>NC_057802.1:232292226-232616974 GCF_018294505.1 Triticum aestivum | reverse complement strand
GCATACTAGCGGCGGCCGAGCCTCTCTCGAGGTCCGGGACCCGAAGATGTAGAGCACCTAGATGAGCAAGGAAAAGGGGGGACCGGCGTGAGCTCTACCCAGAAGCGTCACCACTAAGGCGCGATGAAACGCTGCGCAAGGGAGTCACCGCAGGCTCACCAAGATAAGTCACCCATACATATCAGCGTGAACCTCATGACGCAACACCTCGATTCTCGCAACCTCGCACGGGCAATGTCGCTTTCCTTTTCGGCCTTCAGGGAGCCGCTTCCACGCCAAAGGGGACCTCTTGAGCATCGCGCCTTAGGAGCTCTTCCAGGACCTCGGGCCGCTCACCTCCTGGCCATGACCACAACATCATGACCTGGCATACCAGCGGCGGCTGAAGCCTGCCTGGGGACTGGGTCCTGTGGCCATAGGAAGATAGATGACTCAACTTTGTAAAACTAACTTTGAAATAGAGGGAGTACAAATCCTAGGCAGGTTAGTTTGGCCTAGTGGGTTTCAGTGATATGACGTGTTACAGTACCGTCCAGTCTTCGCGTGTGGTAGCAGTATTGCGGGTAAAGTAAATTTTATTGACGAAGCGGAATTGAACGAAGTCATGATGGTTCCTTCCTCCGACCAACTTACGTTGGGAATGTTTGGGCCTGTGCTATGACCGGGGTGGACCAGGATAATTTTGCGCATGGCAGTTGGACCAGGATGGACGACGTCCCACATGTCGGCGAATGAAAGTATTCTTTCTGATATGGGACGAGCAACAAGTAGTCATTGTTTATTTTTGATGAAAGCTATTGTCTCCACTGTTATGACGGAGGAGTGTGAAACACGGCAGCCCAGTGAACCGTAATGTGCACAACTCCTTCCTTCCTCATGTACCATAGTGTTGACTATAAGGTTACAACTTGTTCTCACTTTCTCTCTATCTATTTCCTCTCAAATATTTTTTACCTACTTTTTTTAGACACAATTGTTTTTTATACCTCTTTTTTTAGAATTATTTTTTTATACCTAGGAGCACGTGTAGAGACGGGATCTTGCAAGGCCCACTCCTTGACTTTGTCAATGCCTCTCTCTCTCCTCCACATAAGCAGGCTTATGGCCCAGTATTTTACTAGTACTACTTGCTATGAATGCGGGCAGCTGGCGTCTGACGGGGGAGCACGCGCGGGAGGGGGGAGGGGTTTGCTGGAGGGCCAGGGTGGTCAGAAGCGGGCTTGGAAGCGGTACGGACTCCCGCATGGCCCACCTCACATTATCACCTTATTTCCTGGAGTCCGTGCGCGGCGGGCGGCGATCTCTTCTCCCTCCCCCATCTCTCTCTTCTCAGCCGATGCCCGCCGAGCGATTAGATTTCGGCTATCGACGATTTATTCAATTGAAGTCCCACATCTTAGTAAAAATGAAAGACAACGCGTGTCCCCTCTCGTGAGCGGCGTGCGAGCCGGACTGACATGGGTGCGATGCGAACGCGACAGGCGTGCGTTAAGTGTGCCGCCTTTTCCGTTTGAACTTGCAAAGCGTAACATTTTCATCCGATCGATCGATAGAAATACAAAACAAAATGACAAGGGTGGGGCTTTCCCGTGCGTTAGGCGGGCTAGCTTGAGTGATATGACGTGCTACAGTGCCGTCCACTTGCTCCATTTTTTTGTAAGCAAGAGTCTACACTCTTATTTGGGAGGAGTGTGAAACACAACGGATCTGATTTTTGATCTAGGGATAACTATTCCGTATGAAATAATGGAGCAATGTTAGCGATTATAGCATGATAGTTAGGGCATCTCCAGCGCTGGCCCACAAATTTACACTGGCATTTGTCCGAGGACACTGATGCCAGAGAATGCCATCCAATGCTGCCCGTATACCTTTCGACAACTATATGAACCAACCGGATGAAATTCGTGCAAACAAAGAAAATTTCAAATTAATCGGATGAAATTCATTAAATTTTGAAAACTTTTCCTATAAAATGGACAAAATTTCTTACTTATTTCGCACAAACCATACTAAAACCTACTGTAAACCAAATCTAAACGATCGCCGGCGCCCGACCACCATGTCCGGCCATGCACCCCGAGAACTTATGCTTCGGCTATTGGCTTCGCCTCCTCCTCATCCGCCTCGGCTTTGTCGAGCTCCGCCTCGATAACCTCCTCCTCCGGAGCACAAGGTTCTGGAGACTTCCGCCTCCATGTTGCCATCAAGCGGCTAATCGATCGTCGATGTTTACCCCACCAAGCTTGGCATCGACTGAGTGGAGGAGCGGTGGCCTTCCTGGAACCAGAGTGGCGGCAACCTACCATGTACTACTCTTCCTTGCTGTCGGCTATGCCCGCGCACGTGCGCCGGCTTCATGGTCGTGGTGGCGGAGGGCGGCCGGGGGGATCCGGTGATGTCCTTTGTCTACTCCTGCCATAGTACGTCAAAGAGAGCTTTGGAGCACGCCCGGAGCGGAGCCGCCGATGTCCTTCTTCTGCTCCAACGATAGTACGTTCAAGAGAGCTTTGGAGCGCCAGGAGGCCATGGTTTGAGTGGAGCCAATAGAAGGAAGGGACCAGAGGAGAATGAGTGTGGGTCTTTGGCTATGGCTGGGAGCTGGGGCTGAAGTTAATATAGCAGGCGAATGGCAATGAGCCACGGCGGACAGATGGACGGCTGGCGCTGGAGTAGGCTCATCGGCAGCCACGTGTCATTAATGTGGGTGGTGGACAGATGGATGGTTGTGGTGTCGTTCCCATCTGAATCCCATCTCAATTCAATAGTCTTCATCATAAAAGAACCAGCACAAGAAGCCGAGCATAAAAATTTGAATAATAAATTCTCTTGAGAGCTCATGATTGGGGCATGAATATAACATTGACTTAAGCCTCCCCCAAGAATGAGCGATACTTTCTCGTTCGCGAGGCCAAAAATTATATATATAATTACGATCACGATGAACCAGATGCATAGGATAAAACTTCTGATGAAATTCCAACTTCAATCGGTTGTAGTTCCATGACCCAATATCATCACATTGCCTAAACCATGTCAATGCCTTTCCATTCAAAGATAAAGGGAAGACCTTCTTCTTGATAACATCCTCGGGCATACCTGCAAGCTTAAATAATCCACAAACTTCATCCACATAGATTAGGTGCATATCGGGATGTAATGTTCCATCTCCCGTAAAAGGATTAGCTAGCAGTTTCTCTATCATACCCGAAGGAATTTCAAAGTAAAAATTTCCAGTAGGTTGAGGAGCAACTCTTTGCTCTACTATTCGGGGTGAAGATACCCCGAACAAGCCCCTCAAATGATTATTTTCCATAGTGACAGTAAATTTCAGCACACTATATAAATTTTTCCTTACGAAATTCCACCTACCAAAGGCGCTTAACTCCCCGGCAACGGCGCCAGAAGAAGGTCTTGATGACCCACAAGTATAGGGGATCTATCGTAGTCCATTCGATAAGTAAGAGTGTTGAACCCAGCAAGGACCAGAAGGAAATGACAAGCGGTTTTCAGTAAGGTATTCTCTGCAAGCACAGAAATTATCGGTAACAGATAGTTTTATGATAAGGTAATTCGTAACGGGTAACAAGTAACAAAAGTAAACAAGGTGCAGCAAGGTGGTCCAATCCTTTTTGTAGCAAAGGAGAAGCCTGGACAAACTCTTATATAAAGGAAAGTGCTCCCGAGGACACATGGGAATTATCGTCAAGCTAGTTTTCATCATGCTCATATGATTCGCGTTCGTTACTTTGATAATTTGATATGTGGGTGGACCGGTGCTTGGATACTGCCCTTCCTTGAACAAGCATCCCACTTATGATTAACCCCTCTCGCAAGCATCCGCAACTACGAAAGAAGAATTAAGGTAAACCTAACCATAGCATGAAACATGTGGATCCAAATCAGCCCCTTACGAAGCAACGCATAAACTAGGGTTTAAGCTTCTGTCACTCTAGCAACCCATCATCTACTTATTACTTCCCAATGCCTTCCCCTAGGCCCAAATAAATATGAAGTGTCGTGTAGTCGACGTTCACATAACACCACTACAGGAAATACAACATACATCTCATCAAAATATCGAACGAATACCAAATTCACATGACTACTTATAACAAGACTTCTCCCATGTCCTCGGGAACGAACGTAACTAATCACAAATCATATTCATGTTCATAATCAGAGGGGTATTAATATGCATAAAGGATTTGAACATATGATCTTCCATCGAATAAACCAACTAGCATCAACTACAAGGAGTAATCAACACTAGTAGCAACCCACAGGTACCAATCTGAGGTTTTGAGACAAAGATCGGATACAAGAGATCAACTAGGGTTTGAGAGGAGATGGTGCTGGTGAAGATGTTGATGGAGATTGACCCCCTCCCGATGAGAGGATCGATGGTGATGACGATGGTGACGATTTCCCCCTCCCGGAGGGATGTTTCCCCGGCAGAACAGCTCCGCCGGAGCACTATATTGATTCCACCAAGGTTCCGCCTTGAGACGGCGGCGCTTCGACCCGAAAGCTTCCTTATGATTTTTTCCAGGGCAAAAGACACCTTATACTAGAAGATGGGCATCGGGGGGCTTCCAGGTGGCCCACGAGGCAGGGGCACGCCAAGGGGGTTGGGCGCGCCCTCCACCCTCGTGGACAGTGGGTGGCCCCCCTCCGGTGCTTTCTTCACCCAATATTTTTAATATATTCGAAAATTGACTTTTATGGAGTTTCAGGACTTTTGGAGTTGTGTAGAATAGGTCTCTAATATTTGCTCCTTTTCCAGCCTAGAATTCTAGCTGCCGGCATTCTCCCTCTTCATGTAAACCTTGTAAAATAAGAGAGAAAAGGCATAAGTATTGTGATATAATGTGAAGTAATAGCCCATAATGCAATAAATATTGATATAAAAACATGATGCAAAATGGAAGTATCAACTCCCCCAAGCTTAGACCTCGCTTGTCCTCAAGCGGAAGACGATATCGAAAAATATGTCCACATGTTTAGAGATAGAGTTGTCGATAAAATAAAATATGGACATGAGGGCATCATGATCATTCTTAAAACAGCAGCATATATATGTATATTGTCATATGATTTCTTATGCTGAAGTAACAATCTATTCACAATGTAAAGTATGAATCATAAACTTCATTGAAAACTAACAAACTATGATCTGAGTCATTGAAGCAATTGCAATTTATCATAACATTAGAAAGATTCAATATAAGAGCTTTTCAGCAAGTCCACATACTCAACTATCATTTAGTCTTTTACAATTGCTAACACTCACGCAATACTTATGGGTATGAAGTTTTAATCGGACACAGAGAAAGATAGGGGCTTATAGTTTTGCCTCCCAACCTTTTACCTAAAGGGTAACGTCAACAATAATGCTTTATGAAAATACACATCCAGTTGGATATAAATATATCAGGATCTTTCCAACACATAGTGCTTGCCAAATGATAAAGTGTAAAAAGGAAAGGTGAAGATCACCATGACTCTTGTATAAGGTATAAGACTAAAATAAAAGATAGGCCCTTCGCAGAGGGAAGCAGAGGTTGTCATGTGCTTTTATGGTTGGATGCACAAAATCTTAATGCAAAAGAACATCACTTTATGTTGCCACTTGTGATAGGGACCTTTATTATGCAGTCTGTCGCTTTTATTTCTTCCATATCACAAGCTCGTATAAAGCTTATTTTCTCCACACTAATAGATCATGCATATTGAGAGAGCAATTTTTATTACTTGCAACAATGACAACTTGCTTGAAGGATCTTACTCAATCCATAGGTAGATATGGTGGACTCTCATGGAAAAACTGGGTTTAAGGATAATTGCAAGCACAAGTAGTCTCTCTACTTGGTGCAAAGAATTTGGATAGCATGAGGGGGAAAGGCAAGGTCAACATGTTGGATGATCCATGAAAATATAATTTATTTCGGATATAAGAAAACATAACACATTACGTTGTCTTCCTTGTCCAACATCAACTTTTTAGCATGTCATATTTTAATGAGTGCTCAGAATCATAAAAGATGTCCAAGATAGTATATTTATATGTGAAAACCTCTCTTTCTTTATTACTTCTTATTAATTGCAATGATGACCAAAACTATGTTTGTCAACTCTCAACAACTTTTATTCATCATACTCTTTATATGTGAAGTCATTACTCTTCATAAGATCAATATGATCCCTTTATTTCTTTTTATTTTTTATTTTTTCTTTTCCTCCCTCAAGATCATAGTCAGATAACCAAGCCCTCGACTCAAGACTAATCTTTATTATATATAGCTCAGGGACTCGATTACATAGATAAGGATCAACACAAAAACTCAAAGCTAGATCATACTAAACTTTATTCTACTAGATCAAGATATAACCAAAAGGATCGAGATAAGAAAAACGGTAAAGATAGGAGTGTGATGGTGATACGATACCAGGGCACCTCCCCCAAGCTTGGCAGTTGCCAGGGGGAGTGCCCATACCCATGTGTTTATGTCTCTTTCTTCGGAGGTAGTGATGTGATATTTTTGGTGATGATGCCCCTTAGGATACGGTTCTGTTCCTCGAGCTTATTGACTTTCTGCTTTAGATCCATTGTTTCCTTCCGGAGTTTACCCGCGATGGCTAAAGCTTCTTTCACCCATGGATGTTGCATAGCTGTGGGAGAACAAGTAACACCTTTTTCATATTTTCATAAGAAAGAAATCTAGCATTGGGAGGGATGACCGAATTTGGAATTGCTAAGCTCTGGAGTTCCTCCATCATAAATCTGGTTTGGAGATGAGAGGTAACTTCTTGATCTTCCTCCATGGCATCTATCATTTTCAAGTCAGCCTCCATCTCTTCCTCACTTGGTGGCCCAAAGTGATCGGCATCGCAGTTTGCTTTTCACCACGGTGTCGAGTGAGATACCCGGCTCTCCCCGACTGACTCTTGAGAAGACATCTTGATCTAATCTGCGGCAAAAACAACACAAAACAAGAACATCAGATTTTGTCATGTTGGTCAAAACCTTCGGGAGATTATATAATGATTTTTTACCGACCAAGAGAAGTATCATGCAAGAAAACAGGGTCCAGGGGGGGTAGGGCGCGCCCTCCACCCTCATGGAAGACTCGTGTCCTTCCCGGACTACTTCTTATTTTCCCATTTTCTTAAATATTACAAAATAGAGAAAAATTGATGTTAGAACTGTTTTGGAGTCGGTTTACTTACCGTACCACATACCTATTCCTTTTTGGAGTCTGAAACATTCTGGAAAGTGTCCCTTATGTACTCCTCCAGGGTTACGGTGTCAATAACATTAGTTTCAACATTTATTGGGATTACCTGAGATATAATGTTTGATTCTTTGACCGTTCGCCACCTTTGGATTTGTGCCTTCAAAGTTGTTGATTTTTATGGCACCGGAACGATAGACCTCCTCGATAACGCAAGGACCTTCCCATTTAGAGAGAAGTTTTCCTGCAAAAAATCTTAAATGAGAGTTGTATAACAAAACATAATCACCTACATTAAACTCACGCTTTTGTATCCTTTTATCATGCCATCTTTTAACTTTTTCTTTAAACAGTTTGGCATTCTCATAGGCATGGGTTGTCCACTCATCAAGTGAGCTAATGTCAAATAGTCTCTTCTCACCCGCAAGTTTGAAATCATTATTGAGCTCTTTAATGGCCCAATATGCCTTATGTTCTAGTTCGAGAGGTAAGTGACATGCTTTTCCATAAACCATTTTATACGGAGACATACCCATAGGATTTTTATATGCAGTTCTATAGGCCCATAATGCATCATCAAGTTTCTTGGACCAATTCTTTCTAGATCTATTAACAGTCTTTTGCAAAATTAATTTAATTTCTCTATTACTCAGTTCTACTTGACCACTAGACTGTGGGTGGTACGGAGATGCAATTCTAAGATTAACATCATACTTAGCAAGCATTTTACGAAAAACACCATGAATAAAATGTGAACCACCATGAGTCATTAAGTATCTAGGGACTCCAAACCTCGGAAAAATAACTTCTTTAAGCATCTTAATAGAGGTGTTATCATCAGCACTACTAGTTGGAATAGCTTCTACCCACTTAGTAACGTAATCAACAACATCTAAAATATGTGTGTACCCATTAGAGGAAGGAAACGGTCCCATATAATCAAAGCCCCAAACATCAAATGGTTCAGTAACAAGTGAATAGTTCATAGGAATTTCTTGACGTCTACTAATATTACCAATTCTTTGACATTCATCACAAGACAAGACAAACTTACGGGCATCTTTGAAAAGAGTAGGCCAATAGAAACCGGATTGCAATACCTTATGTGCAATTCTATCTCCAGCGTGGTGTCCTCCATAAGACTCAGAGTGACATTTGCGTAGGATCTGTTCCTGTTCATGCTCAGGTACACAACGTCTAATAACACCATCTGCTCCTTCTTTATAACGGTGTGGATCATCCCAGAAGTAATGTCTTAAATCGTAGAAAAACTCTTTCTTCTGCTGGTATGTGAAACTAGGTGGTATAAATGTAGCAACAATGTAATTAGCATAATCAACATACCATGGACCAGTACGAGAAGCATTTGTGATAGCTAATTGTTCATCAGGAAAGATATCACCAATAGGTAGTCGGTCATCAAGAACATTCTCTAACCTAGACAACTTGTCTGCAACGGGGTTCTCAGCTCCCTTTCTATCAATAGTATGCAAATCAAATTCTTGTAGCAAGAGAACCCATCTAATAAGTCTAGGTTTAGCATCTTTCTTTTCCATAAGATATTTAATAGCAGCATGATCAGTGTGAACAGTTACTTTGGAATCAAGAATATAAGGTCTGAACTTATCACAAGCAAATACAACTGCCAAAAATTATTTTTCAGTAGTAGCATAATTTCTCTGGGCACTGTCTAGAGTTTTACTAGCATATTGGATAACATTTCATTTCTTATCGACTCTTTGTCCTAGAAGAACACCTACAGCATAATCACTAGCATCACACATAATTTGAAAGGGTAAATTCCAATCAGGTGGCTGAACAATAGGTGCAGAAATCAAGGCTTTCTTAAGTATTTCAAATGCTTCTACACAATCATCATCAATGAAAAGAGGAACATGTTTTTGTAAGAGATTAGTCAGAGGCCTAGAAATTTTAGAGAAGTCATTAATGAACCTCCTATAAAAACCAGCATGACCAAGGAAACTTCTTAGACCTTTGATGTCCTTGGGACACGACATCTTTTCAATAGCATCAACTTTAGCTTTATCAACTTCAATACCTCTTTCAGAAATCTTATGCCCCAAGACAATACCTTCGTTAACCATAAAGTGACACTTCTCCCAACTCAAGACAAGATTAGTTTCTTCACATCTCCACAAGACTCGATCAAGGTTGCTTAAGCAATCATCAAAGGAAGTTCCATACACGGAGAAATCATCCATGAAAACCTCAACAATCTTTTCACAAAAGTCAGAGAATATAGCAGTCATACATCTTTGAAAGGTAGCCGGTGCATTACATAAACCAAAAGGCATACATCTATAAGCAAAGGTACCGAACGGGCAAGTAAAAGTGGTCTTATCATGATGCTCTTTTGACACAGGTATTTGAGAGAAACCAGAATAACCATCTAGAAAGCAAAAATGTGTATGTTTGGATAATATTTCTAGCATTTGATCAATAAAAGGTAAAGGGTAATGATCTTTTCTAGTAGCTTTATTTAATTTGCGGAAATCAATTACCATTCTATAACCTGTAACAATTCTTTGTGGGATCAATTCACCTTTATCATTAGGAACAACAGTAATACCTCCCTTCTTAGGGACACAATGGACAAGACTTACCCTCTGACTATCAGCAACAGGATAAATTATACCTACCTCCAAAAGCTTTAGTATTTCATTTCCTACCACTTCTTTCATCTTAGGATTTAACCGTCGTTGGTGATCAACAACCGGTTTAGCGTCTTTCTCCAATTTTATTTTGTGCTGGCATAGAGTGGGACTAATGCCCTTAAGATCATCAAGAGTATATCCAATAGCAGCACGGTGCTACTTCAGAGTTTTCAATAATTTCTCTTCTTCCTGCTCTGAAAGGTTAGCACTAATAATAACAGGATATATCTTCTTCCCATCAAGATAAGCACATTTAAGAGTATCAGGTAATGGTTTAAGTTAAAACACGGGATCATCCTTGGGTGGAGGAGGATCCCCTAGAATTTTAACAGGCAAGTTGTGTTTCAAAATAGGTCCCTGTTTAAAGAATACTTCATCCATTTCCCTTCTTTCATTCATAAACATCTCATTTTCATGGTCTAGAAAATATTGTTCTAATGGATCATTAGGAGGCATGACAATAGAAGCAAGACCAATAGTTTCATCTTGACTAGGCAATTCTTTATCATGGGGTTGTCTATGAAATTTAGCAAAATTAAAATCATGAGACATATCCCCTAAACCAACAGTAACAATATCCTTTTCGCAGTCTATCTTAGCATTAACAATATTCAAGAAGGGTCTACCAAATATAATGGGACAAAAGTCATCTTGTGGGGAACCAATAACAATAAAATCAGTAGGATATTTAACTTTCCCACACAAGACTTCAACATCTGTAACAATCCCAATTGGTGAAATAATATCTCTATTGGCAAGCTTAATTGTAACATCAATATCTTCTATCTCAGCAGGTGCAATATTATGCATAATTTCTTCGTATAAGGAATGAGGTATTGCACTCGCACTAGCACCCATATCACATAAGCCATGATAACAATGATCTCCTATTTTAACAGAAACAACAGGCATGCCGACAACAGACCTATGTTTATTTTTAGTATCCGGTCTAGCAATGCTAGCAGCTTTATCACAGAAGTAAATAACATGCCCATCAATATTATCGACCAAGAGATCCTTAACCATAGCAATACTAGGTTCGACTTTAATACGCTCACAGGGTGTAGATGTTCTAGCATTACTCTTACGAACCACAATTGAAGCTTTAGCATGATCCTTTATTCTAACAGGGAAAGGGGGTTTCTCAATATAAGCGGTAAGAACAAATGATCAACATTATAAGTGATAGTCTTTTCTTCAACTTTAATATGTTCAACTACTTTACTTCAATGGGAGGATGATATTTAAACCACTTCTCCTTAGGGAGATCAACATGATTAGCAAATGATTCACAAAAAGAATCTCCTATCTCAGAGTCAAGTCCATATTTAGTGCTACATTCACGAAAAACATCGGTATCCATAAAGGATTTTAACACAATCAAACTTAGGTGTTATACCTGACTCCTTACCTTCGTCGAGTTCTCAATCTTCAGAGTTGCGTTTAATTCTTTCCAATAAATCCCATCAGAATTCAATAGTCTTCATCATAAAAGAACCAGTATAGGATGTATCAAGCATGGAGCGATTATTGAGAGAAAGCCGAGCATTTGAATAATAATTTCTATTGAATGCTCATGATTGGGGGCATGAATATAACATTGACTTAAGCCTCCCCCAAGCTTGAGTGATACTTTCTCCTTCGCGAGGCCAAAAATTATATTTATAATTATGATCACGATGAACCAGAGGCATAGGATAAACCTTCTGATGAAATTCCAATTTCAGTCGGTTGTAGTTCCATGATCCAATATCATCACATAGTCTAAACCATGTCAATGCCTTTCCCTTCATAGATAAAGGGAAGACCTTCTTCTTGATAACATCCTCGAGCATACCTGCAAGCTTAAATAATCCGCAAACTTCATCCACATAGATTAGGTGCATATCATGATGTAATATTCCACCTCCTGTAAAAGGATTAGCTAGCAGTTTCTCAATCATACCCGAAGGAATTTCAAAGTAAACATTTTCAATATGTTCAGTAGGTTGAGGAGCAACTCTTTGCTCTACTGGTCGTGGTGAAGATACCCCGAACAAGCCCTTCAATGGATTATTTTCCATAGTGACAAGTGACAGTAAATTTCAGCACACTATATAAATTTTTCCTTACCAAATTCCACCTACAAAAGGCGCTTCACTCCCCGGAAATGGCGCCAGAAAAGGGTCCTGATGACCCACAAGTATAGGGGACCTATCGTAGTCCTTTCGATAAGTAAGAGTGTCGAACCCAACAAGGAGAAGAAGGAAATGACAAGCGGTTTTCCGTAAGGTATTCTCTGCAAGCACTTAAATTATCGTTAACAGATAGTTTCATGATAAGGTAATTCGTAACGGGTAACAAGTAAAAAAAGTCAACAAGGTGCAGCAAGGTGGCGCAATCCTTTTTGTCGCAAAGGACAAGCCTGGACAAACTCTTATATAAAGGAAAGCACTCCCGAGGACACATGGGAATTATCGTCAAGCTAGTTTTCATCATGCTCAAATGGTTCGCGTTCGTTACTTTGATAATTTGATATGTGGGTGGACCGGTGCTTGGGTACTACCCTTCCTTGGACAAGCATCCCACTTATGATTAACCCCTCTCGCAAGCATCCGCAACTATGAAAGAAGAATTAAGGTAAACCTAACCATAGCATGAAACATGTGGATCCAAATCAGCCCCTTACGAAGCAACACATAAACTAGGGTTTAAGCTTCTGTCACTCTAACAACCCATCATCTACTTATTACTTCCCAATGCTTTCCCCTAGGCCCAAATAATGGTGATGTGTCATGTAGTCGACGTTCACATAACACTACTAGAGGAAAGACAACATACATCTCATCAAAATATCGAACGAATACCAAATTCACATGACTACTTATAACAAGACTTCTCCCATGTCCTCAGGAACAAACGTAACTACTCACAAATCATATTCATGTTCATAATCAGAGGGTTATTAATATGCATAAAGGATCTGAGCATATGATCTTCCACCGAATAAACCAACTAGCATCAACTACAAGGAGTAATCAACACTACTAGCAACCCACAGGTACCAATCGGAGGTTTTCAGACAAATATCGGATACAGGAGATGAACTAGGGTTTGAGAGGAGATGGTGCTAGTGAAGATGTTGATCGAGATTGACCCCCTCCCGAAGGGATGTTTCCCCGGCAGAACAGCTCCGCGAGAGCCCTAGATTGATTCTGCCAAGGTTCCTCCTCGAGACGGCGGCGCGTCGTCCCGAAAGCTTCCTTATGATTTTTTCCCGGGCAAAAGACACCTTATACTAGAAGATGGGCATCGGGGGGCTTCCAGGTGGCCCACGAGGCAGGGGGCACGCCCTCCACCCTCGTGGACAGTGGGTGGCCCCCCTCTGGTGCTTTCTTCGCCAATATTTTTAATATATTCCAAAACTGACTTTCATGGAGTTTCAGGACTTTTGGAGTTGTGCAGCATAGGTCTCTAATATTTGCTCCTTTTCCAGCCTAGAATTCCAGCTGCCAGCATTCTCCCTCTTCATGTAAAGCTTGTAAAATAAGAGAGAAAAGGCATAAGTATTGTGACATAATGTGAAGTAATAGCCCATAATGCAATAAATATCGATATAAAAACATGATGCAACATGGATGTATCAGTCGTGTGCAGAGCCGTGGCTAATGTCGAGCAGCTCGGCGCCCAAGCACGACTATGATGTTGGTGTTGAGCCAGGTGAATACATGCGCGGGGTTCGCAGAGGCCGCCGGCAAACGTCTAAACAGTAATGTGAGGCACCTCTGGGGGCGTAGGTGACGGGCTCGCCATTTGCGTTGCGCCATGAGCAGGACTTTGATTGAGAGGGCGACGTGCATGCATTAGCATGGTTTGACAGCGTGAGCATGAGTGTCTGCACGCGTACATGCTACCTGCGTCTATGGATGGTGCGCGCTAATATGTGCATCACGTATAATATAAAAAATCGGTTTGTGCATTTAACGCAAACTATTTCATTTTCATTTGGCCGACGAGTGTGTGTTGCAGCGACGAGTCCGTGGTTTGATTCCTCACATACGCATAATTTTGGTTTTTATTTCTTCCTCTACTTACAGGTAGGCCTACTTAGATAAATATATACAGAACACGAGCTGATGAGGCGCATGCGGACTGTTTAACTGGTCAACCAGACAAATACAGAGCTATACGCTGAGCCGGTGACCGTATAATCACCATATCTCGTATACAATGATCAAAGTGAGCTATAAAGACAAGTAGCCAATGCATTTTACTCAGTAATAAATGACCAGGATTGAAGGGGAATCCAAATTTCCTTCGTCTTCTGTCCTTGAGCACTTGACAAACAAATGCACTATACGGTTATCCAGCCACTCCACCCCAGAGCTCTGACCAAGCGCCGTTCATGCCACCGCACCGCACACTAACCAGTAAGGAAGCTATGGCATCCCGCCGCGCAAAGTTCCTCGCCGCCCATGACCGCACACAAAATCGTACATCGCCGCTCGCGACCTCACACCTACGTGGGCGGACTTTGAAGCTGCCAAGGCCGAATGGGAGGTAGAGCAAGAGGCGGCCAAAGCTGCACAGACGGAGCGGAAAAGGGAGAAAGCACTCGAGAAAAGAGAGGCCCACCACCGCAAGAAATAAGAGGACGCACGCGCTACTGCGGAGAGCTCGGCGGAGATCCAAGCATGATGGGGTGTCGCCGACAAAGACGGGAAGGAGAACGACGGCGTCTGGCCAACATGTGAGAAGTAGTAGTACTAGTAGTTAGTGTGTGTGTCTGTGTCGCCCGTACGTTTGTTTAATTAATTACGAGCATGTACCAGTACTACTCCCTCTGTTCCCAAATATAAGTCTTTTTAGAGATTCCAACAAGTGACTACATACGAAGCAAAATGAGTGAATCCACACTCTAAAATATGTCTACATACATCCGTATGTTGTAATCCATTTGAAATGTCTAAAACAAGTTATATTTAGGAACGAAGGGAGTAGTTACTACGGTAGTTTTTAGAGCAAATTACCAGTACATTAGCCTAGACACAATGGACATATTCCTATCCTATGCATCAAATGGAATTGAGATGCATGTCAGGGTTGTTTGTTTGTGACTAACTTTGCCAAAGATTTCCACACCTAAGTTTAGGCAAGTTTGACCACCTTAAGTGAGTGTTTGGTTCCAGCCACACCTTATGCAAGCCACACTTGGGCCCCAGATGGCATACACACAAAAAGTGTGGCAAGATTCCCTTAAGCTTGCCAGCTTGTGACTCTCATTTTGATGAACTAACCATAGGCAAGCTTGGGGAAAATGTGTGGCAAAATGTGCCAATGCTAGGCCTAGAACCAAACAGCCCCGTCATCTCACTTCCTATGATTTTCATGTTCCTATAAAATTACCATCCTATGAAACAAAGGAGGCCTCCGCTGGAGTACAGTACTACTGTAGCTAGCAGTACTGCTGGTACAGTAGTTTTCATCAAGAAGTGGAATTCAACGAAGTCATGATGGTTCCTTCGTCCGAGCAACTTCACACTGGGAAAGGTTGGGCCAATGATTTGACGGCTCATTAGTCATTATTACTGCGGCGCGACGACTAGGGTGACTCTCCCTTGGAGTTATGCATGCATGGCAAGTGGACTAGGATGGTCGACGTGCCACATGTCGGCGACCGGAAGTATTCTTTTCAATATCATGGAGCAAGGAAACCGCATGGTATAGTATCACTGCTGATTTATATTTATTTTTATTTTTGATGATAGCTAGTGTTTCAACTCTTACGACGAAGGAGTGCCAAACACGGCACGTGCTGGATGTCGCACACGTTAGCGAAAGGAGTGGGACATGAACAGCGTGGTAGAGCATCTTCACTTCTTCCACTTCTAGGTCAGAGACCACACGTAGTAGTACTAGTGGTATGAACAATACAAGGTGTGACCAGGAGAGAAGGACACGTCTAGTTGGAAGGTCTCGGGACTTACACGTAAACAAATATAAAAACCTAATATGTGCCTCCAATTAATATAGTAGTAGAGTACTTAGGCACGTACATCATAACATCACCATGCATTGCACGTACAACATTTAGTGGTAGTAAGAGACAAATGCCTATATGCCACGCATGTTCATACTAGTTGTGCCTTTCTACCTCATTTACTGCACTACATTACTCAAGTTCATACGTCCACTCCTGGGTACATGTCTGTCTCATAGTTCCAGTCCCACGTGTTCTTCATAGATGGAACGATCCATAACGGTGGGCAACGGGAGTCCATATCATTGCAACTTCTTAGTGTGGCTCCCCACGATGGAGACTCATCCAAACTATGGCCAGCCTCGACCCAGAGTAATCGCGTGCACCGGGAAGAGGCGCTCTCTCGGCCGTCGTCCTGCTTCAAAGCCGGTGCTAGTGAGAGGTCGCCTCCGCTCTGGCCGGGCATTAATGTGGCACTGACACTCTGGGGCGACGCTGACCGTTTCACGCGGGAAGCGCGCGCCGGCAAGGGAGGGGGTTTGAGTCGGCCAGGGCGGTCAGACGCGGGCGTGGTGGTGGTATAGATTTTGAACCGTTTCAGGTGTAGTACTGGTAGTTTGCAAAGATATGAATTATTGCACCCAGTTTCCTAAGAAATTGTGGTAAAATCATTAATTGCAATGCATGCATGCGTGACCAATATAAATGACCAATAAAAAACTAGTACATGCACGCAACGATTCCATGGACATTGTAATCTCAACATGTGATGGGGAGCTCTAAATTTGAATTTGAAACTTATAAAACAAAAAAAACAAAACAAATAAACTAGAAGAGAGGGAGTATATAGTAGGATGTGTCCCATACGAAACAAGTCCCCCGGTTTGTCACCGTGAAGATGCGGTTAGAAAGGAGCACAATGTCTTCGTATTCGTATGGCAACAAATCGGCCGTACATAGCATGGTCCACCGTTGACCGCCGTGTGCAGGGTTCGTGAAAGCAATCGCGATGTCAAACACCGCGATGAGAGTGTAATTTTGGTTGGTGGACGACCTTATCGGGGCTTCCGGGATTGCTATCTTCTTCAATCTCACCGTGGTTCCATCGTACCAATTTAGGCGGTGGCCCGTTGCATGGCTGATCCCAATGTTGGACAAAGGTTCTACGGGAATGGTGTCACTGTTGTAAATGTTGTGCAAATTGATGTTGGTACCCTCTCGTACATATGAAAGCCAATCTCAACTGGCACCAAGCCTAACCTATGAAACAGTGGGCAGTGGGGGAATTAGGAAATGGACATGGAAGTAGTCTTTAGAATGCATTTACTACATGATCAAACTCATTCACTTACCTGCTCATCGGACAAAATCCGAGTGCCCCTCAACATCGACATCTCAAGGGGCGTCAACTTGCAACTACGGCCACGCCGCGCTTGAGAGACCCCCAAGGAAACATCCTCGTGCATTGCAGGTAACATCAAGATGCATTTGTATGAGTAGTTTATCTTGTGAGAGAAAAGGATGAATGAGGGAAGGCCTTATTTACAAATGTGGAGAGGGGTGTGGGTATCTTTTTGCAAAATCGCCATATTTTTCTTCCTATCCATCATATATAAATTGGACGGTCTATATTGCAGGATGGCAGGCACACCATTATCACCAACTCTGTTTTTATAAGATTAGTAGAAGTAGTAGAGATAGAGATAGATAGATAGATAGACAGATTATTATTATTATAAGAGTAGGTATAGAGATTAGGGAGCTGTCGGGTGGTTCTTTGTACGACACATTCGCGTCCATCCACTAGCCCGGAATTAAAGCACGCACGACATTTATAGTGACTGGGATTAGTTGTTTTTCGGGCGCATGGACCAACGTGGACTAGCGGACTAGGTCGCCCTTTTTCAAGCACGCCTACGACAAGTCCGTGCGTGACATGCGTGCATGCAAATATTGCGTGACCAAACCGTGCTTAGCGGGGTGGTAGGCTATCGAACGGCAGCCTGCATGTTGCAACCATGTCATCCACATGCAACCTAAAGGCCAATTCATACTCCGCTGGACTATACTATACAAGTATGCATTGTTTGGCGCGAACGTTCCTTGGAGGTCGTGCTGCAACTGGCGTACTCCACAGCCCGCTTCCCTTCTCCTTCCTCTTCCACCGCCCGCGCACGTCCGCGGGAAGCGACCGGTCAACCCTTATATAGGAGTGCTAGCGAAAAAAGATGCATGCATGACCACTGTCGGCGTTATGGGAGCGGGGGTCCCCAGACTTCCCTGCCTGCGGCCCACGGCATGGCTCTACAAGCGGGCCCGTACGGCCCATCTTCAACAACAAGCATTCAAGACCCTCGCGAGGGGCCAAGCCTCGCGAGGCGGACGACACAAGACCTCCTCAGGAGCGGCCTCACTAGGTTGGCTCGCGAGGGGCGGAGGGATCAAGGCAAGGCAAACCTCGCGAGGTTCTCGTGACGTGAGCCATGACGACCGAGACCAGGCGGGCGCCAGCCTGCGCAGTGTCCTTGTTTCCTCTTTGGTGCTAAGGAGGCAAGTGCAGGCGCGGGGTACCGAGGCGTCAAGCAAAGGTTTCCATATCAATGCAATGAGACCAAGACCAGCACGACGGCAAGACGGAGGTCACCATGGAGCCCAAGATGGCGTCACCACCAGAGCCTTGGGCAGGCGAAGACTACTTTTGTCAGGATAAGCTGTACTAGCTATTCCCTTTCAAATTGGCCGTTGTTGGCTCCCTTCCCGATCAATATTTGGGAAGAGGACCAGGGCCTCTATAAATAGGACTAGCCACCACAGTAGAAGGCAACGAAGCCTCAGGCATCTTATCTTGAGCCAATCCTCACCCGCACACAGAGCACAAGAACACCTCAACCTCAAGAGGCTGTTCTTCCCCTTGTAACTGTTCATCCTCAGCCCGAGAGGCAATCCACTACCACACAATGGAGAAGGGTATTACACCACAACGGTGGCCCGAACTAGTATAAATCTTTGGTTCTTTGCGTTGCGAGTTTGTCGAGTTAGCCCTTGAGATCTAAGCAAAGCTAGGACGTGGATTGGCAGGGTGAAGAACTTCGTGCGCACCGTAGTGTTCGAACCTTAAGGGTTTAGCCGGTACCCGTGATCCGACATTTGGCTCGCTAGGTAGGGGTGCGCCGGAGCTTCTTCCCCATCAGCTGATCCACCGACGCTCCGCGGTTCCGATGTCCGGTGACCCGAGGGCTGACGCCGACCGCTGGGCAGCCTGGCCCGCCCGGACGGCGCCGCTTGCCCAGGAAGACCTCAACCCCGCGCTCCAGGCGGCACGAGCGCCACCTAACGCTGTTGGGCGCGGGCAGCGCGGCCAGGCGCCGTCCACCCTTACTCCACGATAAGCGCGAGCCGCTGCAAGGGCCGCAAGCCACGCCGCGGCAACGGCGCCGCACACCCGGCGGGAGCAGGCGAACATGCGGGCTGCACTCATAGTGGCATGGGAGCTGCTGCGGTGCCGACTGATGGAGAGCAGCCAGGATGCGCTGCTCGAACGCGTCGCCGAGCTACTGGACGCAGCGGCCATGGGAGCGCCGCCCTTCTGCTATCAGCTCATTGCTCAGGCAGCGGCTGGATCCCACCGCGGGCCTCGCCACGCCCGCGGGCCTCGTTGACATCAACACAATCCACGGTGGAGGGCGCCCCGTCGGCCCGCACCACCCCAGATGGGTGCGGGCACGAGCGTTGCCGCATACGGTCCCATCGGAGCACAGCCCTGCCATCCTTAGGAAGGCGTGACAGGCCGGGCAACATGGAGCGTGGGGCACTTCGGAAAGGTATTCGGGGCAGCGGCCTCGGAGGCCTACATGCCCCGCATGGTGGACCAGGAGTACATGCCGAAGGACGACCCTGGCTCGTTCCTCGGACAAGGTTCGGAGGAGGAGGCGTTAGGAGCATAAGCCTTCCAGGAGCCGCCAGAGAGCCCCACCAACCGTGCCGTCGACAACAGATACAGGGTACCACTAATCCCTCAGGGGCAAGCTTATGCTAACCATGAGTCACAGGTGAACCAGGTCACAACACTAGGCGATGGTTCCGGCACGGGGATGTCCGCCCCACCAGGAGAGGCCCACTGGGGGCTGCGCGGGAGGAGCCAGGAGCAAGGCCCCTCCCCGCATCGCATGGAGCAAGGTGTTACCCGGAGGTAGGCCCTCTGCCGGGGAGGCGCCGACAAGCCCTACCCCGGCAAAGGACCCATGGTCGCCGAGTGTGGGAGTCCTGGATTAGGGGGTCCTCGGACAACCGGACTATATACTTTGGCCGGACTGTTGGACTATGAAGATACAAGATTGAAGACTTCGTCCCGTGTCCAGGTGGGACTCTCCTTTGCGTGGAAGGCAAGCTTGGCAATTCGGATATGTAGATCTCCTCCGATCATCGGCAACGATGCCATCCAGGGTGAGGTTGTTCTCCCCGGACAGATCTTCGTATTCGGCAGCTTCATACTGCGGGCCAACTCGCTTGGCCATCTGGAGCAGATGGAGAGCTACGCCCCTGGCCGTCAGGTCAGGTTTGGAAACTTAAACTATACTGCCGACATCCGCGGAGACTTGATCTTCGACGGATTCGAGCCCATGTCAGGTGCGCCGCACAGTCACGACGAGCATGACTTAGCTCTGCCGTCGGACAGTGTTCGGGAGATCATACCTGTAGCTACTCCGGCCCTCAATCCGGAGCAGATCGCGCCGTCCGAGGACGGGTGGATGGACCCCGCCACGGAGGCCGCACAGTCAGCGGCGATAAAGCCGTATACTGAGTGCACCTCCTATGATTCCTGTGTTGCCGGACCCTTGGATTCGTCCCCGGCCACGGGCTCCGAACTGCCTGCGTCTGTGCCTATTGAATCTGATTGGGCACCGATCATGGAGTTTACCTCCGCGGATATTTTCCAGCAGTCACCCTTGGGCGACGTGCTAGATTCATTAAGGTCTCTCTCCTTGTCAGGAGACCCTCGG
This sequence comes from Triticum aestivum, assembly GCF_018294505.1. Lineage (NCBI taxonomy): Eukaryota > Viridiplantae > Streptophyta > Magnoliopsida > Poales > Poaceae > Triticum > Triticum aestivum. Next base: position 232,596,105 of record NC_057802.1, on the reverse strand, counting down.
CCGAACTATGTCCGGCTCGGGTGGGAAGCGGACGACGAAGAAATTCGTTCCCCACCCACCACCCACTTAATAGCCACTGTTGACGATTTAACCGACATGCTTGATTTCGACTCCGAAGACATCGACGGTATGGACGACGATGCAGGAGAGGAACAGGAACCACCGCCCACAGGGCGCTGGACATCCACTTCATCACACGATATATACATGGTGGATACACCCAAAGAAAACAATGACGAGGAACGAAAGGATGCTGCGAAGGATAACCCCCTCGAGAAACAACCAAAGCGATGACGTAGACGCCGCTCCAAATCCCGCCTCAGCAAAAACAGCGATAACAGCACAGGAAGGAATTATACCCCGGTTGACTCCAAAGGAAACGACGACCACATGGACCCAGCGATGGAGCAGGATGAGCCAGCGGACGGCGCACATAGTACAGAGCCGCTGTCCGATCACGGCGATGCCAAGGGTAAAGCTCATCAAACTGGCTCCGCAGAGGAGAACAGTCCGGACGACGATACGCACATCATCCCGGAAAGGCACTTGGAATAAGAGAACCTCCATAGAAGGCTTAGTGCCACCGCGAGGATCCTGAAGAAGCAGAAGCAAAGGCTTAAGGCCGCGCAGAATATGCTCAACAGCAGATGGAACAAACTGCTTGACACTGAAGAAAAGAACGGTGGCAGTCGCCACACAAAGAGCTATCCAAAGCGCAAGCTGCTGCCTGAATTCAATGATGAGGCTTTAGAGCCCATACAACCGAAAAATAAAATGGCCGATCAGTCGTATCGACCACGCCGTGGCCGCGACAGGGCGGCTAACGATATCGCACATAAGTCAGCACACGATTTACGTGAGGACTTGCACCAAAAAGCCGATATGACCAGGTCCATCTACGGATCTAGGAAGGGCGCTCCGGCATAGAATCATGACCGACCAAATGACTATACTGACCGAATAACAGCTCGGAATCAAAACCGAACAATACAACCGTGAGAATGCCATGACACATCCAAATACAGGGGTGCCGCGCACCCCCTATGCTTCACCGATGAGGTGCTGGATAACGAATTTCCAGAGGGATTCAAACCCGTGAACATTGAGGCATACGACGGAACGACAGACCCTGGGGTCTGGATTGAGGACTTTATCCTTCACATCCACATGGCTCGCGGAGATGATCTCCATGCCATCAAATACCTACCCCTCAAGTTGAAAGGACCAGCTCGGCACTGGCTGAAAAGCCTCCCAGAAAACTCAATTGGAAGTTGGGAAGAGCTTGAGGATGCTTTTAGGGCTAATTTTCAAGGGACCTATGTCCGACCTCTGGATGCAGACGATTTAAGTCATATAATTCAACAGCCTGGAGAGTCAGCCCGAAAGCTTTGGAACATATTTCTCACTAAGAAGAATCAAATCGTCGATTGCCCGGATGCCGAAGCCTTAGCGCCTTTCAAACACAGTGTCCGGGACGAATGGCTCGCCAGACACCTTGGCCAGGAAAAACCGAGGACAGTGGCAGCCCTAACAAGCCTTATGACCCGCTTTTGCGTGGGCGAACACAGTTGGCTGGCCCGTAGCGGCACCAGCAACCCAGGCACATCCGAAGTCAGGGATGGCAATGGAAAACCGCGACGCAATAAAAGCAAGCGTCGAAACAATGACGACAGCCCAGACAACACGGCGGTAAACGGCAGATTCAGGGGCTCTCGACCCGGTCAATGGAAAAAGCCATTTAAAGGCAGCAGAGATGGACCGTCCACCCTAAACAAGATTCTAGACAGATTATGTCAGATTCATGGCACCTCCGGTAAACCAGCCAACCACACCAACAGAGAATGCTGGGTCTTCAAGCAGGCCGGCAAGCTAAACACCGAACACAAGGGGAGGGAGACACCAAGTGAAGACGAGGATGAGCCTCGCCAGCCAAACACTGGGGGACAGAAAAAATTCCCACCAGAGGTCAAAACAGTGAACATGATTCACGTAACTCACATACGAAGAGGAGGAGCAAACGCGCACTGTGAGACGTATGCGCCATGGAGCCCGTCACCCCCAAGTTCAACACTTGGTCGGCCTGCCCCATCACTTTTGATCGCAGGGATCACCCGAGTAGTATCCGGCATGGAGGATCGGCTGCCTTGGTGCTAGACCCAATAATTGACGGACACCATCTCACCCGAGTCATTATGGACGACGACAGTAGTCTTAATCTGATATATCAGGACACCGTCCGCAAAATGGGGATAGACCCGACAAGAATCAACCAAAGCAATACTACTTTTAAAGCAGTAATACCAGGCCCAGAGGCCCGCTGCACGGGCTCTCTAGTACTAGAGGTTGTATTCGGTTCTCCCGACAACTTCTGAAGCGAAGAATTAACCTTCGACATCGCTCCATTCCAAAGCGGCTATCACGCACTACTCGGAAGAACGGCCTTCGCTCGTTTTAATGCAGTACCTCATTACGCTTATCTTAAGCTTAAGATGCCCGGTCCATGTGCCATCATCATAGTTAGCGGAAACACAAAGCGTTCCTTACGTGCGGAAGAATGTGTGGCGGCTCTAGCAGCCGAACACTGAACGGCCTCTCCAACCAGAATAAATGATCGATCGTCAAGACCGCGGACACGGCTAGACGAGTCCGGCGCACCACTAGCTGTAACAGCTCAGATAAACCTGAGGTTGGGTCGATGGATATACCCCCATAGGTGGTGCTAGGGTCTTCCCGCATGTAAAAAGGACTACAGTTCAGCTTGACCTTATTTAGATTGCATTTCAATGGTTCATTAAGAATAACCAATTTTTCGCACAAAGACTTTCACCTGGGGTTTTCTCTTTTACAGATGATCATCATGCTACACCCTTCCAGGATAGGGCACAACGGAGACACAGGCGCAGACGTGCAGCAGGGCCCCGCTCAAAGGTTTCTTTTTAGATTAAGACCCTGTGTAAACCTTTTTTACTGTCTCTTGTTGCTTCACACCCTCCGGATACTCAACACAACTGAAAGGGATGCTGGCGTTGATGGCATTTCGTCACGTCAGACTAATGCACGTACCTGGAAATTCAGGGCTCATTATCGAGGGCGTTACTCAGCCCAGTATACGTTGAAACGTCCGAATACCTTAGGGAGTGTTAGGCGTCGCGAGTTTGGCCTTATATGCATCAGCTCCGAATCATGTCTTTGGTCAATAGTTGGGTTTGCCCGGCTCCCGTGTTTTGCTACCTTACGTTCCGCTCTATCTGCTAAGGTGGCACCGGGAGAACTACTGCGATTGTGCCCTGGTTCATCTGGATGATCACCTCAGTAGAGAAAGCCGAAAACTGACTGTCATGATAAAGCGCGAGACTGGTCAACCACTCGATGACTCAGCAGAATCTTCGCGATTCCTCCGCATTAACGAAGGGCCGGTTTCCCGGTCATGTATGTACGCGCACCCTCGATTCCTGGATTAGGGGGTCCTCGGACAGCCAGACTATATACTTTGGCCGGACTGTTGGACTATGAAGATACAAGATTGAAGACTTCGTCCCGTGTCCAGGTGGGACTCTCCTTTGCGTGGAAGGCAAGCTTGGCAATTCGGATATGTAGATCTCCTCCCTTGTAACCAACTCTGTGTAACCCTAGCCCCATCCGGTGTCTCTATAAACCGGAGGGTTTAGTCCGTAGGACGACAACAATCATATTCATAGGCTAGCTTCTAGGGTTTAGCCTCTACGATCTCGTGGTAGATCAACTCTTGTAATACTCATATCATCATGATCAATCAAGCAGGAAGTAGGGTATTACCTCCATTGAGAGGGCCCGAACCTGGGTAAACATTGTGTCCCCCGCCTCCTGTTACCATCCGCCTTAGACGCACAGTTCGGGACCCCCTACCCGAGATCCGCCGGTTCTGACACTGACACCGAGGGTGCCGCAGGCGTCCCCTTTGCCCCTTTGGTGGCGTCCTGGTTTCTGGTCGCCCCCAATGGTGGCCGAGGGAGGCGCAAGGCGGGGCCCTCGTCTGGCGATATGAAGTAAGGCTCACGCCTGTGAAGATCGCCGCTCGTGACACTCTCACGTAATAACGAGTGGGGCTGTACACGCCCCGGAGCCTCAGGAGAGCCGCCTTCGGGCCTCGGGGGCTCCCTCCCATGTCCTAGTGGCAGCACTTAGCTCCGCGCTGGTGAGAAGACTCGAAGACAAGAAGACTAGACTAGGTGCCGGACGCGGCCATTTGCTTTGGATCCGTTTTCCGTAGCCTTGCCTTCTGGATTTGGATTTAAGTTGAAGTTGAGTTTTCATTGATGCCTGCGGGGGGGTGCCTTTTCTTGTTCGAGCGATTTCTTACTGTCTGGTTCTTGCCTTATTCCAAAGCTCGCGCTCGCTGCCTCCCCCTCGCGGGCCCCTCGCAAGCAGGGCTGGGCGCAGCATACGCACCGCGCGCGTCGATACCACGATCGGCACGTGATTCTCGCGAGGCCCTCTCAGGCGAGTCAGCAGATCCCTCATGAGCTCCTCGGGAACTCACGACATCATGATCCGGTTCGGGCCTTGCCTCGGCTAAGGTAAGACGTAATAGTAAACTTGCCACCAGACTCATGGATTCGCAAAGGCGCACACTCGGCTTGGCATAGAAGAATACAAACTGCTGTTTGTTTACATGAGGGGCACGCCCTCTCAAAATGCTCTTACAATCTTTAGGGGCCACGCCCAAGTTCTTGCATACAGGGTAAAACAGCAGGGGAATGTGGGATCAGCCGAATATGTCGCTCGCCGCGTCCCCTAGGTCATCTTCAGACATGCCGCTGGCGTCGTTGTCGCCGTCGCTGGCATAGCCTCCACCTTCGTCGGCCCCGACATCGCCGTCGTCAACCACATCACCTTCGTCCGCCGCGACTACCACCGCATCATCCTCAGAAGCGAAGGCCCTGACCAGCGCATCCACGTTGTCCTCCACCCACCGTGCCAGGTCGCCTCGGATGGCCGCGGGTACGGGGGCAATGGCGGCGTTGAAGTCAAAGTCGGGGAAGGTGTTCTGAAGATTTCTGAAGACGCGGGAGAACGTGCGCCCGAGCAGGCCACGGCTCCTCTCTTCCACGAGCTGGCGAGCTCTATCAAATCGAGCTTCCAGACGCGTCACCACGTCGGAGAAGAAGCAAAGGTGACTGGTGTAGTCATCCGAGTGGGGATGCGGAGCATTCTCGTCGCAGACGTGGCCTAGTGCCGCGTTGGCCTTGATCCTGAGGACTTGGAGCATGGGGGCGTGCTCATGCTCCAGCGTCCGCCACTGAAGCACTTCCTCCATGCTCTGCCGCGCAACGGATTCAGCGTCAGCAACCCGTTTCTGGAGGGAGAGCAGCTCGGCGCGGGCAGAGGCCAATTCCGCCTGCGCCGCGACCAGGGCGGCTGTCGTGGCTTCCTCGCGCCTCTCCACCTCTGGTAGCCTGGGCCTAAGGGCAGCGGCCCTACCCGCTACCTCCATCTCCGCAAGCTTCAACCTCAGGTCGTGCCTACCCTCAAGAACCGCGCGAACCTCGGCCACCCGGCGATCGACTTCCTCCTGGACTTTGGCCTCACGAGCACCAACGGCATCTTCCGCTTGGGCAACTTGATGCTCCCTCGTCTCCAATCGCTCTAGCTCGAGGCTACGCTCCACGGCTTCCAGCGCTAACGCCTCCTCGCGCCCCCGGACCTCTTCTTCTTTGGCGGGTGAGCCCCTCAGCGACACAACTGCCGCTTTGCGCACCTCCACATGCTGCTCCAGGGATGCACTCCAGGCCTGGAGCTCCCACGCGCGCTTCTCCGCAGCTTCGCGACGGCGGTCAGCCTCGCGAGCCACCTCCAAAGCTCGGGAGCAAGCCTCGCGAGAGACCTCAAGAGACGCCTTGGCCTTCGCGTTATCAAGATCGCGCTGACGGCGGCCAAGGTTGATAGCCACCTTTAGCTTACGCCTTTCCTCTGCCAGCCAAAGACCCCCAGCCTTGAGGCGCGCGTAGACGTCCGCGAGTTCACCGCCGAGCCGGTTCATCGCGCCCATCGCCTCCTGGAAGTGCTCGTGGCGAACGACGCTCCGTTCGTGCTCAAACTCAAGCGCACGGCCCATCTCGTCCTCCACCATGGGGGCTGCGGGCGAGGCCTGAAGCGGTGCACCTCCTCTCAGAAGGGGGCCTTGGGTTGGCGCTGCCCCAGGCTCCAGCGAGGCCTCGCGTGGGGCCCGAACTAGTCCGGGCCCGCTGCTTGAAGAGGAGCCAAAGACTGAAGCCAACCAGCCATCGTCCATGACCAGAGGTGGGGTCCTGGGCACGCCCGCCAAGCTCCAAGCAAGGCCGCAAAAGGAGGGACGACAAGGCCGCAGGCTCAAGGTGCCATGGAGGCGAGCGCGCCTCTCCAACCGACCCCGCACCAGGAGCGGCGTGCGGGCTCGGGGCGCTCAAGCCCAGCGGGGGAGTCGAAGAGAGAGGAGACTGCTTCTCGGAAGACTCAGCGGCTGTGGCGGAAGGGACCCTAGAGAACCAACGTCAGGAAGGAAGGCAGCACTTAAGAAGCCACAGAGATACAGTACTTACTCGTCAATGACGATGTACTTCCTCCGCTTCAACGACCTGAAGATGCCACCGCTACCGCTCGGGGACCTCTTCCTCTTCTGGAGCTCCTCGAAGTCCATGCAGAGCCAACCAAAGCGTTGGACATGGCGGCCAGCACGAGGTGTAGCGGGAGAAGCGCTTGAAGGGACAGCCTCAGGGGCGCCGAGCTGAGGAGAGTTGCCGGGCGCCACCTCGCGGCGGTCTACCGAGGTCTCAGTAGCTTCGGCCTCAGGAGTCGCGCGTTGCGTTGCCCCCACAACTACCGCCCCAGGACAAGAATCAAGGACGACGCCTCGGGAGACCCAGGCGGCATCAGCACCTCGGTGCTGGGGCCACCGGCCCCGGATTGTGCTCGCCCCCTCCTTCCACACTCGGGGTGAGCTCGGCACCCACAGCGAAGAAGGGAACCACGTTGACGGGGTACTCGCGGGGCCCCACCAGGCCGTTTGGGCGCAGCCCCCACTCGTCAAAGGAAGGCATGTGCTCCGCGAATTCCTCCTTGTTCGAGCAACGGTACAACAAGCAACTCTTCCCAGGCATGTCGTCTGGCAACGGAACGCCCGCCAAGACCTCAAGCATGTCTGCCACGTCTCAGGTGGGAGCCCGGACTCCTGAAGCCTCATATGGTCCTTGCTGTTGAGCAAGGCCCACATCGGTAGAGAATGGCGCTGGAGTGGAGCGACTCGGCGCCTGACGAACTCCTTCACCACCATAGGCGTAGTCACACCAAGGTCTTTCAGCCTCTTCATCCTGAGCCAGACGGGGACAAGGCAAGGGCTCGCGAGCTTCTCATGGCCCCAGCCGGAGTTGGGGATGGCAGGCGAAGACGGAGGCGAGAGCAGGGGGCTGAGCGCCCCTACGTCCACATACACCCAGAGCGTCCGAAATTTGCCCGCGGATGGCGGGAGGTCAAAATCAATCCCCGAGCCGGCTGTCTCGGCCACGGTATGGAAGCTCACGCATCCCGAGCTCTGCCGGGGATCCACTAGATGCAATGAGAAGAAGTGGCGGAGGAGGGCTACGGAAGGGGCAATGCCCACCATTGTCACATCCCTAGTTCTGACAATGCCTAGTGCTAGCATCTGGTGTTGCATCATGTTTACCTTTCACAGAAAGTTGAAATAGGGATGACAGAACCCCCAGCACCGCCCTGAAACCAACTAGGGTTTACTAAAATTATTTTCATTGAACCCAAAATGCCCTTCTAAAATGTTCACCATCTTTCCCTTGGTCTAGAACCTATGACAAAAATGGTGCACACTTTTCTAGGACAACAGAGGGTCACTAAATTAAATCATATAGTATTTGCATTTGGGCATTTAAATGCTATAAAATATTTTAAATGTCCAAATAATCATAAACTGAAATGTTTACTGTTGGGTATATTCCAAACAGTGGCTTTGAGCAGTTTCATGTTTTTTGAGTTGGTTTAAGGATTTTAATTAAAGCCCTAAAGTTACAGAAGAATTAGAAAACAGAAATAAAAAGTAAAGGACAGCAAACCTACCTAACTTACCCGCGACCCACCTGGCGGCCCAGCACTGTGCTGGCCCATGGCCAGTCAGCTGCTTCCTCTCGCCGGGCAGGCAGAGAAGTGAGCACCGGCGTGCCCGAGCTCGCCACGTAGCTCCCTGGCCGCCTGCCTCGCTTGGACAGCGCGGCGACGCCTCGAAGCCACTCCTCGGCGCCGCCCCGACCCCGCAGACACCCCATTCTTCCCCCTTGCTCTCTCCCTCGCTCCCTGGACTCCATGGCCGACGCAGTCGCGCCCGTGCCGTCGTGAAGCTCGTAGCCACCGCCGTCCACTCGTCGCCTCTCCGTGCCCAGAAGCTCCGCCGTCGTCCGCTGCTTCGCCTCGACTGGGCCCCGAGCGCTCGCTCGCCCCGGAGACGCTGCATCGAGCCGTCCCGATCCGCCATCGCCGGAGATTCCCCTCGCAGTCGTGACCGCTCCAGCTCTTCCCCGACCTCTCCGGCCCGCTCGTCGAGACCGCTGTGAGCTTCTGCCCGTCCTCCCCTGTCCGTTCCCTCTCTCGTGCACCGTACGCACCACACCGAGCTCACCCGCACCCGCCGCCGCCTGTGCTCACTGCCGGCGTGACTCCGGCCCCGCAATGGCTTAGCCGTCACGTCCATCTTGCTCACCGCGCCGCGTAGAGCACGTAGGTGCCCCGCACGAGCTGCCTCGGCCGCCGTAGCGTCGACCACGAGTTCACCCGAGCTCCGGCGACCGCCAAGGTCGACGCCGGCGTCGACTCCGGTCACCCCGGGCCCAACCACCGCCACTACTCGACGCGGACGAGTGCCCGCGTCATGTAGATGCCCTCCGACGGCCATTTGGTCACCGAAGGAGGAATCCCGAGCCCCTCCGCCATCTCTGGCCCTGCTGGTGACGAGCCCCGGGTCAACTCCGGCGAGTTTGACCCGGGTTGACCCAGTTTGACCCCCCTTCAGAGTCACTGACATGTGGGGCCAGCCCCTAACTAATTTCTTGATTAGTACTAAATAAAATAGGTTAGTTAGTTTGACATTGACATGCGGGACCCACTGGTCAGTTTGACCTGGACCGGTTCAGTTGACCGCTGACGTCACCCTAATGCAATGCTGACGCAATAAGTATTTTCTGGATTTATTCCTATATAGGAAATTCCAGAAAATGCTACAAACTTAAAAAATTCTTAGGAATTAATCTGTAACTCCAAATGCAAAGTTTTATATATGAAATTTGATCAGAAAAATCCAATATATCCATCTGTAATGGTTTCATGCATGTCAGAAGACATTAACCTTGTTGTTCAAGTGAAACAAGTTAATGCACCTTTATCACTTCATAAAATGGGTTTGCATTTGAATCTTTGGTTCAAATGGACTCATTTCATTTTGTTCTAGCTTGCATCAGCCCAAAACACACTCATTATGCCATGTCATATCATGCATCATATTGTTGCATTGCATTGATTGTATTTCCTTCTCCGTTTGCCGGTATCCGTCCCCTCTTTGTAGACGATGTTCCGATGACGTGATCGATGCACCGATGGAGAACTATATTATCTTTAGAAGTGCCAGGCAAGCAAAACCCCTTGTTCATTCCGATACAATCCCACTCTCTCGCTCCTGCTCTCTTTTACTGCATTAGGACAACAATGATTCAACTTTTACCTGCAGCGGTAGTTGAACCCCCTTTCCTCTGCATGACCTGTCATTGCCACCGTAAATAGATGAAACCCACTAGCATGAGTAGGAGTTGTTTGAGCCCTGATGTGCCTACTCATTCATGCTTGTTTGTCATGCCTGCTACCGCGTAGAGTTGGATCAGGTCTGATTCATCGGGGATGAATTGGAGGCGTGTGAACATGTCCTACTGTTGAGAGCTAAGTGTGTGAACACGATTTGGTAAAGGTATCGATGAGAGGCCATGTAGGAGTACATGGTGGGTTGTTTCATTGAAGCTGTCCTTAGGAACTGAGTTCTGTGTTTGTGATCCATGAACAGCTACTACCATGCATTGGGCCCGAAACCAATGGACCCTCTCGGCTTCTTAACCACCCTTGTCCTCTGTCCAGGAGTTGCAAGTAGTTTCTATTGTTTGTAGTATGCTGGAGGCCGTGAGCAGCGCTGACCCGAGGGGTGGTCTGTGATGCGGTAGGCATGTGGCACGGTCTACCGGGCGCCCGTTTGGTGTCTCGGGAACCCTACACACATCGTTCGGGGCCGTATGTGGAAACCTCGGCCGAACTCCCTGCGGATGGAACCTGAATAGGCGATAAACCTGGACTATAGACTTGAGTGTTTAGGTAGGCCGTGGCCGACACCCTCGTTGGGCTTCCGCTTGAAGGTTGCCGAGTACATGTCGTGTAAACGGCGGTAAGTGGTGAGAGCGTGTCTGAAGAAGTACACCCCTGCAGGGTTAACATCATCTATTCGAATAGCCGTGTCCGCGGTAAAGGACTTCTGGGTTGCCTATAACAGTTCATAGACAAGTGAAAGTGGATACTCTAAAACTCGCAAGATAAGTGTGAGTGCTATGGATGGCCTTCTCGTAGGGAGACGGGAGCGGATCCATAGTGGTGTATTGATATGGTGAATATGTGGACTCATGTGCGCCACCTCAAAAGAGTTACTTGCAGTCATAGTTTAGGATAGCCACTGAGTCAAAGCTGGCTTGCTGCAGTCAAACTCCACCACCCCCTTTGTTGATACTGATGCATATGTAGCTAGTTCTGATGTAAGTCTTGTTGGGTACATTTGTACTCATGTTTGCCTATTTTATGTTTTGCAGAGAGACGTCAGTCTCGCTAGTAGTTCCATGTGGACTTCGACGTTTAGCTTGATACCTCAGCTACGATCTTGTGCCCTCAGCAGGATCTGGTAGATAGTCAGGCTTCTCAGCCTTTTTCATTTGTAGATGTCTGTACTCAGACATGTTAAGCTTCCGCATGTGCTTTGACCTGTATGCTCTGAATGTTGGGTCATGAGACCCATGTTTGTAATACTTGCCTCCTCGGAGCCTAATGAATAAATACTTGAGTCGTAGAGTTATGTTGTGATGCCATGTTGTATTTACACATATCGAGCATATTGTGTGTATGATTGAAATGCTTGGTATGTGTGGGATCCGACAACCTAGTTGTTTATCCTTGCTAGCCTCTCTTATGGGGAAATGTAGTCTTGTGCTTCCATGAGCCATAGTAGTCCGCTACAGCCCGGTTCACCGGAGTCCTGCTAGCCCAGCACTACTGCTCCCAAACACTTGACTGGCCGGCATGTGATTCACTTTGTTCCTGTGTCTGTCCCTTCGGGGAAATGTCACGCGGTGACATCCGGAGTCCTGCCTAGCCTGCTACAGCCCGGGTTCCCGGAGTCCTGTTAGCCCAGTGCTACAGCCCGGATTCGCACGCTGCTGACCGACATGCTCGATGTTGACTCATGTACGCATGTCCCCGTAAGTTGGTGCCACTTTGGGTTCACGACTAGTCATGTCGGCCCGGGTTCTTTGTCATATGGATGCTAGCGACACTATCATATACATGATCCAAAAGGCGCAAATGGTCCCGGACCATGGTAAGGCGACACCCGTGGGAACACCGTGCGTGAGGCTGCAAAGTGATATGAGGTGTTACAGGCTAGATCGGTGTGACTTAGAATCAGGGTCCTGACAACCATGGCCTCGCAAACGAAGGTGAAGACGGCGAGAAAGAGTCACGGGTTGGGGGTCGATATGCAGCATGTGGATCTGGTAATGTTCAAGTACTGCGTTGAAGAAGGCGGAGAAAGGGGGAACTAGGCCAGCCTAGAGATCGTCGATGAAGAGCGGAACCTCAGTGACTGTCCTGTCAATATGAGCTCGAGACGCAGGCCAGGCGACCATCTTTCCCCACTCATTGAAGCAAGAGGCGAGCATGGAGCGCACCTTGCCCATGGCCTCATCATTGAGCACCAACGATCGACCAACTGCATGCTCGACGGCCGGAGGCGCACTAGTCGAAGACAGAGGCTTCTTCCCCTTATCCGCCTATTTCGGCGTCGTGGCGATGGAGTTAGCAGAGGTCAGGTCAGATCGGAAAGAGGAGCGGAGTCCCGGGGAAGCAGAGGAATTGGAGGAGTATGGCGCAGGCGATGGAAGAATAACTGTGTAGGTTGCGATGGCCGCCTAGCCAGGCGGGTATCAAGGTAGCGTGGCGAAGCGGAGACGCCCACGTCGAATCAACCGCCACGCGTCGACCAAGGCCGCAGGCTATTGGGGCCCGCGACATTCCGCACTTGACCTTTGGCTTCGCCTCGAAGCCAAGCCCGAGCGCGCCTTGGGCCCGGGGGCTACTGCGGCGTTCTGGGAACGGGGGTCCCCAGACTTGCCTGCCTGCGGCCCACAGCATGGCTCTCCAAGCGGGCCCGTATGGCCCATCTTCAACAACAAGCATTCAAGACCCTCGCGAGGGGCCAAGCCTCGCAAGGTGGACGACACAAGACCTCCGGAGGAGCGGCCTCACCAGGTTGGCTCGCGAGGGGCGGAGGGATCAAGGCAAGGCAAACCTCGCGAGGTTCTCGTGACGTGAGCCATGACGACCGAGACCAGGCGGGCGCCAGCGCGCGCAGTGTCCTTGTTCCCTCTTTGGTGCTAAGGAGGCAAGCGCAGGCGCGGGGTACCGAGGCGTCAAGCAAAGGTTTCCATATCAGTGCAACGAGACCAAGACCAGCAGGACGGCAAGACGGAGGTCACCATGGAGCCCAAGACGGCGTCACCACCAGAGCCTTTGGCAGGAGAAGACTACTTTTGTTAGGATAAGCTGTACTAGCTGTCCCCTTTCAAATTGGCCATTGTTGGCTCCCTTCCCGCTCAATATTTGGGAAGAGGACCAGGGCCTCTATAAATAGGACTAGCCACCACAGTAGGAGGCAACGAAGCATCAGGCATCTGATCTTGAGCCAATCCTCACCGGCACACAGAGCACAAGAACACCTCAACCTCAGGAGGCTGGTCTTCCCCTTGTAACTGTTCATCCTCAACCCGAGAGGGAATCCACCACCACACACTGGAGTAGGGTATTACACCACAACGGTGGCCCGAACCAGTATAAATCTTGTGTTCTTTGTATTGCGAGTTCGTCGAGTTAGCCCTTGAGATCTTACCAAAGCTAGGACGTGGATCGGTAGGGGGAAGAACTTCGCGCGCACCCCAGTGTTCGAACCTTAAGGGTTTTGCCGGAACCCGTGATCCGGTAGAACGAATGCCTCACCTAGTCAGATCACGGGTTCCGGCAAAACCCTCAAGGTTCGAACACTGGGGTGCGCGCGAAGATTTCCTCCCCACCGTTCCACGCCCTAGCTCGCTAAGATCTCGCGGACGAACTCGACGAACTCACAGCACAATGGACACAAGATTTATACTGGTTCGGGCCACCGTTGTGGTGTAATACCCTACTCCAGTGTGGTGGTGGTGGATTGCCTCTTGGGCTGATGATGAACAGTACAAGGGGAAGAACAGCCTCCTGAGGTTGAGGTGTTCTTGTGCTTGACGAACTTGTGTGGGTGAGATGCCTCTCAATGAGTTATCAGATGCCCTCTACTATGGTGGCTAGTTCTACTTATATAGGCCCTGGTCCTCTCCCCAAATATTGAGCGGGAAGGGAGCCAACAACGGCCAATTTGAAAGGGGACAGCTAAAACAGCTTATCCTGACAAAAGCGGTCTTCGCCTGCGAAAGGCTCTGGTGGTGATGCCGTCTTGGGCTCCAAGGTGACCTCCATCCTGCCGTCCTGCTGGTCTTGGTCTCGTTGCACTGATATGGAAACCTTGGCTTGATGCCTCGGTACTCTACGCCTGCGCTTGCCTCCTTAGCACCAAAGAGGAAAACAGGACACTGCACGCGCTGGCGCCCGCCTGGCGCCCGCCTGATCTTGATCGTCATGGATCACGTCACGAGAGCCTCGTGAGGTTTGCCCTGCCTTGATTTCTCCGCTCCTCGCGAGGCAGCCTGGTGAGGCCGCTCCTGAGGAGGCCTTGTTTCGTCCGCCCCGCGAGGCTTGGCCCCTCGCGAGGGTCTTGAATGTCTTGTTGATGAAGATGGGCCGTACAGGCCTACTAGCATAGCCACGCCGTGAGCCGCGGGAAGGCAAGTTTGGGGAGCCCCGTTCCCAGAATGCCGACACCTAGAGCATGTGTGTGCAAGATGGAGTCTTTGTGTGTGTGGGGGGAGGGGTGGGTGGGTGCATGCATGCGTTTGTGTGTGTGTGTGTGTGAAGCGGAGTCTTCGGTGGCGAAAGTAACTTAAGTGTGTGTGGCTTCATCGTAGAGAGGTGATGTGTATGGAAGGGGCCACCAATGAGGGGGTGTGAGAGAGAAGAGGCCCATAGAGAGGGAAGAGAAGGCGTGTGCGCGTGAGAGGAGTCAACATCGAGAGAACATGTTTGTTCGAGAGACACCGAGGAAGACTACTATATATCGATGGTGCATGTAGGCAGGAATTAATCGAAGGGATGGTCTTATTAGTTTCGGGGATATAGGGGAAGAGTGAGAGAGGGGGTAGCTAGAAGGAAATTGTTAAGTGTGAGTGTGTGTTTTACACATCCAGGCGGAAGTTATGTGCACATAAGAAGAGAATGGTTCGATGTGAGGTTAGGGCTGAGGGTAATTAACTACCAATGGAGACATAGGAGACCTTGAACGTGCATGTGCGAGAGGTATACATCTATATGTGGGATGTGTGTGTGTGCACGTGTGCATGATCGAGATAAAAGAAAGAAGACACAAGTCATAAGATCAACGACATGGGAGAGACGGATAGGTATGACAATATGCATGCATGTGAGAGTGTAGGGAAGAAGGCCCGATAATTGACCATCTATTTTTATCTTTAAGAGATAGTGGCGTGGGCTAGAGCATGCATCTATGGGAAGGAGAGGGAACGAGACACAACGATTGTGCAAAAGAGGTCAACCTATAGATGCATGTATGGAGAGACAGATATAGTGTGCGTGATAGGAAGCAAGAGTGCGTGCGAGAGAAAGAAATGTTGATGGAGAATCTACACATAGATAGAGAGATAGAGATGCTAGCTAGAGGGACATCGGCTAGTTTGAGTGTTGGGGATGACCGCCGAGTGGTTTAGAGGGTGAAGTTATGTGTGTATGAGAGAAAGATAAAAAGAGGGCGCATGACTGCATGTAGAGATAAACATATATAGTGTGCATGATAGGAAGAAAGAGTGAGGGCGAGAAAGAAGGTCGATGGAGAAACAGATAAACAGAAAGATAAAGATACTAGCTAGTGTGTGTGTTAGAGATAAGAGTCGAGTGGATCAGAAGGCTGAGTTATGTGTGTGTGTGACAGAGAGAGAGAGAGAGAGAGAGAGAGAGAGGGTGCATGTGAGTCACGTACAAACAAATATCAGAGAGAAGTGAGATCCCGAGAGACGGAGTTTTGTGTTTGTGAGAGAGAAAGATATTTCACAACGAGAGTGATAGCTAGAGATACATATCAGGGAATGCGAGATATCTCTAGGGAGAGAGTGTGTGTGAGCGACATACAAGAGAATGGTGGAGAGATATAAGACTCTGGGAGACAGAGTTTGTGTTTGTGTGTGAGAAAGAGATATTTAAGAGGAAGGGTCGTCATTTGTCATACCTAAGGAGCGCAAGACATCTCTACATGAGTGGGGGTGTACGAGTGGTACACAAGGGAATAGTAGAGAGAAATGAGACCCCAGGAGACGAAGTTTGTGTTCGTGTGAGAGAAAGAGGTTTCACAGGGAGAATCATAGTTCGAGACACATAGCAGGGAGCGAGATATACTTAGAGAGATATAGAGTGAAGGTCGAGGGAGAGAGTACTATCAGTGTGTTATGAAGATAAAAGATCATCATCGACATACAAGTAGAATGAGAGATACCCGAGAGAAGATGAAGGTGTATAGGTCTAGAGAGATATATAAGCATGAGTGATAGCTATATGAGACAAATATTTGGATTAAAGGGGATTCAAATATTTAAAATAGAGATCACGACATTGATAATATCATAATAAAAATTGGTGTATCAAACATGCATATTCATTGGAATTTGGGGACACGTGTAATGTTATATAGTTTATCAATATTAGTGATCCATAGATTCTTTAATTAGAGACAATTCATGGTTTATATGCAATTAATGTCTAAATGGGATTACACTATATGTTGCGTGTGTGAAACACATTATACATGATTGATAAGTAAAAGAAAACCCGCATGAAACACACATTAATTGGAGACAGTTAGCGAGGAATGCATACATTCGATTTCAACATAATGTGGTTTCAAATATTTGAAAATCCAAATTAGATGGATCCAGCCTTATGAATCTGAGATCATGCCATTTGTAAACCATATTTATGTATAAAGGGTGTTGTGCTTTTGAAAGTATATATAAAAAGTGACGTATATAGATTTGTATTCGAATAAAAAATGGATCCTGCCCGAAAAAAATGTATTCGAATTGAGTTGGCACGGTAAACGTGCACTCTTTCCATGCAAAAATTTGAACGAAGCGGGGAAAGTCATAGTAACCGCCCGAAACCAAAATCTGTGAGATGGAAATTACTGCCTATCCTTGACACGCAAAGCCTATCGGCTCGATTTCTATAGTTTTTGATAGGGGTAGGCTTGTAATTTCACACAAATGTGACATAACCGCCTCCACCTCTCACCTCCTCGGATTCATACACTGTGGGCGCCAAAACACAGTGTCTCCTTGGTAGAAATTGCCCCCTCCCCGATTCATACACGGTGGGCGCCAAAAGAAACTCTCGTCGGCCGAAATCTCCGTTGGCAAATATTCGGTGTATGCGAGATTACCGTCCTATCCCCAACCGACTAATATTGCTCTGATGTAGTAAATTTTAAACGGGGGCTAAGTTTGTAAATTTCCTCGCATTTGAGACAATCGCGCCCTAAAGACATGGTTCCCCCTTCCTGTCTCCCTCCATTTCCCTATTCGTACTCCGTGGGCACCAAAACACCCTCTCCACCCCAGCCTCCTCCGTCCGCCACCCCATCCACTACCGTCCTCCTCCACCATGCCGGAGCTGATACCCCGACGCCGTCGTCCATTACAAG
The DNA here is from genome assembly GCF_018294505.1 of Triticum aestivum. Taxonomy (NCBI): domain Eukaryota; kingdom Viridiplantae; phylum Streptophyta; class Magnoliopsida; order Poales; family Poaceae; genus Triticum; species Triticum aestivum. The sequence goes on along the minus strand of NC_057802.1, from coordinate 232,578,944 downwards.
AGATCGACCTCTCTCATCCACGACTTCGGACCAGGATCCTTGCATCCCATCCTCTCGCTTCATCCCCGTCATCGTCCACCTTGCCGGCGCCACTCCTACAACCGTCTCGTCCACCGCGGCAGGATATTTCCCTCGCCGCCACCGTCTACCCTCCTAGACCTGCTTCCACGTTGCCGACATCCATCACTACTGCAGCACCATCAAAATTCTCAGCAGATGCATACACGGCGCTGCACTAGAGGCGGTACTCTTTCGTATCTGCTCAACTTATTTATCACAGCAAGAAAATAGATCACCACTGCTTTACTGTGATTTCTTGTCCATTACTTACTTGTAAGTTGAAATCAAACATTGGTTGCGAAGTTGCCTTTGTACGGTTTGCACCTTCAGATCCGCCATGGCACGCTCAACACTATACTCGTAATGCTTATGGTTTTGTCCTTTTATATTCCACACTAGTTAACTAACGGTAGACTAAATTTCAAAATTGGGTTAGTCAATTTTTGAGAGCTCGCCGGAGTTCGCCAGTGGGAAGGAAGGGGCTCGCCGAAGGGCTGCCCCATTATCTATCTTAGGGTTTCGGGTGGGGACAGTTGTTGTGGGGGGCTGTCGCCGCGCTATGGTGGGGCCTCGCCGGAGGCAAAACTCGATGCGGGTGGGGGGTGGGGTTAGCTAGAGGGATGGCTGAAGTGGCAGAAGATCGGAGGTGGTGGACGGTTCAGGGGAGGGCGGGGGCCGGTGGTTCGGCCGGCGACCCGTGCGGTGGTCTTTAGGGGAAGAATAAGAGGCGAGGAAGAAGAAGGGTTAGGAGACGTAGGATCTTCATCCGACCGCCTGAAATGGTCGATTGACCCAAATGACAAAAGTCAAGCGGCTTGCATGTAGACATTCCTATATATTCAGTATTATTATCGTAGGTGCTTCGAGACGTACGTGCAAGCAGTGCTCCTCAATCCATCAAGCTAAACAACATGCCACTCATAATTCCAAACTTAGTTGCTCAAATACAAATATGATATGATGTTGAAATGTACTAAAACAGAGAATGTTTAATTGGTCAGTTAATGTTCCTACTTTACTTTTAAAAAGCACATGCGCCACATATCGAGGGACAGCAGGGAGTTGTGTTCTTTATGCTCTCTGGTTCATCATGTGTGGCCAAGCAAAATGTTATTATCCAAATTCTACTTGCTCTTTAGCATGCTCCTCTTCTGTTCTTCCTTTGTAAGTACTCGCTCCGTACCTAAATATAAGTCTTTGTAGAGATTCCTCCATGGACTACATGCGGAGCAAAATGAGTGAATCTACACTCTAAAATGTATCTATATACATCTGCATGTAATCCATAATGGAATCTCTACAAAGATTTTTATTTAGGAACACAGGGAGTATAATAGTTGTACAGTATGTTCTTTCTAGTGAAGAGGAGCCGGGACATTTGCAGTGTATAGGTCTATTCGGTCGCTTGTCATGGACGCTTTCAACTCTTTTTGTTGGTCTTCATGTCGATTGTCATGGACGTTTTCAACTCTTCGTATTCGATCGTTTGTGTCGCCTTTGAGAGTTGGACTGATAGTAATAGTACTACGCCTTCAGTTGTAGAGAGCTGGTATGCGAAGCCTTTCTAGCCGTACTGGCAATCCTAGCACATATATTCTAGCAAGTTCCACTTTCCTGATTTTAGTCCTGATGCTTAGGGTTTTCCATTATATCTACACTACGATCTGCATAGGTGCTTTGTGGCCTACTAGCAGCTGTCCACCCTTTAAAGCTAAATAACACACCAATCATACGTCCTAAGGTTCTTCAAATACGAATGTGATATGATACTGACATTTTTTTTGAATATTTACTGTGATGCAAAGCCCCACATCCCTTTATTAAAGATCAACAATTGTACAAACAGAGGAAAAAAGAGTATGTACACGAACTAGGTTACAAAACTACATCTACCTACCTGAATTTAACTAGGGAATTAATCCAAGCAGTCAGCTTGACCTTGATGTCTACCTTTAGCCTATGAGCTAAAAGGGAAAGATCATGTACAAAATTACATTTCCAAGCGCAAAAAGTAACATTCTCCCCTATAAAAGTTCTGCCATTCCTGAGGATCCAAATATTCCAAGCTGCAGTGAGCATTACTTCAAAGAAGAAAGGATGCTTGAACCTGGATCTTGCATACTGAATACATTGTTGAATATTGCAGTGAGCATTACTTCAAAGAAGAAAGGATGCTTGAACATGGATCTTACATACTGAATACATTGCTGAATATCGGGGCCTCTGGACCAGTCAATGCTAAGATAGCTCCAAACCCTGCGGCTCAAATTGCAGTTGAAGAACAAATGCAACCTATCCTCATACACATATTCATTGCAAAAAACACAAAGATTATCATCCAAAGGAGATCTCCAATGCCTACGTATCAACAAGTCCTTGGTGTTGAGTCTATCAAAGAAGAGCAACTAGCAAAAGACTTTGATCTTCATGGTGCTCCTGCTTTTCCATAACCATTTACACAGTATAATTGTGGGAAATTTGAGTGTATAAGCGTGTAAAAACTCTTGGCAGTGTAACATCCTGATTTGCTAGGCCATATCCAAACAACTGGTATGTTGGGGTCTCTGTTTAAATCCAAAATCCATCCTTCCAGCACTTGCAACTCTAGGGCAGCCTCATGAGACAATGGCAGGAAGACCATTGAGAAGATATCCTGAGATATGAGGAATTCATGCACATAGACTTTATCATTGTTAACAAATGAGTAAAGCCTAGGTGGTCTCCAACACAAAGGTCTGGAGGAACCACCAATGAGCCAAGCATCAGTCCAAAAAAGGGCAGTATATGCATCAGAAAGCTTGAGAATATCTCTCCAGCAAAATGGACCAACTGGAGTTGTAGCATGTGGGATTCCATCATCATAGTAACTATTCCAGATTAGGGTCACCCAGGGGATATATGCATTATTAAAAAATTTATGTAAATGCTTGAGAAGGAGACCCCTGTTTTGAATGTGCAAGTTAATCACACCAAGGCCTCCTTTGTCCTTTGGCCTACATACCAAGTCCCAAGCAGCCAGGGATTGCATTGGAGCATCACTGCTTCCTCTCCATATGCATTGTCTGAATATTCTGTCCAGCTTCTTGATAATAACAGGAGGGAGTTGCAAACTGCAGTGGAAATAAATTGGCATAGAGGTCAAGACAGAAGTTAGCAGCTGTAAACGAGAGCCTTGATTTAGCATGCAAGAACAAGCAGTCAATCTCCTTTCCAATGTGTCAACTAAAGGCATGAAATCCACAATTCATGGCCTGGTAGTTCCAAGTGGCAAGCCCAGATAGGTGAAAGGAAGTTGCCCAATTTTGTAGACCAGCAGAGCAGCTAACCTGGTTGCCTCCTCCTCATCAATTTTTAAGGGAATCATGGAGGACTTTGCAAAATTAACCTTTAACACATTGGATTGCTTAAATGTCCACAACATATTCTTAAGGGCTACCAATTCCTCCTCTCTGGCTGTCAGAAAGATGACAGTATCATCAGCATATTGTATTATAGGAAAATCTTGGTCATGGGTTGGGATTGGGAGGGTTAAGGTTCCATGTAAAAACATTTGATTAACCACAGATTGCAAAAGTTCAACAGCTATTGTCGGTGTTCTGGGAACGGGGGTCCCCAGACGTGCCTGCCTGCGGCCCGCGGCGTGGCTCCACTCGAGGCCCAGTACAGCCCATCTTCACCAACAAGCATTCAAGACCCTCGCGGGGGGCCAAGCCTCGCGAGGCGGATGACACAAACCTCCTCAGGAGCGGCCTCACCAGGCTGGCTCGCGAGGGGCGGAGAGATCAAGGCAAGGCGAACCTCGCGAGGTTCCTACAACGTCAGCCTTGACAACCAAGACCAGGCGGGTGCCAGCGTGCACAGTGTCCTCGTTTCCTCTTTGGTGCTAAGGAGGCAAGCGCAGGCGATGGGTACCGAGGCATCAGGCAAAGGTTTCTATATCGGTGCAATGCGACCAAGACCAGCAGAACGGCAGGACGGAGGTCACCGTGGAGCCGAAGACGGCGTCACAACCAGAGCCTTAGCAGGCGAAGACTACTTTTGTTAGGATAGCTTGTACTAGTTGTCCCCCTTCAAACTGGCCGTTGTGGAATCCCTTCCCGCTCAATATTTGGGGAGAGGACCAAGGCCTCTATAAATAGGACTAGCCACCACAGTAGGAGGTATCTCGAACTCATCTTGGATAGGATCCACTCCATCCTCACACCCAATGAGCACAAGAACACCTCTCCTCAGGAGGCTGTTCTTCCCCTTGTACTGTTAATCCTAAGCCCGAGAGGCAATCCACCACCACCACACTGGAGTAGGGTATGACACCACGACGGTGCCCCGAACCAGTATAAACCTTTTGTCTCTTGTGTTGTGAGTTTGTCGAGCCAGGTTTTGAGATCGCGGTGAGGGTGAGGGTGTGATTCGGTAGGGGGAAATCTTCGTGCGCACCCCAGTGTTCGAACCTCAAGGGTTTTGCCGGAAGCCGAAATCAGACATTTGGCGCGCCAGGTAGGGGGTGCGCCGGAGCTTTCCTCCCACCGGTTGATCCGCCGACACTCCGCGACTCCAATGTCCGGCGACCCGAGGACCAACGCCGACCGCTGGGCAGCTTGGCCTGCCCGGGCAGCGCCGTCCACCCCAGAAGACCTCAACCATGTGCCCCAGGCAGCGTGCGCAGCGCCGAACTCCATGGGGCGCGGGCGGCGCAGTCACGCGCCATCCGCCCTTACTCCACGACAAGCACGGGCAGCCGCAAGGGCCTCAATCCAAGTTGCGGCAACGGTGCCGCACACCAGGCGGGAACAAGCAGACATGAGGGCCGCGCTCACAGTGGCACGGGAGTTGCTGCGCTTCCGGTTGATGGAGAGCGGCAGGGATGCGTTGCTGGAGCGCGTCGCCGAGCTCCTGGACGCCGCGGCCTCGGGAGCACCGCCCTTCTGCTCCCTGCTTACACCTCAGGCCACGGCCGGATCACATGGTGGGCCTCGCCGCGCCCGTGCGCCCCTAGGTGCACCCGTGGGCTTCATCGACACCGGCATGACCAACGGAACCGGACGCCCAATCGCACCCGCGCCACCCCCAATAAGCGCGGGTACAAGCACTGCCACCTACGGCCACGGCGGTATGCCCCCCTACCATCCCCAGGGCGGCGCGCTGGGCCGGGCAACATGGAGCGTGGGCACTACGGCGAGGTCTTCCAGGCGACAGCCTCGGAGGCCTACGTACCCCGCATGGTGGACCAGGAATACGCGCTGGAAGACGACCCCAACTCGTTCCTTGAGCCAGGCTGGGAGGAGGAGACGCTAGAGGTTGAGACCTTCCAGGAGCCTCCCGGGAGCCTCACCCACCGCGCCGGTAGCAACAACTACATGGTACCACTAGTCTCTCAGGAAAAAGCTTACGCTAACCATCGGTCGCATGAGGAGCAGGTCACAGCAGTGGATGGCGGCCCCAGCTCGGCAGCTTCCCTTCCGCCAGGAGAGGGGCCGGGAGCATGGCCCCTCCCCGCGATGCACGGAGCAGGGAGTCCCCCGGAGGTAGGCCCTCTGCCGGGGAGGCGCAGGAGAGCCTTCCTCCCGGCAGAGGACCCGTGGTCGCCGAGGGCGCCGCTGGCGTCCCCTTTGCCCCTTGGTTACGTCCTGGTTTCCGGTCGCCCCCAACGATGGTCGAGGGCGGTGCAAGGCGGGGCCCTCGTCTGGCTATATGAAGTAAGGCTGGCGCCTGTGAAGGTCTCCGCTTGTGACACTCTCACGTAATAATGAGTGCGGTTGTACACGTCCCTGAGTCTCAGGAGTGCCGCCCTCGGGCCTCGGGGGCTTCCTCCCACGTCCAAGTGGCAGCACTTAGCTCCGCGCTGGTGAGAAAACAAGAAGACTAGACTAGGCGCCGGATGCTGCCATTTGCTTTTGACCTCTTTTCTGTAGCCCTGCTTGCTGGCTTTGGATTTAAGTTGAAGTTGAACTTTCATTGGTGCATGCGGGGGGTGCCTTTTCTCATTCGTGCGATTTCTTGCAATTTGGTTCCTGCCTTAGTTCAGCGTTTGCGCCTGCTGCCACCTCCTCGCGAGCCCCTCGCGAGTGGGGACTGGGCATAGCACGCGAGCGCTGCATGCGTGCCCTGCCATGGCTGGCGCTCGCTTCTCGCGAGGCCCCCTCGGGCAGATCGGCAAGCTCCTCACAGGCTCCTCAGAAACTCGCGACCTTACGGGCCAGCTCGGGGCCTGTTCTGGCTAAGGTAAATTACGAACAGCAAACTCGCCGCGGGATTCATGGGTTCATGAAGACATATATTCAGCTTGGCCTAAGAAATAGAGACAACAATCTGTTTACATGAGGGGCTTCCCCTCCCAAAATGCTCTTACAACTTCCAGGGCCGTGCCCGAGTTTTAGCATGCAGGATAAACAACAGGGAGGCACGGGTTCAATTTGACATGTCGCTCACGGTGTCCCCTGGGTCGCCTTCAGACGCGTCACTGGCGTCGCTGTCGCTGGCGTTCCCGTCACCATCATCGGCGCCTCCCTCGCCGTTGTCGACCACATCGCCTTCGTCCGCCGCAACCACCACCGCATCGTCATCGGAAGAAAAGGCCCTAACTAGCGCGTCCACATTGTCTTCAACCCATCCTGCCAGGTCACCTCGTATGGCCTTGGGCACTAGGGCAATGGCGGCGTTAAAATAGAAGTCAGGGTAAGTGTTTTGGAGATGGCTGAAGATGCGGGAGAACGCGCGCCCAAGCAGGCCACGGCTCCTCTCTTCAACAAGTTGGCAAGCTCTCTCAGAACGACTCTCCAGCCGCGTCACCACGTCGGTGAAAAAGCGAAGGTGGCTGGCTTAGTCATTCGCATGGGTATGAGGGTGTTCTCATCGCAGATGTGGCCCAGCGCTGCATTGGCCCTGTTCATGAGGCCCTCGAGCATGGGGGCGTGCACGCTCTCCAGCGTCTGCCCTTGAAGGACTTCCTCCCTGTTCTGCTGTGCGATGGACTCGGCGTTGACGACCCGCTGCAGAAGAGGAAGCAGTTCGGTGCGGGCAGAGGCCAGCTCAGCCTGCGCCGAGACCAGGGCAGCTGCGGCGGCCTCCTCACGCCGATCCGCCTCAGTGAGCCTGGACTTGAGGGCAGCAGTCCTGCCTGCAGCCTGGGCCGCTATGAGCTCCAGCTCCAGGTTATGCCTGCCCACAAGATCCGCGCGAGCCTCGGCCACGTGGTGGTCGACATCCTCCTGGGCCCAAGCCTCGCGAGCGCTGACGGCATCCTCTGTTAGAGCAACTTGGCGCTCCCTCGTTTCCAACCGTTCAAGCTCGAGGCTGCGCTCCATGGCTTCCAGTGCCAGTGCTTCCTCGCGCTTCAGGATCTCTTCCTCCTCGGCAGGCGTCCCCCTCATTGACGCAAGGGCGGCTTGGCGCGCCTCCACCTGCCACTCCAAGGAGGCGCTCCAGGCCTAGAGCTCCCACGCGCGTTTCTCCGCGATCTCGCGGCGGCGGTCGGCTTCCTGGGCTTCTTCCAAGGCTCGGAAGCAGGCCTCGCGCGAGGTCACCAGAGACGCCTCGGCCTTCGCATTGTCAAGCTCGCACTGGTGGCGCCCGAGGTTGATGGCCACCTTCAGCTTATGCCACTCCTCCATCAGCCGAAGACCCTCGGCTTCGAGGCGCGCGTCTACGTTCGCGAGTTCTCCAACGAGCCGGCTAATCGCGGCCATCGCCTCCTGAAAAAGGTCATGGCGGATGACACTTTGTTCGCGCGCTAATTTAAGCACACTGCCGACCTCGTCCTCCGCTGCGGGGGCTGCGGACGGGGTCCGAAGCAGCTCACCCCCTCTCAGTGGGAGGCTGGGCGCTGGCCGCCCGGTCGCCGGCCAGACTTCACGAGGGACCCGAATGGGCGGAGACCTACTGCTTGAAGGAGAGCCCAGGATCGAAGCCATCCAGCCGCCATCCACCATCAAAGGAGGAGCCCTTGGCACGCTGGCTGCACCCCAAGCAAGGCCGCGAAGGAGCGACGGCAAGGGCACGGGTTCGAAGTGCCTTGCAGGCAGGCTTGCTTCTCAAGATGACCCCGCGCCAAGGGCGGCACACCGACTTGGGGCGCTCAAGGCTAGCGAGGAAGGTGAGGCAAGAGGAGGTTGCTGCTCAGGATGCTCCACGGCCTTGGCGGAAGGGATCCTGAAGAGCCACCGTCAGAAAGGGAAGCAGCACTTGAGGAAATTACGAAGATAAGGTACTTACTCGTCTATGGCGATGTACTTCCTATGCTTCAACGGCCGGACAGTGCTACTGCTGCAGCTTGAAGACCCCTTCATCTTACGGAGCGCCTCGAAGTCCACGCAGAACTGGCCCAAGTGTTGTACATGGCGGCCAGCACGGTGCACGGCCGGTGAAGCACCCAAGGAGACGACCTCGGGAGCGCCAGGCTGAAGGGAGCTTTCGGGCTCTGCCTCACGACGACCTGCCGAGGCCTCAGGAGCAGCGGGCTGCATCACCCTCCCAGCTGCTAGCCAAGGATGAGAATCACGGATCCCCGAAGATGACGCCTCGGGAGCCTCAGGCAGCACCGACACCTCGGCACACGCGCCTCCGGTCTCCAACGATGCTTGCCTCCCCGCATCAACTCTTGGGGCAAGCTCGGCGCCGGTGACAAGGAGAGGAACCACTCTGACGGGATTCTCACGAGGCCCCACAAGGCCGACTGGACGCATCCCCCATTCATCGAAGGGGGGCATCTGCCCCGCGAACTCCACCCTATTCGAGCAGTTGTACAAGCAACAACCCCCCTACGACAAGTCACCCGGCGAGGGGTCAACGGCCAAGACTTTGAGCACCGTCCTTCGTGCCTCGGCCGGAAGCCCCAACTCCTGAAGCCTCATACGGTCCTGGTCGCCGGTCAGAGCCCACGTCAGCTAGGAATGGCGCTGGAGTGGGGCGATGCGGCGCCGGAGGAACTCCTTCATCACCTTGGGCATGGTCACACCAAGATCCTTCAGCCGGAACCAGACGAAGGAGAGACGGGAGCTCACGAGCTCCTCGTGACCCCAGCCCGAGCTGGGGACGGCGGGGGACGATGGAGGCGAGAGCAAGGGGTTGAGTACTCCGACATCAACATACACCCACCACATCCGAAACTCGCTCGTAGACGGCAGGAGGTCGAAGTCAATCCCCGAGCCGGCTGTCGCCGCCACGACCTGGAAGCTCAGGCACCGCGAGCACTACCGGGGTTCGGTCAGGTGCAGCGAGAAGAAATGGCACAAAAGGGCCACAGAAGGAGCAATGCCCACCATGGCCTCGCAGACGAAGGCGAAGACGGTGAGAAGGGCGACAGACTGGGGATCAAGATGCAGCATATGGATCTGATAATGGGTAAGCACGACATCGAAGAAGGCGGACAAGGGAGGAACCTGGCTAGCCCACAGGGGGTCGACGAAGAACTGGACCTCGGTGGCCGTCCTACCAATGGAGGCTGGGGACGCAGGCCAGGCCACCGCCCCTCCCCATTCGTTGAAGCTGGTAGAAAGTGCGGGCGGACCTTATACATGGCCTCCTGGTTGAGTACCCGTGATCGGCCGACAGCGGGCTCGGCGGCCGGAGGTGAGCTAGCTAAGGACAAGGGCTTCTTCCCTTTCTCCGCCCGGTTCGGCGCCATGGTGATTGAGAGGCTGAGCTCGAGTTAGATTGGAAGAGCAAGCAAAGGTACGAGGAAGCGAGGAAGTTGGGGAGTGCATTGCCAACAATGGGGAAATAACTGTGTAGGATGTCGGGGCCGCCTAGCAAGGCGGATTTCAAGGCTGCGTGGGGAAGCGGGGAGGCCCACGTCCAATTAGACGCCACGCATTGAGCAAGGCCGCAGGCTGTTGGGGCCCGCGGTGCTCTGCACTTGCCCTTTGGCTTCGCCTCGTAGCCAAGCCCGAGCGCGCCTTGGGCCCGGGGGCTACTGTCGGCGTTCTGGGAACGGGGGTCCCCAGATTTGCCTGCCTGGGGCCCACGGCGTGGCTCCACTCGAGGCCCAGTACGGCCCGTCTTCACCAACAAGCATTCAAGACCCTCACGAGGGGCCAAGCCTCCTGAGGCGGACGACACACGACCTCCTCAGGAGCGGCCTCACCAGACTGGGTTGCGAGGGGCGGAGAGATCAAGGCAAGGCGAACTTCGCGAGGTTCCTACGACGTCAGCCATGACGACCAAGACCAGGCGGGCACCAGCGCGCACAGTGTCCTCGTTTCCTCTTTGGTGCTAAGGAGGCAAGCGCAGGCGATGAGTACCGAGGCATCAGGCAAAGGTTTCCATACGGTGCAACGCGACCAAGACCAGCAGAACGGCAGGACGGAGGTCACCGTGGAGCCCAAGATGGTGTCACCACCAGAGCCTTTGGGAGGCGAAGACTACTTTTGTCAGCATAGCTTGTACTAGTTGTCCCCCTTCAAACTAGCCGTTGTGGAATCCCTTCCTGCTCAATATTTGGGGAGAGGACCAAGGCCTCTATAAATAGGACTAGCCACCACAGTAGGAGGCATCTCGAACTCATCTATGATAGGATCCTCTCCATCCTCACACCCACCGAGCACAAGAACAACTCTCCTCAGGAGGCTGTTCTTCCCCTTGTACTGTTCATCCTCAGCCCGAGAGGCAATCCACCACCACCACACTGGAGTAGGGTATTACACCACGACGGTGGCCCGAACCAGTGTAAACCTTGTGTCTCTTGTGTTGTGAGTTTGTTGAGCCAGGTTTCGAGATCGCGGTGAGGGTGAGGGCATGATTCGGTAGGGGGAAATCTTCATGCGCACCCTAGTGTTCGAACCTCAAGGGTTTTGCCGGCAACCGAAATCTGACAGCTATGACAAAAATAAGGGGTGAGAGAGGATCACCCTGCCTGACTCCACATTTGCACTTAAACTGTTTGCCAGTGATGCCATTGACCAGCACTGAAGAGGACCCTGATGAAAGAAGTTATTTAACCCAGCCAATCCATTTATCATCAAAATATGATACTGATATTAGCTAACAGACACAGATTTAATTTGTTAGCTAATGCTCCCACTTGAGTTTCCAAATGCATGTGGCCACATATAGAGAGACATCATGGAATTGCATTTATTTGGCCGCTCTGATTCATCATGGGTGGGCAACCAACATTGTATAGAAAGAAGGGGAATCTCAATAATATGCTTCCCTTTTTATTCTTTAACATGTTCCTCTTCTGTTCTTCTTTACTAAGTATAGTATGTTCCTTGTCAGGAAGGGGAGCAGGGACATCTGTAGTCAACAGCTCTATTGGGCCGGTTCTGCTACATGATTTCGCTCTTCGAGTTGGTCTGCCATAATATCCCGGAAATGGTGGGAGCCGCGCGATCTTTGATAGACTAAACTGATAGTAACAGTTGTGCGCCTTCAGATGAATAGAGCTGGCATATAGGTGATTGATAGGCTGCATATTAGTAGCGGCAAAACCCTGTGTTTTCCAGCCAGTTCCGCTTTCCATATTTATTTATGGTGGTTATGGTGTACCCCTATTATCTACACTACGATCGGCCTACTGGCTCTGCGTTCTCGTTATCATGGTTTGGCAATAAACTTTCTATACGGTATATTATGAACCTATCATCTACCAACTATCCTTACATCTGGAGCTCCCAACAGGGAGCCTATTTTTTGTTTAGTTGTGCCAGATTATATTAATCTACTCACCATATTGCGGCACTCATGGGATCTCTCATCAGAATCCAGTGATGGCACCCAAGGGTTTACAGGGGGCCCCTATTATATTACAATAACCTCTGCATTACAAAGATAATCTCACTACTATTTATGTTTTCATGCTTTTCAGATATTGTACGTAATCACAATAACTATAATAATGCGCACATCAGAAGAATATTGCGGAATAGTTAAATGGTTAACAAACTTGGCATCAAGGGATTGAGGTCCATTGTGGATGCAATGAAACCCACATGCTCCCAACCTATAGATTCGTAATCATAATATGATCCTAATGACTATTCTGAGCTCAAGGAGTCAAAGGTAAATGGACTATCCTGTTCACCCAATAAGGTGCATGTTCTAATTTTGGCAAGGCTTTATTGGTTGCACATATCTTGCATAAGGTGTCTTGCATTTCTTTTGCTTTGTTGCACCGCCATCTTCTTAGTTTACTCATGATATATGTGAAGATGCCATGCCCATCAATTATCAACAACATTTGTCGTCATGCCATGTTTTTCCATTCAAATGTTGTTCTTGTGTTTCAGACATCCAAAAGGAAGAGGGTGATTGCAGAACCTGAAGGAGTACAAGCAAAGTCCTTGAAAAATGTGGTGCTACCACAGAATCACATAGCACCCGACGTATATTGGGGATAGAACCAGCGCCGCAAAACGTAGGATATCGCAACTATGCAGGTCGCTGCTTTGCTCTTGTGAGTACCTATTGTCCTATCGCTGCCCTTACATTCATACCTGGTGGATTATGTGACATCATGGTGCATTATAGCTTGCTTATCCACTCTTCACTCCAAATTATCAGATCTATATTAATGCTTAAATTAATGTAGAATAAACCAAGCTTATGAAGAAATTTAGTTCTGCATTGTTCTTGTAAGTATCTGCTGTCCTTCATCACTGTACTTATATTTGTCAGCTAGTTCTTCATGTACACTTTGCAACTTATTTTCCCTTGTCCTCCATTTTTTATACATCAGATCTACATTTAATCTTGCCAAAATATTGAATAAAACCAATGTTACTGAAGAAGTTTAGCTACGCATTGCTCTTGTCAGTGCCTTTTGCCTATATGCTGTATTTACATTTGTACTCTGCATCTTAAGTTAAATAATCGCCATTTGTTCCTATATTTTCACATCTATATTTACTATTAACAAAATGTAGAATAAAGCCAATGCTCTTGAAGAAGAGTGTGAGCTAAACTTCTTGAATTGCCCCCCATCAATATGGACAAGGGCTTTATAGAGCCTGTCTTCACTACTAATGTAAGTTTGTCCTCCTCGAGCCTTCAAACTTTGTTGTGTATATTTGAATAGCTATGAGTGCAAATGCTGTTTATTTTTGTCGTCTGCATCAAATTGCTTGTTCAAAGTTTATAAGGAAGAAGTTCGTAAATATAAGTTTTGTCCTTCTCAATTTCAATCCTTAGTTGTACAACCTAGTTCCTTATCCGTACCATGTAAATTAAACTAAACATAGCACGTTATCTTCTTTAGCACTATGTGTATGCTTGTGTTATTGATCTGTAATTTAGTGGTGTGGTGAAACTACCAACAACAACACAATGTCATATCCTGCTATGTCTCAACTATGAAGAAGGCCATATTATATTAATGTTATTTAAATCGTCTCTCTTTATTTACCAATCTGAAATTGTATAAATTGACTGTACACTCACCATTCATGCTTATACGTTGTTTAGAACTACATGTATGCTTGTGTTCTTGATCTGTAATCCAGTGGTCTGGTGAAGCTGGCCACTCCTGCAGAATGCCATTTCCTTCCGTCTTAACTATGAAAAATGACTTTTATGTTAATACTATTTTAAACCGTGCCTCTTTATTTCTACAAAGAAATGAGATGAATTCATAGCGTTGATGCTTATACGTGCAAAACCTATTATCTACATACTTGTTTCTCTTTCACGGTGACATCACTACTACTAGGAAGAACTGCCACAACGATAGTGAGATGAACCCAGTGTTTGTCCCTCTAACATATATTCCAGAGAAGAAGGCAACACATCTTGAGGGTAGGGATACAACCACAAAGTCATATCTTGATGTAGTGTCGAACTTACTCAGTGACACAAGCTCGATGAAGTCGCCGCCTGAATCAGTTCGACTTCTTCAGTCTGAAATTCAAGCAGAAAGACATGCTTCCGCTCAATTCCGACTAAAACTCCAATGTCTATGCAAGACTAACCGTAAGTACAGGACGTCTATTGATGCTATGCAGCTTAAGTTGGCGGATCTAGCGTCAAAGAAGCGCAGTCTCATCAGGTTGCTAAGCTGCTTGCGCTGCAGCTCCTGGGCCGGGCTAACCTTTCTTGAACTATGTTGAAGTCCTATCGGTTCTGTCTATTATTTTGTCGGCCTGTTAACTTCCACTAGTGGTGACCTGCCTAGTTTATGGAATCTGCTGTCTGGTTGCCCTTTACTATCACTGGCGGCAAACTTTGATGCCCAGGGGATTTAATATGTTGTAATTTGTTTGTTGTATAGTCTAGGTTTATCCTTTGTGACGATTTTGTAATTTATTTGTTGTTTCTGCTATCGTCGCTCTGAGAAAAGGTCGTAATCTTCGATCGGTGCGCAATGGGCCCATAGGTTATTTTTATAAAATAATAATTTCTGTACTAAAACTGGTCGATCGCCAATCGCTAGTACGGGCCGAACCGTGGGCCTACAATCATCTTGTGCCATTAGTTAGGTCTAGTCTTTATCTGGCCCACTATTAGTTTCGGGCCTTTAAAAGGCCGAGTAAACAGCTTGCCTTAATTGGGACGGAAAATTAAATAGGCTTTTAACAGATAGAAAACTAGATTCATCCTTAATTGTGGCGAACAAATCACGGGCCGACGGCGTGGTGTAATATAAATCGGCCCATTATTGGCCCATTGGGGTGATGGGCCATTAACAGGGTGAAATGTTTTTGGGCCTTGGCTGACCCAATTACATGACAGGCGGGAAGCAGGCCGGATGTATAATGGGCCTAAACTAGGCCCGACACTCTCAAGGGCCTTTAACGTGTCGATAGGCAGTTTGAGCTAGAATGTATCCACAAAGTCTACGGGCCGTTGAGAGGCCGAAAGTAACTACGGACCATAATTAGGACCAGGTGCAACACGGGCCTTTAAATGGCCGAAAGTGAAACCGGGCCGAAAGAGGTCCATATGTAGACAGGGCCGCTGAGAGGCAAAAACTAATATCGGGCCGAATTTTTAAATGGGCCATTAAGAGGCCGAAGAGCAAATCAGGCCGCCAATGGGCCCAATGGCACAGTAGCTGTTAAAAGGGCCTTATCTGTTATGGGCCGTAATTTGGCCCAAGAAATGAAAGTCAGTTATCGGGTCGGATCAGGTATGGACCGTAATTTGGCCCAAACTATTGCAGGCTGTTAACGGGCCGGATCTGACATAGGCCGTAAACTGGCCCAAAATATTGCAGCCATTTAACGACCCGTATCTGATGTGGGCTATAATTTGGTCCAAAAAATGTTAGGCTATTAACGGGTTGGCCCATTAGATCTGACGAAATCTTGTGGGCCTATTCCTGGGCCGGCTTTTAAACACATATGGGCCTCTATTGGGCCGTCCCACGTGTCAACGTTTCATTAACGATTCTTATCAAATGGACGGTTGACATCTATCCCAACGCTGAGCCGACACGTGGATCATTGACGAATGAGAATATCACAAGTGGAAAATCGCCATTGGTCCGGGCTGTTAATGGGTTATCTGATCCAAACCGGAACCCAATAGCTTAATGGCGACCCATTACGGTGGATGCCATGTGTCGGTTACCCTTTACGAAAGCACTTCTATGACTCATGATTTATCGTCATGGAAGTGGACACTTCTGTGATGATAATTTTGGTAATGTCATGGAACACTTCTATGACAGCAAAGGTATGACTATCTTGATTCTGTCATAAAATCGTCATGGATGTACATGCATGACAGAAAACTTGACCTACTATGACAAACACGTATCATCACGAAAGTGTATTTTTTTCTAGTGCGCGTCATGGACCGTGTGGCTACAGTCCCGCACCGTGCGGGTAGGTGACTGCCTGGTTAGCACACACTGTAGGCACGCTCATCCGGAATTCGGGGGTAGCAGGCGGCACTGTAGCTACGCCCCCGTCTTGTTGCACTGGGTCAGTGCACACTCCGAGGGGAAGGACAGGCCGGCCGCTGGAAGCCGGCCCACTCCCCGATCCATCTTCTGGGTGCGCCGTCTTCTCGGAGCCGGCCTCGGGGACAAGGCCGCCTTCTAAGGGCACGCCCTCTTCCAGAAGCCGGTCGCGTGGTCAGTTAGCTTGAGGGGCTGGGCTAGCCCCTATGTCTTGAAATATTAAGGGGTGTGGATGAGGCTACCCGGGGTCTATCCCCCCGACAGTAGTTCCCGAAGCTGGTGAGGCACCACGGCTTGACGCGGGAGTGCCTCAGCAGTTTCCTCCTCCGAGAGATCCTGTGTCTTCACTTCGTCCAGCTTGAAGAAGCCACCTACCAGGAGCCGGCCAAGGCAAAGCCGGCTACCTGGTGGATATGAATCGCCGTGGCAGGCGCGGGGTGGTACGCCTCCGGGTGGCGCGCTGGCCACCCGTTGCATGCTCGCCACGCATCACCCGCAGGCCATGCAGGCCTGCCACCCCACACGCGTGACGGGAGGCCACTGCAGGCCCAGGCCCACCACTACATGGCCTCAGCGCACACATGGATCCGCTGCGGCCGAGGTGGACGGTTGCCCTTCTGGGGAAAATTGAATACGTGCCATAATGGCGCGGGATTTGTGGGGGCATGCGGGACGTGGGCGCAGTTAATCCCATGCCCCCCACGAAGCGTCGCCTCGACCTCGCCGTTTTGGCCGCATAAATAGGGGAGGAGGGGGGCGGCCAAACACACGCGCGCCCCCTCCCTTCTCTTCCTCTTCCTCGATATCTTGCTTCTTTGCTTCCTCGCTACCGTTGCGCCACCGTGCTCCTACACCGCATGCTACCGAAGCGCTGTTGCAGTCCCGTCGCCGTCCAGCCTCGCCTCGCCTCGCTGCGTCCAGGCCACCGCAAGCCATGGCGCACGGCGATTGGGACGGCTCCAATGTCCACGATGGCCACCTCGACATCCTTCACGCGACACGGAGGCTGCCCATTGCGACGATGGTGGGGACGCGCCTTCTCGATGCAAGGGAGATCTCGCCGGCGCCGAGGGCCGGCGAGTTCGTCGTGTTCCGGAGCCATTTCCTTAGCGGATTTGGCTTGCCTGTGAGTGGCTTCCTCCGCTCTTTTCTTGATTTCTACCATCTTCAACCTCACCACCTTACTCCAAACACGGTGGTGCTCCTCTCCACCTTCGTCACCCTCTAGGAGGGCTACCTCGGCGTCCTGCCCACCATCGAGTTGTGGGGAAGTTCTTTTATCTGATGCTGGGGACCCAAGCCAAGGGCGAGCCGGCCCAGTGCGGCGCCTGCGTTGCCGTGCGGCGCGCCGGCTAGGGGACCCGCTTTCCTCCTATCGCCCTGCTGGAGTCGGCGAAGTTGTGGCAGAAGTCCTACTTCTACGTCCGCAAACTCCACCCGACGCGCGACTACATCGACTTGTCGGCTTACGCAGCCGGCACACCGCCCGAGCCACGTGACAACTGGGTGTAGCAACCGAGGCCGGTGCCGGCTGCCATCACCAACGCCCTCATCCGGCTTCAAGAGATGACGGACTTGGAGGGCCCCAAGCCGTCATACTTGCTGGCCGGCTTTGTCCAGCGCTGGGTTTCGCCCCTGCAAGCCGGGCCGCACCTGATCTGCAACATGAGCGGCCGCAGGGACCCGTCCCGAATGTCGACCAAGGAGCTGCCGACTGTGGAGGTGGTCCGCCATGTCAACTACTTCTCCGACAGTCAGCTTAGCAAGACCGACTGGAGCTTCGACAATCTGCCTTATAGCCGTGCCAACCTGCCACCACTAGTTAGTATATGGTCCCCATTCTTTGCTCACGCCTTCCTCCTCATCCGAACGGACCACCCGAACGCGGGGCAGCGCTTCCCTGGCCAGGTAGCAGCTGGAGCGCCGGCTCCTGGCCACCAGTGGATGCCGGACCATGAAGAGAGCGACGTGGGCGACCCCGAGCTGGTAGCGGCCGCGTTGGAGGACGGAGGCGAGGATGACACCACTGGGGAAGGCGGCGATGGAGGAGGCGGCGATGTCCGGGATTGGCCGAATGATGATGAAGACGGCGACGGACAACGTCGCCCCGAAGGTGCCGACAGGCCAGGCACCGGCTCTTCAACGGCACGGCTGTCAGTGCTGAGGGGCCATTCGGCAACAAGCCGCCCAAGAAGGCCAAGTCGACGGCTGCGACCAAGCGGCAATAGGCCGCGAAGGCGGCCGCCACCCGGAGGACTCCAAAGTAGCGCCCAATGGTGTCCCGTAAGTGCGTTGATTGTTCTGTCTAGGTTGTTTCTTTCTTGCAAGCTTCTTATCTTTGCTTGCTTTGCCGCGCAGGGCTCCCCTTTCCATATCGCGAGCTCCGTCCACCTCACTGATTGGACCAGTAGGTGGCTCTGAGGAGGCCCACCGCATGGACCGGGCCGCCACCCTTTGGGAGGCGATGGAGAGGAACGCGTTGGAGGAGCGGGAGGCCGCCAGCGCGAACGGAGGCCGACACCCAGGCCTCCATGTCAGCATAGACGGAGGCACAAGCCGCGGTGGCAGCATAGGCAGAGGCAGCGACCAAGGCGCAGGCGGAGGCCGACGCCAATGCCGCAGAGAACCAGCAGGCAGCGGGATTCCGGAGGCTGCCAAGTTGGAGCAGCTGGAGCCACCGTTTGTGGAGAATCGGGCGCCGACTGGAGCAGCCGGAGCTGACCAGATGGCCCTGAGAGGGAGGTGACCGACCCCGTCGTCCCGGAGGCAGAGGTGGTTCAGCACGCGTCGGGTGCTGGCAAGCGACGTGGCGGCCATCCCGAAGGGCTGGAGTTGCCGCCGGCAAGCACCGGGCTGGCGATGAGCCAGGCCATGACGGCGCACTCGCCCTTGCGCCCGTGCCACAGGCAAGCGGCCTCAGAGCCGAGGTCGGTGGAGACTGGGGACGCGAGCTTACAGGGGGCTGACGTTGAAACCACGAGCTCTGCCCCGTCTGACTGGGCGTCAGGAGCCGGCACTGCCGTCCTGAACCTCGCGGTACAGGATGTCCTGGACAAGTTTGCCACCCACAACGCCACCCTCCTGAAGGCGAGGAGTGAGATGGTGGCGATGCCCACATCTATCCGGGTATGTTCTTGATTTTTTTATCTTTGCAATCTTCAGTGGGATGCACGAGCGCACCCACTGGGTGTAGCCCTCGAGTTCCAAGCCGGCTGCTGAGCAGGCAGGTTGGAACTTAAAGGTGTGTTTCTGATTGTTGGGACGTCATTCTTGCTACAGGACTACCACAACCTGCGTGCGGTCGCCTTCAACTCCCAAAACCAGGCGCTCGCCACCCGGACCGGCGAGCTGCGGAAGAGCCAAGGTACGCAAGCATCTTTCAGTGAGGGCGCGCAAGCGCACCCACTGGGTGTAGCCCCTAAGAATTGGGCCAACTGCTGAGCAGTCGGGCCAGATCTTCCCGGCGACTTCTTGTCTTCGTTGATGTTGATGATTCCTCTTTGCCTTTGCAGAGGCTGCTGCCCTACGGAGTCCCGTGCATGAGCTCGAGGGCCAGCTTCAAGCTAAAGAGCCGGAGCGTAGCCAGGCGGCCATAGAGCACAACCGGCTCGAGAAGGAGCTGGCTGACCAGCCGACCCGGCATACTGAGCAGGTCCGTCTGCTGATGCCCGAGGAGGAGCGCCTCAAGGCCGAGTTCGAGAACCAGCGCTCGTGCTGGGCCGAGAAGGAGAAGTACTTATCAGAGGGCTACTCGGTGATCGAGGATATGCTCGAAGGTAAATATTTTCTATTCCTTGGCTAGTCAATTGCTGGCTACCGTGAGAAGCCGGCTTCTAATTCCTTTGTCTTCTTTTGAATAGAGTACTTCCCGGATCACTCTGGTGCCATCGGCCAGGAGATTGAGGTGCGGCGCGAGCAGCAGAGGAGCGTGCGCGTGGATATTGTGCCGGACCGGCCCCGGAACTTGGTCGAATAATTCCTGTATGTTCGGATGCGTCTTGAGCCGGCGCGCTGCCTGCTCCGCCGGTTTCGGCGCGCTGGGTCACAGGACTTGGATGGGCTCTGGCCGAGTGTACATGTTCCGCGGACTGCCAGCCGAACCACCGACTGGTTGGAGGTGGCGGGGGAGCGGCTCGACGCCTGGAAAGGCATTGCGGCACGGGCCAGTGTCAAGGCGGCGTTGAAGTTTGTGAAGGCGTGGTACCCGCATGAGCATGGCTCAGCTGGCCACCTTCTGCCTAGAGGCAGCGCTAGAGCTAGAGGCG
Organism: Triticum aestivum; assembly: GCF_018294505.1. Taxonomy (NCBI): domain Eukaryota; kingdom Viridiplantae; phylum Streptophyta; class Magnoliopsida; order Poales; family Poaceae; genus Triticum; species Triticum aestivum. The sequence goes on along the minus strand of NC_057802.1, from coordinate 232,558,784 downwards.
GAGTGCGAGGCGATCGCCATTCGCGCTGCAGCCCGCGCCGACTACGCGGACGTCGGCGTCTTCGTCCCAGAGTGGGCGAAAAACGGCACTGAGGTGCCACCATCCTGGTTTGGGCTAATCCCGGACAAAGTGGAGAACCCGGCAGAGGAGATCGCTTCCAGCGACAAAACCGCGGAGGAGGACGAGGAGGGCAACAGCGTCACACCAGATGATGGAGCGACCAGCCGGAACCGGCTCGATCCGGCTTCAGCCAGCGAGCCCCGGGAGACCATGTCAGCCGCCATCTCCACCGACCAAGCCGAGACCAACTAGCCGTAGGCCCCGCCAGCCAGTGCCTCAGCCACTGCCGACCTGTCCAAGAGCCCGCAGTGCATTCAGCCTAGGCGGCCTTTTGTCTTTTGAATTTTTCTGTCTTGTACTCAAGAACAAGTTAATCATGCATAATTCCACCCACTGGGGGTTTATTTTAAACTCTGTGAATGCCAACCTTGGGCCTTTTGCAATGTAAAGAAATTTATTATCCCCACATGCTTTTGTGATTTGCCGAGTTCTGATTCGATTTTGCCTTTGCTTTCTTTGGCTTTTTCCTTTGCCGTCTTCGTTTGGCTACCGCCCTGCTAGCCGGACAGCCGCGCTGCGGTCTGTGGCTGGGTCAGGGACTTGGCCGTTAAGAATAGGCAAGTTACTTCAGCCGCTTAAAGCGTAGCTAGTCGAGTGAGAAGCCGGCCGGCCGGCTGCTAGGCAGCTGGACGGGTGAGGCGAGAGGCTGGCTTGGCCTGAATTGGCGTTCTACCTTAGTCGTTTTTCATGTGGAGAGCGTTTTCGGCCTTCAGCTCTGGCCAGCCGGATAGTCGCACTGCAAGCTGTGGCTGGGACGAAGAGAGGGCTTTGGTGTCAGCACACTACTTAGCCGACTTCGGGTGGTGCCAACTTAGGTCAAGGCGGCGAGCCCCCGGGCCGGCTGACCGGACCCGGATAGGGCGGAAGAATAAAAACTCATTCATAGGCGAAGCTTATCATATAGATAAAAAGGTAGCCCCCGAGTGCGCCTCGGGGTACCTGATGTCTTTACTTAGTACAAAGATAGCGTGGTACATACACTGCATCAACTGTAAAATGGGCGGAGAAGGTTCGCGTTCCATGGGCGCTCCGACTCTTGGCCAACTGTGTCCCTCTTGTGTGCCCTAGGCTTCTATGCGTCGATGAGGTAGTAGGAGTCATTGCCCAGGGCCTTGCTGATAATGAAGGGAACCTCCTAAAGAGCCGAGAGCTTGTGCTAGCCAGATGTTCGCTGGATCAGCCGGAGCACAAGGTCGCCCTCGTGGAAGGCAAGCGGCTTGATCTTCTTGTTGTGGTAGCGGCGCAGACTCTGCTGATAGATGGCAGACCGACTGAGTGCTAGCAGTCGGGCCTCTTCGAGCAAGTCGACGCCGTCATCTCGTGCCTCCTTGTCTTCCACCTCCGTGTACATGGTGACGCGAGGCGAGTAAAACTCGATGTTTGTTGGGATGACAGCCTCGGCCCCATACACGAGGAAGAAGGGCGTGAAGCCGGTTGATCGATTTGGCATGGTCCGGAGACTCCAAAGGATGGTCGGCAGCTCCTCGATCTAGCAGCCGGCCGAGCGCTCAACTGGCTTAACCAGCCGAGGTTTGATGCCGGACAGGATGAGGTAGTTTGCTCGCTCCACCTGGCCGTTTGACTGCGGATGAGCAACCGACGCAAGGTCCAGTCGGATGCCCTACATCGCGTAGAAACGGGCTAAGGCGCCTTTGGCGAAGTTTGTGCCATTGATGGTGATGATGCTGTGCGGGATGCCATACCGAACGGTGATGTCTGCGATGAATGTGATGACTGTGGGGCCGTTCAGCTTCTTGATTGGCCTTGCCTCAATCCACTTCGTGAACTTGTACGGCTACCAGCAGATGGGTCATGCCGACAAAAGAATATACAAAACTGAGAGCACTTCAGAAGGCACTAGGCCTGGCCAGGTCAGGCCCGCCAAACAGCTGAACAAGCTGATTAGACCTCAGTTGTGTCAACGATAGATGCATCACCCATAGCTGTATGGCATGATGTTGCGCAAGGCAGTCCTCTGACATCTTCATTACATCTTTGACTTCAAGTCAGAGCTGAGCTGAAGCAAGCCTTTCCGTTTTAAGTTGAGACTGAAGAAGTCGAACTGATTGAGGCAGCGACTGCACAGAGGTTGTCTCACACCTGCCGGTGAGTAGCTTCAACTCACTGTCTTCATCAAGACAAGATCTTGGGGTCATCTCGCTGTCCTCAAGATGGTTTGGCTCACTATCTTCCCTAATGTTCTGCCTGGCATAAGAGATACGACTCTGAAAGAGAAACTAGGAGACACGTAACAGGTTTCAGAATTATATAAGAAAATAAATGGATCTGTTCTGCATAAGGAACATGTTTTTACAACTACAATTTGAAACTGGTAGTTTTTGCAAACATCCAATCTGATGTAAACAGCAAAGCAAACAGTAGTGGAGGAAATGATGCCTATGCAAATCTATACTAGAACAAAGTTTGAAGGCTTGAGACGGATGAACTTACATTACATGTTAACACGGGTTGGACAAAGCCCTTCTCCATGTTGATGGAAGGATAATTCAATAAATTCGCCAAAGAAAATTCATTATAAGTGTTGCCATTATTCTACATTTTGCAAAGAGTAAATATAGATCAAATAATATTGGAAGAAACAGAGGATAATGAAGCTCATGTGCAGACTGATGATACATAATCAAATAGGAATTAATGAAGTATAGCGTTACAAGGCAAAAGGGAGAGAGGTACTGACAAGAGCAATGCAGAGCCCAGTATTGTTGTGAGATCGTATGATCCTTTGAGCAAGGAGATTCATCTGAAATTAGTTTGCATACAAGAGAGAAGGTAAGGCACATGCAGAAATTTAGGAGTTCAAATTTTGAATTGATATCATAGACAGTACCTGGCGCTGGGCTCCTAGCAGTTCTAATAGGGGTTTCGCCACTGGAGTAGGGGTAAAGTGTGGTACAATTGGGCCTGTGTTTTCTGTGGCTGCTGATCTATCTGATTTAACAGGTATCACTACCTTTTCCAAATACCTAGTTTGTACTCCTTGAGGACCTGCACTCACCCTCTTCCTTTTGGACATCTATTACGAAAGAACAATATTTGACTGGAAAAAACATAGTATGAAAACACATGGAATAGGTACAGAAAATGGATAGGTATGGCATATCCTCATATATGATGCTTAAACTAAGCAGATGGGGTAACAAACTAGAAGTAATGCAAGAGGTCAGATGCAAAATATGTGCGACTAATACAACCTTGCCAAGTTAGAGCAAGCACCTTGATGGGTGAATAAGATAGGCCATCCTCCACCATGCCAATTTTGTTAGCCAGTGGATTGTTCCGCAATATTCCTCTCGTGCGCCCTTCTCATATTCATTTTGATAATGTTCAATATCTGACATGCATGAAAACATAAGAATAAGTGAGATTATCTTTGTAATGCAGAAGTGATTCTAATCCAATACTGCCTCCCTGTAAACCCCTTTGTGCTATCTCTGCAATTCTTTTAAGAGATGCCACGCATGCTATAATTTGGTGTGTGCATTAATATAATGTGTGAAGGAAATATGCCCTAGAGGCAATAATAAAGTATTATTTATTTCCTTATATCATGATAAATGTTTATTATTCATGTTAGAATTGTATTAACCAGAAACATAATACATGTGTGAATACATAGACAAACAGAGTGTCACTAGTATGCCTCTACTTGACTAGCTCGTTAATCAAAGATGGTTATGTTTCCTAGCCATAGACATGAGTTGTCATTTGATTAACGGGATCACCTCATTAGGAGAATGACGTGATTGACTTGACCCATTCCGTTAGCTTAGCACTCGATCGTTTAGTATGTTGCTATTGCTTTCTTCATGACTTATACATGTTCCTATGACTATGAGATTATGCAACTCCCGTTTACCGGAGGAACACTTTGTGTGCTACCAAACATCACAACGTAACTGGGTGATTATAAAGGTGCTCTACAGGTGTCTCCAAAGGTACTTGTTGGGTTGGCGTATTTCGAGATTAGGATTTGTCACTCTGATTGTCGGAGAGGTATCTCTGGGCCCACTCGGTAATGCACATCACTATAAGCCTTGCAAGAATTGTAACTAATGAGTTAGTTGCGGGATGATGTATTACGGAACGATTAAAGAGACTTGCCAGTAACGAGGCTGAACTAGGTATCGAGATACCGACGATCGAATCTCGGGCAAGTAACATACCGATGACAAAAGGAACAACGTATGTTGTTATGCGGTCTGACCGATAAAGATCTTCATAGAATATGTAGGAACCAATATGAGCATCCAGGTTCCGCTATTGGTTATCGACCGGAGAGGTGTCTTGGTCATGTCTACATAGTTCTCGAACCCGTAGGGTCCGCAGGCTTAACGTTACGATGACAGTTATATTATGAGTTTATATGTTTTGATGTACCGAAGGTTGTTCCGAGTCCCGGATGTGATCACCGACATGACGAGGAGTCTCGAAATGGTCGAGACATAAAGATTGATATATTGGACGACTATATTCGGACACCGAAAGTGTTCCGGAGAAGTTTCGGATAAAACCGGAGTGCCGGAGGGGTTACCGGAACCCCCCGGGGAAGTATTGGGCCTTAGTGGGCCCGAGGGGAGAGAGAGGGCAGCAGCCAGGAGGTGGGTTGCCCCCTCCCATGAGGAGTCCGAATTGGACTAGGGGAGGGGGGGGCGGCCCCTCTTTCCGTCACCCTCTCACTCTCTTTCCTTCCCCCCCTCTCTTCCTAGTTGGACTAGGAAAGGGGAGTCCTACTCCTACTAGGAGGAGGACTCCCCCCCTCTCCTTGGCGCGCCCAAGGGCAGCCGGCTTCCCCCCTTGCTCCTTTATATACGGGGGCAGGGGGCACCTCTAGACACACTTGATATACGATATTTTAGCCGTGTGCGGTGCCCCCCTCCACCATATTACACCTCGATAATATCGTTGCGGAGCTTAGGCGAAGCCCTGCGTCGATAGAACATCATCATCGTCACCACGCCGTCGTGCTGACGAAAGTCTCCCTCAACACTCGGCTAGATCGGAGTTCGAGGGATGTCATCGAGCTGAACGTGTGCTGAACTCGGAGGTGCCGTGCCTTCGGTACTTGATCGGTCGGATCGTGAAGACGTACGACTACATCAACCGTGTTGTGATAACGCTTCCGCTGTCGGTCTACGAGGGTACGTGGACAACACTCTCCCGTCTCGTTGCTATGCATCACCATGATCTTGCGTGTGCGTAGGAATTTTTTTGAAATTACTACGTTCCCCAAATGTGGTATCAGAGCCTGGTTTTATGCGTTGATGCTATGCACGAGTAGAACACAAGTGAGTTGTGGGCGATATAAGTCATACTGCTTACCAGCATGTCATACTTTGGTTCGGCGGTATTGTGAGATGAAGCGGCCCGGACCGACATTACGCGTACGCTTACGCGAGACTGGTTTCACCGTTGAGAGCACTCGTTGCTTAAAGGTGACTGGCGGGTGTCTATCTCTCTCACTTTAGTTGAACCGAGTGTGGCTACGCCCGGTCCGTGCGAAGGTTAAAACAACACTAACTTGATAAACTATCGTTTTGGTTTTGATGCGTAGGTAAGAACGGTTCTTGCTAAGCCCGTAGCAGCCACGTAAAACTTGCAACAACAAAGTAGAGGACGTCTAACTTGTTTTTGCAGGGCATGTTGTGATGTGATATGGTCAAGACATGATGCTATATTTTATTGTATGAGATGATCATGTTTTGTAACCGAGTTATCGGCAACTGGCAGGAGCCATATGGTTGTCGCTTTATTGTATGCAATGCAATCGCCATGTAATTGTTTTACTTTATCACTAAGCGGTAGCGATAGTCGTAAAAGCAATAAGTTGGCGAGACGACAACGATACTACGATGGAGATCAAGGTGTCACGCCGGTGACGATGGTGATCATGACGGTGCTTCGGAGATGGAGATCACAAGCACAAGATGATGATGGCCATATCATATCACTTATATTGATTGCATGTGATGTTATTCTTTTATGCATCTTATCTTGCTTTGATTGACGGTAGCATTATAAGATGATCTCTCACTAAAATTTCAAGATAAAAGTGTTCTCCCTAAGTATGCACCGTTGTAAAAGTTCTTCGTGCTGAGACACCACGTGATGATCGGGTGTGATAGGCTCTACGTTCAAATACAACGGGTGCAAAACAGTTGCACACGCGGAATACTCAGGTTAAACTTGACGAGCCTAGCATATGCAGATATGGCCTCGGAACACGGAGACCCAAAGGTCGAGCGTGAATCATATAGTAGATATGATCAACATAGTGATGTTCACCGTTGAAACTACTCCATCTCACGTGATGATCGGACATGGTTTAGTTGATATGGATCACGTGATCACTTAGAGGATTAGAGGGATGTCTATCTAAGTGGGAGTTCTTAAGTAATATGATTAATTGAACTTAAATTTATCATGAGCTTAGTCCTGATAGTATTTTTGCAAATTATGTTGTAGATCAATAGCTCGCGTTGTTGCTTCCCTGTGTTTATTTTTGATATGTTCCTAGAGAAAATTATGTTGAAAGATGTTAGTAGCAAAGATGCGGATTGGATCCGTGATCTGAGGATTATCCTCATTGCTGCACAGAAGAATTATGTCCTTGATGCACCGCTAGGTGACAGACCTATTGCAGGAGCAGATGTAGACGTTATGAACGTTTGGCTAGCTCAATATGATGACTACTTGATAGTTTAGTGCACCATGCTTAACGGCTTAGAATCAGGACTTCAAAGACGTGTTGAATGTCATGGACCATATGAGATGTTCCAGGAGTTGAAGTTAATATTTCAAGCAAATACCCGAGTTGAGAGATATTAAGTCTCCAACAAGTTCTATAGCTAAAAGATGGAGGAGAATAGCTCAAGCAGTGAGCATGTGCTCAAATTGTCTGGGTACTACAATCGCTTGAATCAAGTGGGAGTTAATCTTCCAGATAAAATAGGGATTGACAGAATTCTCTAGTCACCATCACCAAGTTAGTAGAACTTCGTGATGAACTATAGTATGCAAGGGATGACGAAAGTAATTCCTGAGCTCTTCGTGATGCTGAAATCGACGAAGGTAGAAATCAAGAAAAACAACAAGTGTTGATGGTTGACGAGACCACTAGTTTCAAGAAAAGGGCAAAGGGAAGAAGGGGAACTTCAAGAAGAACGGCAAGCAAGTTGCTGCTCAAGTGAAGAAGCCTAAGTCTGGTCCTAAGCCTGAGACTAAGTGCTTCTACTGCAAAGGGACTGGTCACTGGAAGCGGAACTACCCCAACTATTTGGTGGATAAGAAGGATGGCAAAGTGAACAAAGGTATATTGGATATACATGTTATTGATGTGTACTTTACTAGTGTTTATAGCAACCCCTCGGTATTTGATACTAGTTCAATTGCTAAAGTAGTAACTCGAAACGGGAGTTGCAGAATAAACAGAGACTAGTAAAAGGCGAGGTGATGATGCGTGTTGGAAGTAGTTCCAAGATTGATATGATCATCATCGCACACTCCCTATACTTTCGGGATTAGTGTTGAAACTAAATAAGTGTTATTTGGTGTTTGCGTTGAGCATGAATATGATTTGATCATGTTTGTTGCAATACGGTTATTCATTTAAATTAGAGAATAATTGTTGTTCTGTTTACATGAATAAAACCTTCTATGGTCATACACCCAATAAAATGGTTTGTTGGATCTCGATCGTAGTGATACACATATTCATAATAATGAAGCCAAAAGATGCAAAGTTAATAATGATAGTGCAACTTATTTGTGGCACTGCCATTTAGGTCATATTGGTGTAAAGTGCATGAAGGAACTCCATACTGATGGGATTTTGGAATCACTTGGTTATGAATCACTTGATGCTTGCGAACTGTGCCTCATGGGCAAGATGACTAAAACGCCGTTCTCCGGAACTATGGAGAGAGCAACAGATTTGTTGGAAATCATACATACATACGTATGTGGTCCGATGAAAATTGAGGCTCGTAGCAGGTATCATTTTTTTCTGACCTTCACAGATGATTTGAGCAGATATGGGTATATCTACTTAATGAAACAGAAGTCTGAAACATTTGAAAAGTTCATATAATTTCAGAGTGAAGCGGAAAATCATCGTAACAAGAAAATAAAGTTTCTACGATCTGATCGTGGAGAAGAGTATTTGAGTTACGAGTTTGGCCTTCAGTTAAAACAATGTGAAATAGTTTCACTACTCACGCCACCTGGAACACCACAGTGTAATGGTGTGTCCGAACATCGTAACCGTACTTTATTAGATATGGTGCGATATATGATGTCTCTTACCGATCTACCACTATCGTTTTTGGGGTTATGCATTAGAGACAGGTGCATTCACGTTAAATAGGGTACCATCTAAATCCGTTGAGACGACATCTTATGAACTGTGGTTTGGCAAGAAACCAAAGTTGTCGTATCTTAAAGTTTGGGGTTGCGATGCTTATGTGAAGAAACTTCAACCTGATAAGCTCGAACCAAAATCGGAGAAATGTGTCTTCATAGGATACCCAAAGGAGACTGTTGGGTACACCTTCTATTACAGATCCGAAGGCAAGATATTCGTTGCTAAAAATGGATCCTTTCTAGAGAAGGAGTTTCTCTCGAAAGAAGTGAGTGGGAGGAAAGTAGAACTTGATGAGGTAACTGTACCTGCTCCCTTATTGGAAAGTAGTTCATCACAGAAATCTGTTCCTGTGACTCCTACACCAATTAGTGAGGAAGTTAATGATGATGATCATGTAACTTCAGATCAAGTTACTACCAAACCTCGTAGGTAAACCAGAGTAAGATCCGCACCAGAGTGGTACGGTAATCCTGTTCTGGAGGTTATGTTACTAGACCATGACGAACCTATGAACTATGAAGAAGCGATGGTGAGCCCAGATTCCGCAAAATGGCTTGAGGCCATGAAATCTGAGATGAGATCCATGTATGAGAACAAAGTATGGACTTTGATTGACTTGCCCAATGATCGGCGAGCCATTGAGATTAAATGGATCTTCAAGAGGAAGACGCACGCTGATAGTAGTGTTACTATCTACAAAGCTACAATTGTCGCGAAAGGTTTTCGACAAGTTTAAGGTGTTGACTACGATGAGAGTTTCTCACTCGTATCTATGCTTAAGTCTGTCTGAATCATGTTAGCAATTGCCGCATTTTATGAAATATGGCAAATGGATAAACAAAACTGCATTCCTTAATGGATTTATTAAAGAAGAGTTGTATATGATGCAACCAGGAGGTTTTGTCAATCCTAAAAGTGCTAACAAAATATGCAAGCTCCAGCGATCCATCTATGGACTGGTGCAAGCATCTCGGAGTTGGAATATATGCTTTGATAAGTTGATCAAAGGATATAGTTTTATACAGAATTGCGGTGAAGCCTGTATTTACAAGAAAGTGAGTGGGAGCACTACAGCATTTCTGATAAGTATATGTGAATGACATATTGTTGATCGGAAATAATGTAGAATTATTCTGCAAAGCATAAAGGAGTGTTTGAAAGGAGTTTTTCAAAGAAAGACCTCGGTGAAGCTGCTTACATATTGAGCATCAAGATCTATAGAAATAGATCAAGACGCTTGATAAGTTTTTTCAATGAGTACATACCTTAACAAGATTTTAAAGTAGTTCAAAATAGAACAGTCAAAGAAAGAGTTCTTGCCTGTGTTACAAGGTGTGAAATTGAGTAAGACTCAAAGCCCGACCACGACAGAAGATAGAAAGAGAATGAAAGTCATTTCCTATGCCTTGACCATAGGTTCTATAAAGTATGCCATGCTGTGTACCAGATCTATTGTATACCCTACACTGATTTTGGCAAGGGAGTACAATAGTGATCTAGGAGTAGATCACTGGACAGCGGTCAAAATTATCCTTAGTGGAATAAGGATATGTTTCTCGATTATGGAAGTGACAAAAGGTTCATCGTAAAGGGTTACGTCGATGCAAGTTTTGACACTAATCTAGGTGACTCTAAGTCTCGGTCTAGATACATATTGAAAGTGGGAGCAATTAGCTAGAGTAGCTCTGTGCAGAGCATTGTAGACATAGAAATTTGCAAAATACTTACGGATCTGAATGTGACAGACCCGTTGACTAAAATTATCTCACAATCAAAACATGATCACACCTTAGTACTCTTTGGGTGTTAATCACATAGCGATGTGAACTAGATTATTGACTCTAGTAAACCCTTTGGGTGTTGGTCACATGACAATGTGAACTATGGGTGTTAATCACATGGTGATGTGAATTATTGATGTTAAATCACATGGCGATGTGAACTAGATTATTGACTCTAGTGCAAGTGGGAGACTGAAGGAAATATGCCCTAGAGGCAATAATAAAGTATTATTTATTTCCTTATATCATGATAAATGTTTATTATTCATGCTAGAATTGTATTAACCGGAAACATAATACATGTGTGAATACATAGACAAACAGAGTGTCACTAGTATGCCTCTACTTGACTAGCTCGTTAATCAAAGATGGTTATGTTTCCTAGCCATAGACATGAGTTGTCATTTGATTAACGGGATCACCTCATTAGGAGAATGATGTGATTGACTTGACCCATTCCGTTAGCTTAGCACTCGATCGTTTAGTATGTTGCTATTGCTTTCTTCATGACTTATACATGTTCCTATGACTATGAGATTATGCAACTCCTGTTTACCGGAGGAACACTTTGTGTGCTACCAAATGTCACAACCTAACTGGGTGATTATAAAGGTGCTCTACAGGTGTCTCCAAAGGTACTTGTTGGGTTGGCATATTTCGAGATTAGGATTTGTCACTCCGATTGTCGGAGAGGTATCTCCGGGCCCACTCGGTAATGCACATCACTATAAGCCTTGCAAGCATTGTAACTAATGAGTTAGTTGCGGGATGATGTATTACGGAACGAGTAAAGAGACTTGCCGGTAATGAGATTGAACTAGGTATCGAGATACCGACGATCGTATCTCGGGCAAGTAACATACCGATGACAAAAGGAACAATGTTTGTTGTTATGCGGTCTGACCGATAAAGATCTTCGTAGAATATGTAGGAACCAATATGAGCATCCAGGTTCCGCTATTGGTTATTGACCGGAGAGGTGTCTCGGTCATGTCTACATAGTTCTCGAACCTGTAGGGTCCGCACGCTTAACGTTACGATGTCTACATAGTTCTCGGACCTGAAGGTTGTTCGGAGTCCCGGCTGTGATCACGGACATCACGAGGAGTCTCGAAATGGTCGAGACATAAAGATTGATATATTGGACGACTATATTCGGACACCGGAAGTGTTCCGGAGAAGTTTCGGATAAAACCGGAGTGCCGGAGGGGTTACCGGAACCCCCCGGGGAAGTATTGGGCCTTAGTGGGCCTGAGGGGAGAGAGAGGGCAGCAGCCAGGAGGTGGCGCGCCCCCTCCCATGAGGAGTCCGAATTGGACTAGGGGAGGGGGCGCGGCCCCTCTTTCCCTCTCCCTCTCCCTCTCTTTCCTTCCCCCCCTCTCTTCCTAGTTGGACTAGGAAAGGGGAGTCCTACTCCTACTAGGAGGAGGACTCCCCCCTCTCCTTGGCGCGCCCAAGGGCAGCCGGCCTCCCCCTTGCTCCTTTATATACGGGGGCAGGGGGGCACCTCTAGACACACTTGATATACGATATTTTAGCCGTGTGCGGTGCCCCCCTCCACCATATTACACCTCGATAATATCGTTGCGGAGCTTAGGCGAGCCCGGCGTTGGTAGAACATCATCATCGTCACCACGCCGTCATGCTGACGAAACTCTCCCTCACCACTCGGCTGGATCGGAGTTCGAGGGACATCATCGAGCTGAACGTGTGCTGAACTCGGAGGTGCCGTGGGTTCGGTACTTGATCGGTCGGATCGTGAAGACGTACGACTACATCAACCGCGTTGTGATAACGCTTCCGCTGTCGGTCTACGAGGGTACGTGGACAACACTCTCCCCTCTCGTTGCTATGCATCACCATGATCTTGCGTGTGGTAGGAATTTTTTTGAAATTACTACGTTCCCCAACAATGTGGCCTACTACCTAAAATATGACAGCTCCAGAAGTGATGAAACTTCGCAGATGACAGATTCAACATATAGTAAAGAAGAACAAGTTGACCTGACCTGACAGATTCAAAATATACTAAGGGAGAACAACTCGACCTGACCAGTCGACCGCAAGAGAAGAGGATCATCTTAAAGAAGAGCAGAAGAGCAAGCAGATTGAAGATATTACAAGTATTTCAATACAATGTCGGTTGGCCACCCATGATGAACCAGAGCGCACAGAGAAATACTATTCTTTCCGGTCTCTCCATATGAGTTTCTCTTAAATCTTGCTCCATTCTCTTCAAGATTCATGGTTCTAGATTCACGCCACTCTCATAATTGTTTTCGATTGTGAGAATCCTTTCCACCCATCTGGAGCATTTCATGAGTTCTTTTCGTTTCTTGATCATCCAAAGGCCATCATGGCATCATTATTCATTCCAGCTTTCAGCTCTCGTTCTCCAAATCATACCGGTGCATCATTCAAATATTCTCTAATCAGTTCATGATCTCTTCGTTCTCATGTATCTAAATTCTGTCAAGTATCTTTATTCGTTTTCTAATTCTTCCCGGTGAATTGCGCCTTTGCTACTTTCATTTCCAATTCTTACGGTGGTTCGTTCAAGAGTTCTCTTCCTTGGTTATCATATAAATTTATTCGTTGTTTCAATCCTACTGGTGATTCGTGGAAGACTTTTCTCAAGTTTGTGCTATATCTATCTTAATCCTTTCTACAAGAATAAGTAGTATGCCAAATCCGTTGCTTGTCATCAATCTAAATTGGTGAAGGATAAGCATAATGTAATTCTTATTCTTGTTTCATCCAAGTGATTAATCCCTTATTCCGGAGATTCATCAAAATTCTTGATCTCTGTTGTTCATTTTTCTTTCCGGAGCTCCAAGTTATTTCAATTATATCATTTCAAACCTTCATCTAATCATTGCAAGGCTTCACCTTGTGTTGTCAACTTCTCTTTCTTTTTATCATCCTTTTATTACCGGAGTTCTTCATGGAGGCTCTACATGGTGGTTCATCAAAGATTCTTTTTATTCTTCAATTGTTCTTCAAGATTTCTCTTGAAGTTAAGATCCGCCAAGCTATACTCTTAAATAAACATGGTGCTCAACAAATGTGTTGTTTTGAGGAGTTCAAGCATTCTTCATCTTGCATTCCGAAGTGCAATTCTTTCTCTCTTATCTTTTGAGGTGGCGTTATGTCATTCTTGATAATTTCCCTTCGCGTTTCATGATTCACAAGTTTTCAAGAGTGACATATTTGAATCCATCATTTTCTATTCGTTCAAGAGATATTTTCAACCAATCAATCATTTTGGTTGGAGTTATATTGGGTTATATTTCACCTACAGCCTTCCCTAAGGAATGTAGCTATTTGTGGTGCTTATCTATGATCCAATTTTCTCCTTCTCATCTCGGTGAAGAAGTTTTTCATCTCTTTGGTGCTTTCAATCAAATCAATGGTTTCCATTAGTGGCCGGCTGTCACCTCATAGTCTTGAGATGTTTTTTTCCATAAGTCCACTACAAGCTTGTTCTTTTCGTTGTTGATTTTCCAACAACTCCGTTATAACCTTCTTGGAAGGGTGCTTTCCAAGCTCATTTGTGGCAGAACTTGTCATTTTCTTCTCCATTCTTTATTCCAAGGATCTATCTTCTATTATTTATTTCTTACGGAGGCATTGTGATGTTGCTCTCTTCACTCATCTTCTCGGTTTGTGAGGATCGTGTTCTTTTCTTACTAATCCATTTAACCGGAGTGTTGTGTCGATCATTCCTCTTTTAACAGGAGTCTCATCTAAGTGCTTTCATTTTTCCAAGTTCAAATTCTATTCTTTCCATTTCCAATCGGAGTGTTGGATCATCTCTTCAATATCTTTTCATCTTATCAAGTTTTCTTCTCTTTTCTACCGGAGTGCTGTCCAAATTCTGTCATTCTTGTTCCTTGTTTCTTTTTTTTTCTACCGGTGTGCGTTCCTATTCCTTTTGATCCGTTAAGCTCTTGTTTCATATTCTTCAACCTACAAAGGTTCTTGTAATGTTCCTTGTTCCTCTTGCCGAACGGAGTGTTTTAAATTTTGTTCACCTCCGTCGTGTCATTTCTTCAAGCTTTGCGACCTCTCAAGGTTCTTTGGTTTCACTCGTTTGTCAAGAAGCAATTACTTTTACCTCTTCCCCTTCTGTTTCTCTCCGGTGTCATCCTAGATCTCGGGACGAGATCCTCTTGTAGTGGTGGAGTGTTGTAACGCCCCGAGACCGACGCTTCAGAAGACTTCCATATTTCGTGATCGCTGTGTGTTTCATTTGTGCTTACTCTTTTATTTTTGCATTGCATCATGTCATCATGCCATCATGTCATTTTATTTTTAAAACTCAACTAAGTAAATTGCATGGATCTTCGATCCATTTAAATCGAGGGAAATGCACATGGTGACTTCTCTTTATAACATATCCTCCCAATATTAGGGAGCTATATTAAATATTTCTTAATTTGGAAATCTCCATAACACACTTGCAAATAATCCCAATGCCTTTGTTATTTTAATTCTCGGTGTCCAATCTTGCCATATATTCTTTCATCATATTCCGGAGCTCCACCAAAAATCCGAACATTTTTGGACCTTCCCAACCCTCACTTCCTATTCAAATCATTTGTATTTAAATCAAATGAGTTTGAATTCAAATCTTTCAATCATGGCCTTTTCTATTTTCTCGGAACAAGCACATTTTTGTGAGTCCGGAGAAATTATTCGCGGGTCCAACATCCTTCCCTAACCCTCTCTTTCTTTTCTTCTCTCTATTTCTTTCCTGCTAGAATGTTTAAAAGAGGTAGAGAGAGATGGAGCTGCTCCAGGCCGGCCCATCCTATTTTTCCCTAAGGCCCATCTGCTAGGCCCAGCCTCCCACACCTGCTCTTAACCCTAGCCTCCCTGCATTGATCCCCATCTCCCCCATCGATCCCTTCCTCCCAACTGTGCGTGCGCCGTCAGAGAGAGACAGGGAGAGAGTAGCGCCGCTCCTCGTCCCCGATCCCCTCTGCCTCCTCCTCACACCACCGCGCTAAACCCCTCTTCTCCTTCCCGAGGCCACCGCCGGCGCCCCGAGCTCTCCGCTCCGCCGTGCCTCCTCCCCTCCACAGGCCCCATCTCATGGCGCCCCTTCACCTTGCGCGAACCGCACAGCCGCCGGCCATGGAGGCCACCGTGCCGGCCCTCAAGCGCGTCGGCCGTGCTCCTCCCCCGCCGCCCACCGCGACTGCCTCCGCCGCCATGGAACGCTATCGCTTCCCCGAGCTCCTCCTCAAGCTCCCTTCTGCGCCCGACCATGCCACCGTCCTCCGCGACGTCGACCTCCTCCTCAACCGCGTCCCTGCCGGTCCTCCTTGCTCCGCGCCAAGTCTGCCTGCCATGCCCCATTTCTCCTCGGCCTCAACCGAGGAGGATGAGCAGCGCTGCTGCCTGCTCGAACCGACCGCACGCGCGCCCCGCGCGTTAACCGCGTCCAGCTCCATGCCCGAGCGAGCACGCTCCTCTTCTCGATGCCCAGAGTCGCCCAAGTCTCCTATGTTGATGTCGCTGGACACCGAGTACCAATCATCGTGTTTCGTTTCGTCTATGTCAAGGCCGAGAGGGCGCCAGGATACCAAGTACCACGACGTCGACGACCTTCAAGTTCAACTACCGGCGACCCCGAACATCTACGGAACATGAACGACTACTTCCTCTTCGACTCGTGAACGACTACTTCCACTACGACCGTCCCGAGAACGTCTACTTCCTCTACATTGCACCGAACCCAAACCGTCCCGTTTGCACGCTTCGAAGGTATAAGTGCCGAGACATTGAACCGTGGACGAATGCATGTGTTGTATGAGATGCATGTTTGGATGTTGTATCCACCCGTGAACGTTAGTTGTCCCGCGTTTGACACCGCCGTTGACCCGTGGGAACCCGGTAACCGGGAGCACCCCACCATCTCTTGCGTGTTCCACACATCCGCACATTTCTCTTTTGCACCGGTATCTCAATAGAGTTACTGGAACCGATATGTTGTCGTGGCATCATTTTTGGATTCGTTGCCATGGCACCCTTTTCTTCCACCACGGTGAAAAATGCTTCATAACATGCTCATGTCAACATTTTCATAAAATTGCATAAAACTTGCATATGTCATCCGCATCATTTTAACAAAATTTAAAATTGTTGTTTGCTTTAAATTGCTAAATATGCATATGGGGATTTTCTAGAATTGTTGTTTGTTGTTCCAGCCTCATTTAAATTTGCCTAGATAGGTAGTTTTCATATGATTCACCTCTTGCCATGTTTAACAACATTTAATTTTGTTGGGTACATAAACGGGAGAGAACTAAATAATTGATGTGGTGTTTTGTCAATCTGCAACTCGTTGCATATTGAGCTCCATTTAACTTGTAGTATTGTTTGTTGCACTTTGACATGCTATGCATATTTAAACCGGACATGCATCATACTTGGTTGTGCATCATGCCATGTGTATGTGATGCTTGTTTACTATGTTGTTTGTTTCTTTCCGGTTTGCTTCTCTCGG
This sequence comes from Triticum aestivum, assembly GCF_018294505.1. NCBI lineage: Eukaryota > Viridiplantae > Streptophyta > Magnoliopsida > Poales > Poaceae > Triticum > Triticum aestivum. Next base: position 232,541,989 of record NC_057802.1, on the reverse strand, counting down.
TAGCTTCGGTTTCGTTCCGGAGTTGTGAGGATTCGTTCGACTACGTCCGTTTGTCTTCTTCATGGACTCGTTCTTCTTCCTTGCGGGATCTCAGGCAAGATGACCATACCCTCGAAATCACTTCTATCTTTGCTTGCTAGTTGTTCGCTCTATTGCTATGCCGTGCTACCTACCACTTGCTATATCATGCCTCCCATATTGCCATGTCAAGCCTCTAACCCACCTTTCCTAGCAAACCATTGTTTGGCTATGTTACTGCTTTTGCTCAGCCCCTCTTATAGCGTTGTTAGTTGCAGGTGAAGATGAAGTTTGTTCGATTTTGGGACATGTATATTGTTGGGATAGCACAATATCTCTTATTTTATTAATGCATCTATATACTTGGTAAAGGGTGGAAGGCTCGGCCTTATGCCTGGTGTTTTGTTCCACTCTTGCCGCCCTAGTTTCCGTCATACCGGTGTTATGTTCCTTGATTTTCCGTTCCTTACGCGGTTGGGTGATTTATGGGACCCCCTTGACAGTTCGCTTTGAATAAAACTCCTCCAGCAAGGCCCAACCTTGGTTTTAACATTTGCCACCTAAGCCTTTTTCACTTGGGTTCTGCAGACTCAAGGGTCATCCTTATTTTAACCCCCCCGGGCCAGTGCTCCTCTGAGTGTTGGTCCAAACTAGAGCACCGTGCAGGACCATGCCTTGGCAACTTGGGTTACGTCGGTACCTGTACGCTTAGCTTATCCGGTGTGCCCTGAGAACGAGATATGTGCAGCTCCTATCGGGATTTGTCGGCACATTCGGGCGGCTTTGCTGGTCTTGTTTTACCATTGTCGAAATGTCTTGTAAACCGGGATTCCGAGACTGATCGGGTCTTCCCGGGAGAAGGTTTATCCTTCGTTGACCGTGAGAGCTTATAATGGGCTAAGTTGGGACACCCCTGCAGGGTATTATCTTTCAAAAGCCGTGCCCGCGGTTATGTGGCAGACGGGAATTTGTTAATATCCGGTTGTAGAGAACTTGACACTCGACTTAACTAAAATACATCAACTATGTGTGTAGCCGTCATGGATTCTTTTTAGCGGAGTCCGGGAAGAGAACACGGTTTTTGAGTTATGTTTGACGTAAGTAGGAGTTCAGGATCACTTCTTGATCATTACTAGTTGACGACCATTCCGTTGATCCTCTTCTCGCTCTTATTTGCGTATGTTAGCCACCATATATGCTTAGCGCTTGCTGCAGCTCCACCTCATTACCCCATCCTTTCCTATAAGCTTAAATAGTCTTGATCTCGCGGGTGTGAGATTGCTGAGTCATCGTGACTCACAGATTCTACCTAAACAGTTGCAAGTGTCGACGATACCAGTGCAGGTGATGCAACCGAGCTCAAGTGGGAGTTCGATGAAGACCTTGTTCGTTACTATGTTTTGTTTCCAGATGATCAGTAGTGGAGTCCAGTTGGGATGATCGGGGATCTAGCATTTGGGGTTGTCTTCTTTTATTTGGTTTCGTAGTCGGACCTATGTGTGTACTCTGATTGATGTATGATTTATTTATGTATTGTGTGAAGTGGCGATTGTAAGCCAACTCTTTATCCCATTCTTGTTCATTACATGGGATTGTGTGAAGATGACCCTTCTTGCGACAAAACCACAGTGCGGTTATGCCTCTAAATCGTGCCTCGACACGTGGGAGATATAGCCGCATCGTGGGTGTTACAAGTTGGTAATCAGAGCCATCCCCGACTTAGGAGCCCCCTGCTTGATCAAATCATTGACGTTGTTGAGTCTAGAACAAAATGTTTTGATTCTTAGGATTATATATATCGGAGAGTAGGATTCTTTTTACTCCTCAGTCCCTTCGTCGCTCTGGTGAGGACTCCGGACGTAGAAGTTTTGACTTTTCTCTCCTCAAATTTCACTAAAAAAAATTTAGGATCACGTGGGTATCTTGGAGCCGTTCCGATGGTTTTGTGACGAGAACATTGTTCTTGGTGCCTCCTAACATTTAGGGGTTGTGGCAGTGTCCCGGGGAGTTGAGCTCCGAGGTGTTGTCGTCACAATTTTATCGTTGCAGTTCTGGAATACCTGAGTTTCGCCGACATCGAAAATCTCTTTTATGCAGTTGTTGGTGAGATCACCTCGACGCCACCCAGTACTGGGGCAGGAGTTCGGGAGTATTGCCATAACTCGTATAACGGATGCTTTTCGAAGGTTGAGGTAAATGATTTCCGAAGGTTTCTTGGTTATGTGTTGAAGGATGGATACAGCTGGATCTAGGTATTGTTAGTTTGGGTGATATATTTTGTGTCCCCTGTATCCCCAACACCTGATTGCATAACCAGAAAGTTTCGGGAATTTATAAGTGGGAATTCAAGTAGCTCCTAGGATATCTTTCCGACAGATGCATGATATGAGATTGGGGTTCGATGTCTAGTGGTCCGCCTTTCCACGGTTGGTTTTACAGTGGTCTCGTAGTGTCTTAAAGAGTCCTTGGCTATGCCGACTCGGGGACGCTTCGTATGTCATGTGCACTGCCTTGTACATGATGGTGCTGTACAATCGAGCCCGTGTGGGCCCCACCACGAAAACTTCGGACGAAATCTCTATCATATGTTTGTTCTGGCTTATTCTGCAAGCCAATCCTTTGTTTTGTTTTGTGGTATTCGAGTTGCTTCGAAGTCAAGTGTTGATTCCATACCTTCCTAAAGCGGTGTTCTCATATTTCTATGTGGATGCTAATCCTTCTTCATCTTCAAGGTTGTCTTTTCAATTCTTTCCAATCAGCGTGCTTCTCTTCCAGGGGATCCAATCATTCCAACATTCGCAAGATCAATTCTAAGCTTTTCTCAACGGTGTTCGTTTCATCCGACCCAAGTTACCTTTGTTTTCCCACCCTCCCACCCTTTTATTCAAGGATTCAGATTTCTTAATCAAGTATCATTTTATTGATGGGACGCCTCTCCATCCTTTTCAGTTAATGTTCTTATCCGGTGATTCTCAGGAAGATGTTCTTCAAGTTTATCATTCTTCATTCTTTTTCTTCTCCGGTAGACTAAATTCAAGCCTTCAATGTTGGTCACATTCCTTTCCTTGTTTCAAATGCTTTCTCATGCCAGTGTACCTCTTAATCATCCACTTCTCGCCATTCATGTGTTCCGGAGTGTTGAGGATATCTCAGGAGATTCGTGTTTTCATTCAAGATCCGTTCAAGCTATTTCGAGGTTGTTATCTCATTCAAGCCATTTAATTCAACCAGCGCAATTTCTTTTTTTTTTAATTGTTCAATGGTGTTTCTTTTGAGTGGGCCATAACCCACAGGTGTTTTCTCAGGATCTTACCTAACTCTTCTAATTTTCCCGGAGCTATTCCCAAATTCATTTCAAAGTTTGACGTAAGAATGAATTATCATCAGTCATATGTCTTTCTCCAAGATCTTTCAAATTCTTTTCATTGTTGATTCAACCTTTCTATTCTTCATGGTTCCGGAGTGCCTCAATAATTCATGGTGGTGTTTCTCATCATCATTCTCAACATTTGAAGACCGAAGAAGAGTTTCTCTTAAATCTTGCTCCATTCTCTTCAAGATTCATGGTTCTAGTTTCACGCCACTCTCATAATTGTTTTCGATTGTGAGAATTCTTTCCACCCATCTGGAGCATTTCATGAGTTGTTTTCGTTTCTTGATCATCCAAAGGCCATCATGGCATCATTACTCATTCCAGCTTTCAGCTCTCTGTCGGGACCCCGATTCTAAGTCACACCGATCTAGCATGTAACACCTCATATCACTTTGCGGCCTCACGCACGGTATTCCCACGGGTGTCGCCTTACCATGGCCCGGGACCGTTTGCGCCTTTTGGCTCACGTATATGATAGTGTCGCTAGCATCCATATGACAAAGAACCCGGGCCAACATGACTAGTCGTGAACCCAAAGTGGCACTAACTTACGGGAACAGGCATACATGAAACAACATCGAGCATGTCGGTCAGCAGCGTGTGAATCCGGGCTGTAGCAACTGGGCTAACAGGACTCCGGGAACCCGGGCTGTAGCATGCTAGGCAGGACTCCGGATGTCACCGCGTGACATTTCCCCGAATGGACAGACACAGGAACGAAGTGAATCACATGTCGGCCAGTCTAAGTGTTCCGGAGCAGTAGTGCTGGGCTAGCAGAACTCCAGTAAACCGGGCTGTAGCGGACAACCATGGCTCGGTGGAAGCACTAGACTACATTTCCCCATAAGAGAGGCTACCAAGGATAGACAACTAGGTTGTCGGATCCCACACATAGCAATACACGTTACACGTACGCATAACATGCAAGTATGTGCTGTACAACATGGCATCACAACATAACGCAAACTCATATAGATAAAAGGCCCAGAAGAGCCACATAGCATTAAGTACAAACAGGGGTCACATGACCCATCATTCAGAGCATACAAGCAACGGAAGCATTACATGTCTGAGTACAGACAACTACAAAAGAAAAGGCTGAGAAGCCTGACTATCTACAAGCCCCTCCCAAGGGTACAAGATCGTAGCTGAGGTACAAGCTACTCGTCGAAGTCCAAGCGGAACTACTAGTAAGACTGAAGTCTCCGCTGCAAAAACATAAATAAAGCAACATGAGTACAAAGGTACTCAGCAAGACTTACATCAGATCCTATCATACATGCATTTGTATCAAGAAGGTAGTGTGGGGTTTAGTTGCAGCAAGCCAGCTTTGACTCAGTGGCTATCCTGTTCTACGACTACGAGAAACTTCTTTGAGGTAAGAAGGCGCACACGAGTCCACTAATCACCACCTCAATACACCACTATGGATTCATTCCCGTCTCACTACGAGAAGCCATCCATAGCACTCACACTTATCTTGAGCATTTTAGAGTATCCACTTCAAGTTGTCTATGTACCACGTAAGCATCCAAGAAGTCCATAACCGAGGACACGGCTATTCGAATAGATCATGATAACCCTGCAGGGGTGTACTGCTTCACACACGCTCTCGCCACTTACCGCCATGTACACGTCATGTACCTCGGCAACCTTCAAGCGGAAGCCTGGCGAGGGTGTCGGCCACGACCTGACTAACCACACAAGACTCTAGTCCAGGTTTATCGCCTATTCGGGTTCCATCCGCAAGGAGATCCGGCCGGGGTGTCGCTCACGGCCCCAAACGATGTGTGCAGGGTTCCCGAGCCCACCATCCGGGTGCCACTCGGTACACCGGGCCACGTGTGCCTAGTCTGTCCCAAGCCCACCCTGCCGGGTGCCACTCGGTAGAAAAATAGCACTACCTACAAACACCAGAAACTAGTTGCAACTCCTGGACAGAGATCAAGTTGGTTAATAAGTCGAGAGGGGCACTTAAGCATTCCAATGTGTGGTAGTAGCTAGTCATTGGACAACATACACAGAACTCAGTGCTTAAGGACGGTTCCAGTGAGACAACCCACCATGTACTCCTACATGGCCTCTCACCGCTACCTTTACCAAATCGTGTTCACACACTTAACTCTCAGCACCAGAACATATCGTAACACTCCAATTCATTCCCTATGAATCAGACCTGACACAACTCTAAGAAATAGCAAGCAAGGCATGGTAGGAACACAACATGGCTCAAACAACTCCTACACATGCTAGTGGGTTTCAACTATTTACTGTGGCAATGACAGGTCATGCAGAGGAATGGGTTCAACTACCGCAGCATAAAGTAGCAGTTGAATCATTGTTGTCCTAATGCAGTAAAAGAGAGCAGGAGCGGGAGAGTAGGATTGTATCGGAATGGACAAGGGGGTTTGCTTGCCTGGTAGATCAACAGGGTGGCACTGCTCCTCAGACAGGTACTCTAGAACACTCTCCGGAGCAGGACCTATCGAGAAGGAACGGTGTTGACTATCAAAACTCAATCATATGCAACAATATGATGCATGAATATGTGATGTGTTTTGAGCCAATGCATTTAGCATTCAACTTGGAAGAGATCCATTTGAACCAAAGGTTCAAATGCAACTCTAATATAAGTCCCTTTAAATGCCATAAGTGTGTTTTCATATATACAACATGTATAGGTTGGTTTGTCATAAATTAAAAAGGCACAGATGGATAGATTGAATTTTTCTGATCATTTTTCATATATAAATTATTTAAATCTGAGCTACGGTTGAATTTCTATGAATTTTTGAAGTTTATATCATTTTCTGGAATTTCCTGATTTAATTTAAATCCAGAAAATGAGTAACTGCGTCATGCTTGCGTCAGCAAGTCAACAGCGCTAACTGGGGTCAAACCTGACGTGTGGGGTCCACACGTCAGAGTCACAAGTTAAACAGGGGGTTTAACTTATCCTAAATACAGGGTTAGTGGCGCTGGGGCCCACTGGTCAGTGTCAGGGGCTTAGGTTAGGTGGTGATTAGCACTGAGCTAATTACCTGACCAATGGCAGACCAGCGAGGTCGTCGTCGGCGACCTCAGGACGCGGCGGCGTCCGCGTTACAGGCCACGGGGGCGGCGGCTAAGGGCACCGGGGCGTAGCCCGGGCTCTCGCGCATCTTGTGGGGCAGGAAGGAGGAGGAGGGGTGGCCGGAGCTCGCCGGAGCGGAGCTCGCGGCGGCGGCCGGAGCTCGGACTCGAGCGGCTGCGGGGGGGGGGGGCTACAGAGCACGGGGAAGCAGAAGAGAAGGGGGAACCGATGCAGGGGCTCACGGCGGATTCGGGGGCGTCGTCGGAGAGCTCGGCGAAGGGCTGGTGCGGCCGGAGGGTCGCCGTCGATCTCGGGCGGCCGGAGACGAAGACGACGCCGCCGAGGACGAAGTGGAGCTCGCCCGGGTTGCTTGGCTCGGTAAGGAGGGAGAGGGTGTCGCGGCGGAGCTGTGGAGCGTGTCGGGGAGGTGCGGCAGTGGCCGAGGCCACGGTGGCTGTGGACGGCGGCGACGGGCGCGTTCGGCCGCGAGAGAGAGAGCGAAGGGGAAGAGGGAATGGGCACGGGGGAGAGCGAGAGAGGTGCGGGGCGGCGCGTGGCGTCGCGCGGGTGTTCCAGGCGACGAGGGGGAGAAGCAGGAGGTGGCCGGACGCGTGGCCGCGCGCACCGAGCGCGTGCCCCTGTCCTCCTGGCGCGAGGAAGGGGACGACTGGCACGGCCAGCTGGCTGGGCCGGCCTGCTGGGCCGCTGGGCCAGGCCAGGCTGCACAGTGAGGTAAGTGCAGGTGGGTTTTCTTCCTTTCTTTCTATTTTTGTTTTCTGTAATTTTTTTGATATAGTTTTAAACACTAAATCATTTTATTTACTTCTGTCAATTTTTGTAGGAACTAGTTGGATTGCTCCAAAACTCCTCACCAATTAACAGAATTTTTGGACATATATTATATATATAGCAAATATATATCCAAAGCAAATAATTATGCATTAATTCCAAATGGCCAAAATAAATACTTATGAGCTCCTGAAAATATTGGTTTGATTTTTATCTCTGTCCAATATTTTCAGAGAGTAACATGAACATTTTCTTGGACCTTTTTGGAGCAATTTTTATCTGGGTCATTTCCAGAAATGATTTCTGAGGGTTTCACAAATCCCCATTTCAATTTTAAATTGAATTTAAACATGATGCTCACAAGAAGGCTAGCCTAGGTCATACCAGAACTAGGGATGTGACAACTCGCCCCCACTTGAAAGAATCTCGTCCCGAGATTCAGGGGTCGATGGAAAGAAGGTGGGGTACTCCAGTCGAAGACGATCTTCTCGCTCCCAAGTAGCTTCTCTCTCGGAATGATGAGACCACTGAACCTTGAGAAACTTGATGTTCTGACGTCGGGTGACACGCTCTGCTTGATCAAGAATGCGAATAGGGTACTCTCGATATGTGAGGTTATCTTGGAGATCAAGCGTTTCGTGGTCCACTCCGCGGATGGGATCCGAGAAGCAACGCCTGAGTTGAGAGACGTGGAAGACATCATGGACTCGAGAAAGATGTGGGGGTAGTTCCAACTGGTAGGCAACCTCTCCTCGTTTAGCGAGAATGCGAAAAGGACCAATGTAACGAGGAGCCAACTTGCCCTTGATACCGAAACGATGGGTACCCTTTAGAGGAGTAACCCGAAGGTAAGCCTTGTCGCCAACTTCATAAGCCACTTCCTTATGACGACGGTCATACTGGCTCTTTTGACGAGACTGGGCTGTTTTCAAATTCTCACGAATGATGCGAACTTGCTCTTCTGCTTCCTGGATCATGTCCGGTCCAAAGAATTGTCTTTCACCGGTTTCTGACCAGTTCAAAGGTGTTCGACATCTTCGTCCATACAGAATCTCGAAAGGAGCTTTCTTAAGACTGGATTGATAGCTATTGTTATAAGCAAACTCGGCGAAAGGTAGGCATTTCTCCCAATCCATACCGAATGAGATAACGCAAGCTCTAAGCATGTCTTCGAGAATTTGGTTGACCCTTTCCACCTGACCACTTGATTGAGGGTGGAAAGCGGTACTGAAGGAAAGATGGGTGCCCATGGCAGTTTGGAAACTCTCCCAGAAATGAGAAGTGAAGAGACTACCACGGTCTGAATTGATCTCTAGTGGAACACCATGAAGTGACACTATTCGAGAAATATATAAGTCAGCGAGCTGACTAGCAGTGATACTCTCTCGAACAGGTAGGAAGTGAGCCACTTTGGAAAGACGATCAATGACTACGAAGATAGCGTTATTCCCTTTCTTGGTCCTGGGAAAGCCGGTGATGAAGTCCATACCAACTTTATCCCATTTCCACTCAGGAATGGCTAAAGGTTGAAGGGTGCCAGCAGGCCTTTGATGCTCTGCCTTAACGCGACGACAAACGTCACAGTTAGCTATGAACTCAGCAATTTCTCTCTTCATCCTAGTCCACCAGAACCTCTGGCGTAGGTCCTGATACATCTTAGTACTACCGGGATGAATCGTGAGAGGGGATTCATGTGCCTCCTTAAGGATCAATTGTCGCAGATGTTGATTCTTGGGAACCACCAAGCGATTCTCAAAGAAAACAGCACCTCGATCATCCATGGAGAAACATCCACCAACTCCCTTCTTAATGTTTCTCTTGATGCGGGTAACACCCCTATCAAACTTCTGGTCAGAAATGATCTGATCCTCAAGGGTAGGTTTCGCCACCAAGGTAGAAAGGAATCCATGAGGAGCAATGTGAAGATTAAGCTTACAGAATTCCTCATGGAGAAGTGGTTGGCCCTGCTGCAACATAAGATTGTTGCAATAGGACTTACGACTTAGCGCATCAGCCATGACATTGCCCTTGCCTGGGGTGTAGGTAATCCCTAAGTCGTAATCTGAGATCAACTCCAACCAACGTCTTTGCCTAAGGTTCAAATCTGGTTGGGTGAAGATATACCTGAGACTCTGGTGATCGGTGTAAATCTCGCAACGTTTACCGAGAAGGTAATGTCGCCATGTCTTAAGTGCATAGACTACGGCTGCAAGCTCTAGATCATGTGTAGGATAATTCTCCTCATGTGGATGCAACTGTCGAGATGCATAGGCAATCACATGACGATCCTGCATAAGAATGCAGCCTAGTCCCTGTCGTGAGGCGTCGCAGTAGATAACAAAGTCTTTAGTGAAATCCGGTGGCACAAGTATGGGGGCAGAAGTCAGGCGTCTTTTCAGTTCCTGAAAACTGTATTCACACTGTGGGGACCACTCAAACTTTTTATCCTTCTTGAGAAGTTCCGTGAGGGGTTTGGCTACTTTGGAGAAGTTTTCAACGAAGCGGCGACAATAACTGGCTAGACCAAGGAAACTCCTAACTTGTTTAACTGTTTCAGGTGGAGTCCAATCAAGAACGGCCTGAACTCTCTCAGGATTGACAGCAATGCCCTTACCAGAGATCACGTGGCCTAGGTAGGTCACTTCTGGCAACCAAAATTCGCACTTGGAGAACTTGGCATAAAGGCGGTGCTCTCTGAGTTTTTCTAACACAAGTCTAAGATGTTCGGCATGCTCTTCCTCGTTCTTTGAGTAAATAAGGATATCATCGAGGTAAACCACGACGAACTTATCTAAGTACTCCATGAAGATCGAGTTCATCAAGCGGGAGAATGTGGCTGGAGCATTGGTTAGACCGAAAGACATGACGGTGTACTCGTACTGGCCATAACGAGTGACAAAAGCCGTCTTAGGAATGTCCCCGTTTCTAATCTTGATTTGATGGTAGCCTAACCTCAAATCCATCTTGGAAAAGACTGAGGATCCAGCGAGTTGATCATACAGGTCGTTGATCCTGGGGAGCGGATACTTGTTCTTTATCGTGACCAAATTAACGGGACGATAATCTACAACCATCCGGTCCGTACCATCCTTCTTCTTGACGAAGAGGACGGGGCAAGCCCAGGGAGAAGAACTAGGACGGATGAAACCCTTTTGCAAGGACTCATCAAGTTGTTTCTTAAGCTCAGCTAGTTCTAAAGGTGCCATCTTGTAAGGTCTCCTAGAGATTGGGGCGGTTCCTGGGATAAGATCTATGACAAACTCTACATCTCTGTCAGGTGGAATACCTGGCAGTTCCTCTGGAAAGACATCCGGAAAGTCACGGACTACCGGGATATCTTCAAGGTCTGGAAGAGGACTGGCATTAAGAGAATAGAGTTGACGCTTTGCAACTCTGGTGGAGACAGTGACTAACTTGCCAGATGGGTGTGTGAGTTGAACAGACCTGGTGTAACAATCAATCTTGGCATGATGAGCTGTCATCCAGTCCATACCCAAGATGATGTTAATATCTGTAGACTTGAGGGCTATAAGTGAGGCAAGGAATACAAGTCTGTCAACAAGGATTTCATTACCATGGCTTATTCTGGTAGTTTGCCATCTAGACCCTGGAGTTTGGATTTCAAGTGGAGTTGGCATATCACAAAATGACATGTCGTGCAAACGAGCATAGCCTTCAGAGATGAAGGAGTGAGATGCTCCAGTATCGAATAGAACCGAAGCTGGATGGCAATTGACAAGGAGTGTACCAAGAACGACATCCGGATCATCATGAGCGTCTTTAGCTGAGGCGTGATGCACACGTCCACGCTCAGTGGGAGCTGACTTGACACTGATCATCTTGCGTGATGGCTTACCACTGCCAACAGACTTCTCAGGCAGGGGTGGGGCATAGTTGGTTTGAGAGCAGTCACGTGCATAGTGTCCTGGCTTCCCGCATGTGAAGCAAGTCCCTGAAGTTGGATGTGGACCCGCATTGACAAGCGGTCTACCAATAGGCCTGGGTGGAGCATACTGCTGAACTGGGTGAGGCGCCACATAAGATGGCCTCGGTGCATATCCAGGTGGAAGAGCGGAGTTCGGAACCCAAATCCGGCGCTTATGAGAACTAGAACCAGAGGAAGAAACCAAATCACGGGTGTGCTTACGAGACTCCTCGTAGGTGAGCTGAGCTGTCTCCGCATTAATGGCCTTGTTCACAAGAGCCTGGAATGTATTGCAATGGTGCAAGTGGAGATCACGACGCAACTTGGGGTTGAGACCCTTCCGGAACCTAGCCTGCTTCTTAGCGTCCGTGGACACTTCTTCTGTAGCATAGCGGGCGAGGTTCTCAAACTCTCTACTGTAAGCATCAACAGCCATCTTACCCTGGGTGAAACTACAGAACTCTTCTCTCTTGCGGTCAATGAGAGCCTGAGGAATGTGATGCTCGCGAAAAGCCTCAGTGAAATCTCTCCAGGTCGGTATCTGGCCAGCTGGAAGCATAGCCTCATAGTTCTGCCACCAAAGACTAGCAGGACCTTCCAGGTGATATGCAGCATAGGTGACCTTGTCACCTTCAGCTACGTTCGCAGAATGCAGCTTGTGTGTGATACTACGGAGCCAGTCATCTGCATCGAGTGGCTCAATGGAATGATGGAAGGTAGGTGGTTTCAGACCAATGAAATCATAGATGGTCGCTGACTCTTTGCACTGGGGTGCGGTGTTCTCCTCGATACGTGCTAACAAGCGGTTAGACTCATGCTTGTTCCTCTCCATCTCTAACATAAACTCTGCCAACGAAGGCTGGTCGGAAGGATCCTCCTCATCCCTACCACCTCCGTGGTTCAGGCAACGAGCAACAGAACTTCGGTTAACTGACGACATCCTGAGAAGCGGAACCAAGGACGAGGTCAACAACAACTATAGGATGCAACATGTAGCACAAGGAAATTTGTATCTCTCGAACTCCTAGGACAATTCCGGCAGCATAACGGCAGTAAAATGCTCAAAGTGAGACATTCTGCAAAGGACGGGGTAGCACCATACTCAACATCATCACTCAAGGTTCTGAGATATTACTAAACAGGCTACACCGGAGGTACTCAAACTGGGATATGACTCTGATCAACCAATCCTAAGAGACTACGGAGTAGTAACACGTGATCCTGATAGACAGAAGAGGAAGCCTAGTTCCTTAACCCCGTAGGAAAGATAGGATGACTCAGATCAGAAGGGCATGAGGTAAAAGAAGTAAAAAGAGCCTTACGTTCCCTTCCACAATCAATTCCCTTACATAACTAAAGAATTTCTAGACTCAACTTCGACCAGGTTGGCTTGGAAATCCTACAGGCAGTCAGGCTCTGATACCAAAGCTGTCGGGACCCCGATTCTAAGTCACACCGATCTAGCATGTAACACCTCATATCACTTTGCGGCCTCACGCACGGTATTCCCACGGGTGTCGCCTTACCATGGCCCGGGACCGTTTGCGCCTTTTGGCTCACGTATATGATAGTGTCGCTAGCATCCATATGACAAAGAACCCGGGCCGACATGACTAGTCGTGAACCCAAAGTGGCACTAACTTACGGGGACAGGCATACATGAAACAACATCGAGCATGTCGGTCAGCAGCGTGTGAATCCGGGCTGTAGCAACTGGGCTAACAGGACTCCGGGAACCCGGGCTGTAGCAGGCTAGGCAGGACTCCGGATGTCACCGCGTGACATTTCCCCGAAGGGACAGACACAGGAACGAAGTGAATCACATGCCGGCCAGTCTAAGTGTTCCGGAGCAGTAGTGCTGGGCTAGCAGGACTCCGGTAAACCGGGCTGTAGCGGACTACCATGGCTCGGTGGAAGCACTAGACTACATTTCCCCATAAGAGAGGCTACCAAGGATAGACAACTAGGTTGTCGGATCCCACACATAGCAATACACGTTACACGTACGCATAACATGCAAGTATGTGCTGTACAACATGGCATCACAACATAACGCAAACTCATATAGATAAAGGCCCAGAAGAGCCACATAGCATTAAGTACAAACAGGGGTCACATGACCCATCATTCAGAGCATACAAGCAACGGAAGCATTACATGTCTGAGTACAGACAACTACAAAAGAAAAGGCTGAGAAGCCTGACTATCTACAAGCCCCTCCCAAGGGTACAAGATCGTAGCTGAGGTACAAGCTACTCGTCGAAGTCCAAGCGGAACTACTAGTAAGACTGAAGTCTCCGCTGCAAAAACATAAATAAAGCAACATGAGTACAAAGGTACTCAGCAAGACTTACATCAGATCCTATCATACATGCATTTGTATCAAGAAGGTAGTGTGGGGTTTAGTTGCAGCAAGCCAGCTTTGACTCAGTGGCTATCCTGTTCTACGACTACGAGAAACTTCTTTGAGGTAAGAAGGCGCACACGAGTCCACTAATCACCACCTCAATACACCACTATGGATTCATTCCCGTCTCACTACGAGAAGCCATCCATAGCACTCACACTTATCTTGAGCATTTTAGAGTATCCACTTCAAGTTGTCTATGTACCACGTAAGCATCCAAGAAGTCCATAACCGAGGACACGGCTATTCGAATAGATCATGATAACCCTGCAGGGGTGTACTGCTTCACACACGCTCTCGCCACTTACCGCCATGTACACGTCATGTATCTCGGCAACCTTCAAGCGGAAGCCTGGCGAGGGTGTCGGCCACGACCTGACTAACCACACAAGACTCTAGTCCAGGTTTATCGCCTATTCGGGTTCCATCCGCAAGGAGATCCGGCCGGGGTGTCGCTCACGGCCCCAAACGATGTGTGCAGGGTTCCCGAGCCCACCATCCGGGTGCCACTCGGTACACCGGGCCATGTGTGCCTAGTCTGTCCCAAGCCCACCCTGCAGGGTGCCACTCGGTAGAAAAATAGCACTACCTACAAACACCAGAAACTAGTTGCAACTCCTGGACAGAGATCAAGTTGGTTAATAAGTCGAGAGGGGCACTTAAGCATTCCAATGTGTGGTAGTAGCTAGTCATTGGACAACATACACCGAACTCAGTGCTTAAGGACGGTTCTAGTGAGACAACCCACCATGTACTCCTACATGGCCTCTTACCGCTACCTTTACCAAATCGTGTTCACTCACTTAACTCTCAGCACCAGAACATATCGTAACACTCCAATTCATTCCCTATGAATCAGACCTGACACAACTCTAAGCAATAGCAGGCAAGGCATGGTAGGAACACAACATGGCTCAAACAATTCCTACACATGCTAGTGGGTTTCAACTATTTACTGTGGCAATGACAGGTCATGCAGGGGAATGGGTTCAACTACCGCAGCATAAAGTAGTAGTTGAATCATTGTTGTCCTAATGTAGTAAAAGAGAGCAGGAGCGAGAGAGTAGGATTGTATCGGAATGAACAAGGGGGTTTGCTTGCCTGGTAGATCAACAGGGTGGCACTGCTCCTCAGACAGGTACTCTGGAACACTCTCCGGAGCAGGACCTATCGAGAAGGAACGGTGTCGACAATCAAAACACAATCATATGCAACAATATGATGCATGAATATGGCATGAATATGTGATGTGTTTTGAGCCAATGCATTTAGCATTCAACTTGGAAGAGCTCCATTTGAACCAAAGGTTCAAATGCAACTCTAATATAAGTCCCTTTAAATGCCATAAGTGTGTTTTCATATATACAGCATGTATAGGTTGGTTTGTCATACATGAAAAAGGCACAGATGGATAGATTGAATTTTTCTGATCATTTTTCATATATAAATTATTTAAATCTGAGCTACAGTTGAATTTCTATGAATTTTTGAAGTTTATATCATTTTCTGGAATTTCCTGATTTAATTTAAATCCAGAAAATGAGTAACAGCGCTGACTGGGGTCAAACCTGACGTGTGAGGTCCACACATCAGTGTCACAAGTTAACAGGGGGTTTAACTTATCCTAAATACAGGGTTAGTGGCGCTGGGGCCCACTAGTTAGTGTCAGGGGCTTAGGTTAGGTGGTGATTAGCACTGAGCTAATTACCTGACCGACGGGGCCCACTAGTTAGTGTCAGGGGCTTAGGTTAGGTGGTGATTAGCACTGAGCTAATTACCTGACCATCAGCGACCTCGGGACGCGGCGGCGTCCGCGTTATAGGCCACGGGGGCGACGGCTAAGGGCACCGGGGCGTAGCCCGGGCTCTCGCGCATCTGGTGGGGCAGGAAGGAGGAGGAGGGGTGGTCGGAGCTCGCCAGAGCGGAGCTCGCGGCGGCGGCCAGAGCTCGGGCTCGAGCGGCTGCGGGGGGGGGGGGGGGCTACAAAGCACGGGGAAGCAGAAGAGAAGGGGGAACCGATGCAGGGGCTCACGGCGGATTCGGGCGCGTCGTCGGAGAGCTCGGCGAAGTGCTGGCGCGGCCGGAGGGTCGCCGTCGATCTCGGGCGGCCGGAGACGAAGACGACGCCGCCGAGGACGAAGCGGAGCTCGCCCGGGTTGCTTGGCTCGGTGAGGAGGGAGAGGGGGTTGCGGCGGAGCTGTGGAGCGTGTCGGGGAGGTGCGGCAGTGGCCGAGGCCACGGTGGCTGTGGACGGCGGCGACGGGCGCCTTCGGCCGCGAGAGAGAGAGAGAGCGAAGGGGAAGAGGGAATAGGCACGGGGGAGAGCGAGAGAGGTGCAGGGCGGCGCGTGGCATCGCGCGGGTGTTCCAGGCGACGAGGGGGAGAAGCAGGAGGTGGCCGGACGCGTGGCCGCGCGCACCGAGCGCGTGCCCCTGTCCTCCTGGCGCGAGGAAGGGGACGACTGGCACGGTCAGCTGGCTGGGCCGGCCTGCTGGGCCGCTGGGCCAGGCCAGGCTGCCCAGTGAGGTAAGTGCAGGTGGGTTTTCTTCCTTTCTTTATAATTTTGATTTCTGTAATTTCTTTTGATATAGTTTTAAACACTAAATCATTTTATTTACTTCTGTCAATTTTTGTAGGAACTAGTTGTATTGCTCCAAAACTCCTCACCAATTAATAGAATTTTTGGACATATATTATATATATAGCAAATATATATCCAAAGCAAATAATTATGCATTAATTCCAAATGGCCAAAATAAATACTTATGAGCACCTGAAAATATTGGTTTGATTTTTATCTCTGTCCAATATTTTCAGAGAGTAACATGAACATTTTTTTGGACCTTTTTGGAGCAATTTTTATCTGGGTCATTTCCAGAAATGATTTCCGAGGGTTTCACAAATCCCCATTCCAATTTTAAATTGAATTTAAACATGATGCTCACAAGAAGGCTAGCCTAGGTCATACCAGAACTAGGGATGTGACACTCTCGTTCTCCAAATCTTATCGGTGCATCATTCAAATATTCTCTAATCAGTTCATGATCTCTTCGTTCTCATGTATCTAAATTCTGTCAAGTATCTTTATTCATTTTCTAATTCTTCCCGGTGAATTGCGCCTTTGCTACTTTCATTTCCAATTCTTACGGTGGTTCGTTCAAGAGTTCTCTTCCTTGGTTATCATATAAATTTATTCGTTGTTTCAATCCTACCGGTGATTCGTTGAAGACTTTTCTCAAGTTTGCGCTATATCTATCTTAATCCTTTCTACGAGAATAAGTAGTATGCCAAATCCGTTGCGTGTCATCAATCTAAATTGGTGAAGGATAAGCATAATGTAATTCTTATTCTTGTTTCATCCAAGTGATTAATCCCTTATTCCGGAGATTCATCAAAATTCTTGATCTCTTTTGTTCATTTTTCTTTCCGGAGCTCCAAGTTATTTCAATTATATCATTTCAAACCTTCATCTAATCATTGCAAGGCTTCACCTTGTGTTGTCAACTTCTCTTTCTTTTTATCATCCTTTTATTACCGGAGTTCTTCATGGAGGCTCTACATGGTGGTTCATCAAAGATTCTTTTTATTCTTCAATTGTTCTTCAAGATTTGTCTTGAAGTTAAGATCCGCCAAGCTATACTCTTAAACAAACATGGTGCTCAACAAATGTGTTTTTTTGAGGAGTTCAAGCATTCTTCAACTTGCATTCCGAAGTGCAATTCTTTCTCTCTTATCTTTTGAGGTGGTGTTATGTCATTCTTGATAATTTCCCTTCGCGTTTCATGATTCACAAGTTTTCAAGAGTGACATATTTAAATCCATCATTTTCTGTTCGTTCAAGAGATCTTTTCAACCAATCAATCTTTTTGGTTGGAGTTATATTGGGTTATATTTCACCTACAACCTGCCCTAAGGAATGTAGCTATTTGTGGTGCTTATCTATGATCCAATTTTCTCCTTCTCATCTCGGTGAAGAAGTTTTTCATCTCTTTGGTGCTCTCAATCAAATCAGTGGTTTCCATTAGTGGCCGGCTGTCACCTCATAGTCTTGAGTTGTTTTTTCCATAAGTCCACTACAAGCTTGTTCTTTTCGTTGTTGATTTTCCAACAACTCCATTATAACCTTCTTGGAAGGGTGCTTTCCAAGCTCATTTGTGGCAGAAGTTGTCATTTTCTTCTCCATTCTTTATTCCAAGGATCTATCTTCTATTATTTATTTCTTTTGGAGGCATTGTGATGTTGCTCTCTTCACTCATCTTCTCGGTTTGTGAGGATCGTGTTCTTTTCTTACTAATCCATTTAATCGAAGTGTTGTGTCGATCATTCCTCTTTTAACCGGAGTCTTATCGAAGTGCTTTCATTTTGCCAAGTTCAAATTCTATTCTTTCCATTTCCAATCGGAGTGTTGGATCATCTCTTCAATATCTTTTCATCTTATCAAGTTTTCTTCTCTTTTCTACCGGAGTGCTGTCCAGATTCTGTCATTCTTGTTCCTTGTTTCTATTTTTTCTACCGGTGTGCGTTCATATTCCTTTTGATCCGTTAAGCTCTTGTTTCATATTCTTCAACCTACAAAGGTTCTTGTAATGTTCCTTTTTCCTCTTGCTGAACGGAGTGTTCTAAATTTTGTTCACCTCCATCGTGTCATTTCTTCAAGCTTTGTGACCTCTCAAGGTTCTTTGGTTTCACTCGTTTGTCAAGAAGCAATTTCTTTTACCTCTTCCCCTTCCGTTTCTCTCCGGTGTCATCCTAGATCTCGGGACGAGATCCTCTTGTAGTGGTGGAGTGTTGTAACGCCCCGAGACCGACGCTTCAGAAAACTTCCATATTTTGTGATCGCTGTGTGTTTCATTTGTGCTTGCTCTTTTATTTTTGCATTGCATCATGTCATCATGCCATCATGTCATTTAATTTTTAAAACTCAACTAAGTAAATTGCATGGATCTTCGATCCATTTAAATCGAGGGAAATGCACATGGTGACTTCTCTTTTTAACATATCCTCCCAATATTAGGGAGCTATATTGAATATTTCTTAATTTGGAAATCTCCATAACACACTTGCAAATAATCCCAATGCCTTTGTCATCTTAATTCTTAGTCTCCAATCTTGCCATATATTCTTTCATCATATTCTGGAGCTCCACCAAAAATCCGAACATTTTTGGACCTTCCCAACCCTCACTTCCTGTTCAAATCATTTGTATTTAAATCAAATGAGTTTGAATTCAAATCTTTCAATCATGGCCTTTTCTATTTTCTCGGAACAAGCACATTTTTGTGAGTCCGGAGAAATTATCTGCGGGTCCAACATCCTTCCCTAACCCTCTCTTTCTTTTCTTCTCTCTATTTCTTTCCTGCTAGAATGTTTAAAAGAGGTAGAGAGAGAGATGGAGCTGCTCCAGGCCGGCCCATCCTATTTTTCCCTAAGGCCCATCTGCTAGGCCCAGCCTCCCACACCTGCTCTTAACCCTAGCCTCCCTGCATTGATCCCCATCTCCCCCATCGATCCCTTCCTCCCTCCTGTGCGTGCGCCGTCTGAGAGAGACAGGGAGAGAGTAGCGCTACTCCTTGTCCCCGATCCCCTCTGCCTCCTTCTCGCACCACCGCGCTAAACCCCTCTACTCCTTCCCGAGGCCACCGCCGGCGCCCCGAGCTCTCCGCTCCGCCGTGCCTCCTCCCCTCCGCAGGCCCCATCTCATGGCGCCCCTTCACCTTGCGCGAACCGCACGGCCGCCGGCCATGGAGGCCACCGTGCCGGCCCTCAAGCGCGTCGGCCATGCTCCTCCGCCGCCGCCCCCCGCGACTGCCTCCGCCGCCATGGAACGCTATCGCTTCCCCGAGCTCCTCCTCAAGCTCCCTTCTGCGCCCGACCATGCCACCGTCCTCTGCGACGTCGGCCTCCTCCTCGACCGCGTCCCCGCTGGTCCCCCTTGCTCCGCGCCAACTCTGCCCGCCATGCCCCATTTCACCTCGGCCTCAACCGAGGTGGATGAGCAGCGCTGCTGCCTGCTCGAACCGCCCGCACGCGCGCCCCGCGCGTTGACCGCGTCCAGCTCCATGCCCGAGCGAGCACGCTCCTCTTCTCGATGCCCAACGTCGCCCAAGTCTCCTATGTTGATGTCCCTAGACACCGAGTACCAATCATTGCTCCGTTTCATCTATGTCAAGGCCGAGAGGGCGCCAGGATACCAAGTACCACGACGTCAACGACCTTCAAGTTCAACTACCGGCGACCCCGAACATCTACGGAACATGAACGACTACTTCCTCTTCGACTCTTGAACGACTACTTCCACTACAACCGTCCCGAGAACGTCTACTTCCTCTACATTGCACCAAACCCGAACCGTCCCGTTTGCACGCTTCGAAGTTATAACTGCCGAGACATTGACCCGTGGATGAATGCATGGGTTTTATGAGATGCATGTTTGGATGTTGTATCCGCCCGTGAACGTTAGTTATTCCCGCGTTTGACACCGCCGTTGACCCGTGGGAACCCGGTAACCGGGAGCACTCCACCATCTCTTGCGTGTCCCACACATCCGCACATTTCTCTTTTGCACCGGTATCTCAATCGAGTTACTGGAACCGATATGTTGTCGTGGCATCATTTTCGGATTCGTTGCCGTGGCACCCTTTTCTTCCACCATGGTGACAAATGCTTCATAACATGCTCATGTCAACATTTTCATAAAATTGCATAAAACTTGCATATGTCATCCGCATCATTTTAACAACATTTAAAATTGTTGTTTGCTTTAAATTGCTAAATATGCATATGGGGATTTTCTGGATTGTTGTTTGTTGTTCCGGCCTCATTTAAATTTGCCTAGATAGGTAGTTTTCATATGATTCACCTCTTGCCATGTTTAACAACATTTAATTTTGTTGGGTACATAAACGGGAGAGAACTAAATAATTGATGTGGTGTTTTGTCAATCTGCAACTCGTTGCATATTGAGCCCCATTTAACTTGTAGTATTGTTTGTTGCACTTTGACATGCTATGCATATTTAAACCGGACATGCATCATAATTGGTTGTGCATCATGCCATGTGTATGTGATGGTTGTTTACTATGTTGTTTGTTTCTTTCCGGTTTGCTTCTCTCGGTAGCTTCGGTTTCGTTCCGGAGTTGTGAGGATTCGTTCGACTACGTCCGTTTGTCTTCTTCATGGACTCGTTCTTCTTCCTTGCGGGATCTCAGGCAAGATGGCCATACCCTCGAAATCACTTCTATCTTTGCTTGCTAGTTGTTCGCTCTATTGCTATGCCGCGCTACCTACCACTTGCTATATCATGCCTACCATATTGCCATGTCAAGCCTCTAACCCACCTTTCCTAGCAAACCGTTGTTTGGCTATGTTACTGCTTTTGCTCAGCCCCTCTTATAGCGTTTTTAGTTGCAGGTGAAGATGAAGTTTTTTCCATGTTGGGACATGTATATTGTTGGGATAGCACAATATCTCTTATTTTATTAATGCATCTATATACTTGGTAAAGGGTGGAAGGCTCGGCCTTATGCCTGGTGTTTTGTTCCACTCTTGCCGCCCTAGTTTCCGTCATACCGGTGTTATGTTCCTTGATTTTGCGTTCCTTATGCAGTTGGGTGATTTATGGGACCCCCTTGACAGTTCGCTTTGAATAAAACTCCTCCAGCAAGGCCCAACCTTGGTTTTAACATTTGCCACCTAAGCCTTTTTCCCTTGGGTTCTGCAGACTCAAGGGTCATCTTTATTTTAACCCCCCCGGGCCAGTGCTCCTCTGAGTGTTGGTCCAAACTAGAGCACAGTGCGGGACCATCCCTTGGCAACTTGGGTTACGTCGGTACCTGTACGCTTAGCTTATCCGGTGTGCCCTAAGAATGAGATATGTGCAGCTCCTATCGGGATTTGTCGGCACATTCGGGTGGCTTTGCTGGTCTTGTTTTACCATTGTCGAAATGTCTTGTAAACCGGGATTCCGAGACTGATCGGGTCTTCCCAGGAGAAGGTTTATCCTTCGTTGACCCTGAGAGCTTCTAATGGGCTAAGTTGGGACACCCCTGCAGGGTATTATCTTTCGAAAGCCGTGCCCGCGGTTATGTGGCAGATGGGAATTTGTTCATATCCGGTTGTAGAGAACTTGACACTCGACTTAACTAAAATACATCAACCGCGTGTGTAGCCGTGATGGTTTCTTTTCGGCGGAGTCCGGGAAGAGAACGCAGTTTTTGAGTTATGTTTGACGTAAGTAGGAGTTCAGGATCACTTCTTGATCATTACTAGTTGACGACCGTTCCGTTGCTCCTCTTCTCGCTCTTATTTGCGTATGTTAGCCACCATATATGCTTAGCGCTTGCTGCAGCTCCACCTCATTACCCCATCCTTTCCTATAAGCTTAAATAGTCTTGATCTCGCGGGTGTGAGATTGCTGAGTTCTCGTGACTCACAGATTCTACCAAAACAGTTGCAGGTGTCGACGATACCAGTGCAGGTGATGCAACCGAGCTCAAGTGGGAGTTCGATGAAGACCTTGTTCGTTACTATGTTTCGTTTCCAGATGATCAGTAGTGGAGCCCAGTTGGGACGATTGGGGATCTAGCATTTGGGGTTGTCTTCTTTTATTTGGTTCCGTAGTCGGACCTATGTGTGTACTCTGATTGATGTATGATTTATTTATGTATTGTGTGAAGTGGCGATTCTAAGCCAACTCTTTATCCCATTCTTGTTCATTACATGGGATTGTGTGAAGATGACCCTTCTTGCGACAAAACCACAATGCGGTTATGCCTCTAAGTCGTGCCTCGACACGTGGGAGATATAGCCGCATCGTGGGTGTTACAACCACGTAGGCTGATCGTGGTCATCATAAAATGGGGAAACCATAAGCATGATGAGTACAGTGTTGACCATGTCAGTTGGATGGCAGATCTGAAGCTGCAAACCGCGCAAAGGGTAGTTAGCAACCGATGTTTCCTTTGAAATAACAACTAAGATTTGGTATGGACAAGAAAGTACAGTCAACAAGTGACAAAGAAATGCAATTTTGCTGTCTCTCTATATGTCGCGACATGCATTTGGAAACTCAAGTGGGACCTTTAGCTAACCAACTAAATGTGTCTGTTAACTAATATCAGTATCATATCACAATCATATTTGAACAAGTAAGCTTTCGAATTTTGAGTGTTGTGTTGTTTAGCTTGAAGTGTGGAGTAATGCTAGTGTGACAGAAAGCACCTACGTAGATCATAGTAGAGTAGATAAAAGGGGAAAACCCTAAGCATCAAGAGAAAAATTAGGAAAGTGGAACTAGCTGGACCAGTGGGTGGCACACATGCTTTTCGAAACGAATATAGGAACATTAGGTGACCAATTAAACGTTCTCTGTTTTAGTGATATGAGCATCATATCAGATTCGTATTTCAACACGTAAGCTTTGGGTTGAGGTCTTGAGGAGCAATGCTAGCACGACACGAAGCACCTACGATGATGGTAGTGAATATAAAGGGGGGAAACCATAAGCTTTATGAGTATAGTGCCCGTGCCATGGCGGATCTGAAGGTACAAACCGGACAAAGCTATTTCGCAACCAATGTTTGCTTTCAACTAGCCACTACGATTTGGTATGGACAAGAAAAGTACAGTAAACAAATTACGATCTATTTTCCGGGTGAGATCAATAACTTAAGCACATATGGAAGAATAGCACCTCTCTTGCGACGCTGTGTAGGCCTCTACTGATACGTTGAGAGTGCTGCGGGTGCGATGGCTGTCGGTGGTGGGGAAGAAGACTTTAGACGGTAGACGGCCGGGTCGGGGGATAAATCCTGTTGCCATGGACGAGGCGGTCGTAGGAGCGGCAATGGCAAGGTGGACGACGGCGCCGATGAAGCGAGAGGACGCGATGAATGGATCCTGGTCCAGCGCCGTCGATGAGAGACGTCCATCTCTTGTCGTGGATGACGGGGTAGGGGTAGCGGCTCCGGCAAGGTGGAGGATGGGGTGGCGGACGGAGGAGGCTGGCCGCAGTGGGGAGGTTGTCGTGGCGCCGACGGTGTATGAATGGGGAAATGGAGGGGGGATCTCAAACTTTGGGACGCGCTTCTCTGAAATGTGGGAAAGTTACGAACTTATCCCCCGTTTAAAATTTCAGACATCGCGTCGGTTGGGGATAGGACGGTAATCTCGCATCTCCCAAATATTTGCCAGTAACTATTTCAGGCGAGGAGAGGGTGTTTTGCTGCCCACGGTAGGCGCCCACGGTGTATGAGCGGGGCTGACAGGCAGGGCGGTTGTGTCACGTCTGAGGGAAGTTACACATCTCCCCCTATTTAAAATATTAGCCTACGTCAATTTTGGACGAGGAGAGTTTGTTTTGCCGCCCACCGTGTATGAATGGGGAAATGGAGGGAGAGACACATGTCTTTCGGACGAGCTTGAATCAAATGTGTTTTGCCGCCCACGTTTGGCGCCCACCGTGTCTGAATGGGTTCAGAGGCCGTCGTGTCACGTCTGATTGAAGTTACTAGTCTACCGCTATCGACCGCAGTGTAAATCCGGTCGATAAGGATGTAAGTGTCAGGGGTAGACAGTAATTTCCATCTCCCAAACACTTGGTTCGGGCAGCCCACAAATTATAGTCGGTGTTTAGCCGCTTCATTCAAAACTTGGGAGAATTAGCATTCACGTTTGCCCTCGGCCCTGGCAAACTAAATTCAAATCCAATTTGTATTCGATTACAAATATCCACAGATAATACGTTTTGTTATTTATTTCTTCAAAACCACAACAAGGAATTATTCCACCTTTATATATGATTATGATTTAGAAATGTCGTGATCTTCGAATTCAGTAGGTTGGATACAATTTGAGTCAAACATTTATTTCATCCAATACAATATGCTCACACGAAAAATAGTTCACCTTATGTCAAACATACAAGTACTGAGGATTACCTCGCCTAAAAAAGTCGGATCATTACAACACATGGACAACATAGGGGGTCTTGCAACATAATCCATTCAGAGACATGACACAACATGCAAGTACAATAATCTAATGACAATTTCAACTGGTATTTAAAGAAGAACCGGGATTACCCTGGGCTTCAGATAGCAGAAACAGCAGGACCTCCTGCGTCTTCAAATGCAACATTCTTACTTCCTCCAATTCTTGGGTTGCTTGCATAATGCGTGCCGCTAATTCCATAATTTCCAGCCTCAAGATAAAGATTACCTCATTCATGGCAGCCACACCATCTCTTTCTGCCTCTAGTAGATCCTCAAGAACTATAATATGTGCTCAGACTGCTCTCCGGCGATGTTGCCTCTGAACTGCTACCATCTGGTAACATGCATGGCGCACTGCTTCCACAAATAGATTCTGGGGTTGTACATTGTATCCTAGTGTGAATGGCATCCTAAAAGGTTTCCGCTGGACATAAGTAAGAGATAGTTATCGAACGATCCAGGCAGTAAGCTTACATGGTAAACGACATACGAATTATTGCCGAGCATGGCAAGCTATATTTAAATGGTTCGAAGCAGCATCAGCCAAAAAGAAATTAAAATGGTAATATGAAAGTTGAAAGGGAGTGTACCACCGCTATATTTAAGTTGCCAAGGCATCTAAAAAGTTAATCTGAGAAAGCACTTAACAGTGTGGCCTCATATAAACTACGAAGACAGTCTTGTGATGAAGTTCAGAGGAAAAGTTAAGGACTCAAATGAACTAGGCATGCATTTCTTTACGATAGTACAACAGGCACTGCTGACATATTGGCCAACTCAGGTATAGCGTAACAACAAACAAGCATTCGAATCAAGCAATACAGCAAAGCAGACAACTGAACTATTTGTAATTCTGTAGGATTACAGGTTCAGGGCACAAGCCAAGAAAGCAGCCCACTCGCATTACATTTCACATGTACTAAAACACACTGGCTTACCATATGTTGTTGTGAAGCCTCGCTGCTGTTGCAATGTTCTTTGAAGATATCGTTCGCATCCCGTGGTTGCAAATCTAGTTGTTGTAGTTTATTCTGCACCCTCTATTTAGGTAAAATTAATTTTAATCGCATGCACTGGTCTGAATTGATCATCAATGGTTCATCTAAACTAATGAAAGAAGGGTGTGTGCATACACAACAATATATCTGCTTCCCTCTATTTTTATGCTTATTCGAGGTGCCAGCCCCAAAAGAACAAATATTTTGCTTGATGGGGATGGCAGCTCCATAATTAATAGAAGCATCAAATTAGTCATGCAACTTGGGAAGATCAAGAACACACAAACAAGTAATGAACAGAGGCTCGGAGCAGTGATGTAATAGCTACCATCAGAAAATGTAGGGTAAAACGAACAAAAAGCAGCGGAACCACATGCTAGTTTGCTTATGTGTAATTAAGCATAGAGAACATTAAGTAGTCTGATGGAACCAACAGGTGGCATCAGAACAACACCATTATCATAAATATAGCATTCAAGAAGTAAAATAGTAGGTAGTGATATCTAGGAAGTACAGTAATACTTAGGACAAAACTAGAGCATATTAACTATATGTGCACTGGTATGTAATTTAGCACATGTAACATGTTCACTGCCAGAAGTATGGCCCTACAGGTGCAAGCAGAATAACGCGTCTCATGAAAAACTAAATGATGCCCTGAAGAAATTCAAAGGTGCGGTGCTTATGCTAAGAAAGTGAACGTAGGCGCCGGCCGTTGGATAATAGTACCTGATTCTCGGTGGCGTATGGGTATCGTTGTCATACTTGATAGCTAAGGATCGTCGATGGTGCTCGTGTTGCGGTTGAGTTTGGGCCGGCTGTCGCCGTCGCTGAAGAGGCTCCAGTGCTACAGTTGTGGCGCCTGTCGACATACAAGAAAGCTCATCTGTGGTAAGTGAACAGTTGCACGATAAAGTGAAAAATCGAAGGAGTACAAATCGAAATAACCTGATGAGGCTGCGGCGTCGGTAAAGCAGGGCCGGTGGAGTTGAATATGGCGTCCGTGGAGCCGGTCCGGTGCAGTGCACGAAGGCTTCGGCGGGCGCGTTGTAAAGTGCTTTCGGTGAGGCGGATCTGTTGCAGTGGACGAGGGCTTGTATGAAGGGCCAGCGAAGGGGCGGGCGAGGGAGTCAGTGAAGGGCCTACACAGTGGTGGACGAGGTCGCCGGTTAAGAAGATCCGGTGTGGTGGACCATGATGGCGGTCAAGGAGATCTGGAGCGGTGGACAAGCCAGTCGCTGAAGCGGCTCCGGTGAAGTGGTGAGTTGGCAGTTGGGGGTTCCAAGGTGCGGAAGTTAGATCCGTCGGGGTGTGAGGTCCACTGCTGCGACGGAGGACTAGATTCGGTGGCTTGCCATGGTTGGGGGGGTCGGGGAGGGGAAGGGGAGGGGCTCTGGGGAAGAATGTTGGGGGCAAAGAGGGGAAAACAGTGCAGTTACCAAAGCAGCCCTTTTCCGTCCATGTGGCAGGGGTAAAACAGGAATTTCCCAGGGCTAAACTTTCAGGCGCGAGATATTTCGATGTGAGCGGGAAGTTTGAAAGCTTTTGGTGCCTGAAATTATATTCTACTCTTGTACGGCCGACTATGATATCATGACCGAGAATTTGTTTGTTTTGCACGCAAAAAAAGTGCATGTTTTGAAAATCAATGTCTCCAACTCGAAACTTAGATTGTCCATTCAATTCAAATATGAATCATTGAGCTACTACAAGCAAATACCATCATATGGTCCAATTCAAAGGAAATTCCAAATGTGTTTATCCTAAATATGATGACAAAAGCAAAAATGTGTATGTGTATGAATAAAGTGCATGATTATAAAGTTTGAACATGCCCGTATGTGTATATCTCTAGGTTTGATATATGAATTTGAAATCACGAAATCCCGACTTAAAAAATGTACCTCCGTTTAAATGAATTACAAAAGCTAATGATGGAGTCGAATTCCAAAATTCCAATCTTAGGTTTGTAATTCTGGTACACCAAGGTATATCACGCATGTTCAAAAGTATCGTTATCTCATAGTCCAAACTATGAAACAAATTGATCAACCATGAGTGCACACACTATTGATCATGTATATCTCAATTATGCTAAAGTCCCTCAAATATACACACCTCACTGTTTATCTAAAGCCAACACCCCCCTCGTCGCCCCCCCCCCCACACACAGAGAAGTCGTTCTCTCCCCCAAACACCAACACACGAGCACACTAACACCCCTCTCTCTTCTAAAGTCCGGACCCCAATATAGGTCTCTATCACTTTGTCTCTTGGGCATGCACACATCTCTTCCCCCACTCTCTAGCTAGGTCTCCCGGCATCTCTCTTTCCCAAGCACACGCACTATGTAGAGTGAATCTTTCCCATACACACAAAATGTCGCCCCCAAACGTCTATCTCCCTAGTTATGTGGTTCTCGCACACTCACCTAACACACCACCTGTCGGTGTCAAAACCGGCGGATCTCGGGTAGGGGGTCCCGAACTGTGCGTCTAAGACGGATGGTAATTGGAGGCGGGGGACACAATGTTTACCCAGGTTCGGGCCCTCTCGATGGAGGTAATACCCTACTTCCTGCTTGATTGATCTTGATGATATGAGTATTACAAGAGTTGATCTACCACGAGATCATAGAGGCTAAACCCTAGAAGCTAGCCTATGATTATGATTGTTGTCGTCCTACGGACTAAACCCTCCGATTTATATAGACACCGGATGGGGCTACGGTTACACAAAGTCGGTTACAAGGGAGGAGATCTACATATCCGAATTGCCAAGCTTGCCTTCCACGCAAAGGAGAGTCCCACCCGGACACGGGACGAAGTCTTCAATCTTGTATCTTCATAGTCCAACAGTCCGGCCAAAGTATATAGTCCGGCTGTCCGAGGACCCCCTAATCCAGGACTCCCACAGTAGCCCCTGAACCAGGCTTCAATGACGACGAGTCCGGCGCGCAGATTGTCTTCGGCATTGCAAGGTGGGTTCCTCCTCCGAATACTCCATAGAAGATTTTGAACACAAGGATCGTGTCCGGCTCTGCAAAACAAACTCCACATACCACCGTAGAGAGTACAATATCCCACAAATCTAATCTGCTAACGAATTTCATAGCGTGACATCACGCCACGACGTGGTCATTATTCGAACCGTTTTTCTGAACCAGCTACTGCACATATTGCGAGGCGGTTTTCTTGGCACGTCTTGTCGAAGCAGAGATCGTGTCCCCTTATCACGTGATTCTCATCAATACGGGTGTGGTAACCCAACCGCGCCATCAATCACGGCGCTTGGGGAATAAGCGATTTTATGGGGCAAGTAGGGAGGCGCACAGTTTCTACTGCCCTTCTAAAGGGACAAGGACTCCTCTTTTTTCACCCACGCCTTCTTCTTCCCTGCCCATCCATTCTTGCGCACTCGAGCTCCAGCGCCCAAGTTCTCATTTTCTCCGCAAAGCCATTCCAAACATGTCCGGAGCGCGAGGCAAGTGGATGGTATCCTCCGTTACAGAGGAGAACATTACGAAGCTCCGGGAAGCCGGATACCTGGCCGCAGACATCGCGCACCGGCTCCCAGACGCGGGGCAGATCGTCCCTACTCCAGAACCCCACAAGAGGGTTGTATTCCTTACCCACTTCGTCCGTGGGCTGGGATTTCCCCTCCACACATTTTTCCGCGGGCTCATGTTCTACTACGGGCTGGACTTCCATGATCTGGCCCCCAATTTCATCCTCAACATCTCGGCGTTTATCGTCGTGTGCGAGGCCTTCCTCCGCATCAAGCCCCACTTCGGCCTGTGGCTGAAGACCTTCAACGTGAAACCGAAGATGGTGGTCGGCCAACAAGCGGAGTGCGGAGGCGCCATGGTGCGAAAAATGCCCAACGTCACCTGGGAAGGGGTGGCAATTGGGGTGGTTCTACATCACCGAGCCGCGCGACACCAACTGGGTGGCGGCCCCCGAATTTCGATCCGGCATCCCCATGCGGCTCACCTCCTGGAAAGAGAAGGGCCTATCCTGGGGTTCATCGGTGGACCTGACCGGACTCCAGAACTGTGTTAAAAACATGATAAGCAAGAAAATCAAGCTTGTCAACGTGGTCCAGGTCATGCTCTTCCGCCGGATCCTTCCGTGTCAAAGACGAGCATTCAATATGTGGGAGTTCGACCCGACCAAGCACCAGACGCTGCGAGAGCTTTTCGACACAACGCACCAAGACGTCTGGAAGGTGTTGTTCAAGGCCGCCGAGGTACCTCCTCCCCTTACCGAGGATCGCGGACTCAGTGCAAAGCGCCCTGCCGATCTGGTAAGCTCTTTATCTCATAAGATGTTCCTTTCCCAAGTATAATCATGTGAGGGATCTGAGCCTCCACGCCATTTAACAGGACTAGGTTGCGACAGCGGAGCGGATCGATTGTCCAGCCCCACTGCCCGAAGATCCAGCAAGGGATCTCTTAACGGAGATGCTGGTTCCGGCGCCCTATCAGGCGCTGGAGAAGAAGGCCAAGAAGAAGGTCGCGGGGACCAGGAAAGGTCTCCGGCGCAAGGTTGTATCGGACACATCATCCGATAACACCGAGGCGCCCTCCTCCCACGAAAACGAGGAGGAGGAAGAGGAAAGTTCTCCCCCCCCAGCCAGGGGAGACAAGAAAAGGAAGGCCGCCCCATCTGGGGAGGCCGAAGGGTCCAAGAAGGGAAGTACTCTCCTTCCGGACTACTCCACAATAGTCGCTTACAGTGACGAGGAGTGGTTGCCCAGGGACAAGCCCCTGGCGAAGTCGTAAGTATCCGGATACCATAATAGTTCTGGTATGTTTTGTTTTATTGCTTTTTATCATGCCAAACATGATCATGCAGTCCCTCCAAAGCCCATATCGACGTATCCTCCTCGGACGAGTCTTTGGGCCAGTCGGCGATGAACAACGATTCACTCCCGACCACCACCTCCCCTCGGCCTACGGGCGACGTTGAGGTGTTGTCTCAAAGGGAACTGAACCAAGAGGAGATAGTTCTGGAGGCGCCCCGAGGCGACGTCCCAGACGCTGGGCGCATGGGGGGCAAGACTCCCATGGGCTCTAATGACGGGGGCAGCAAGTTTGGCCCCCATCCTAATACCGCGCTGGAACCTCCAGTGGTTCCGGACTCTGTCAGGCGACCCCTCGCTAAGGGGGCGAGCCGTCTGTGCTGATGGCCTTTGTCCATCCAGAGGCATCGGACAACTTGCTGGAAGCGCTTCGCGGCGCTTCCATTGACGAAGAGCACCGCACTATCATGAGTGCGGTGGTCGAGAAGGTTCGGTCCGCCAAAAGCGGACTGACTAAAGCCTGTGCCAGCCTCCTAATAGGCTTTGAGGTAAGTATTGAAATTATGAGAAAATGTTACGGCATAGACAGTAGCCCCTGATGCTCTGTTTGGTGTTCGCAAAGAAAGGCCGAACACAGGATCAAATGATAATCACAGGAGTCTAATCAGAATATGTCTATGTGAATAAGCAGGCTTCGCCGCTGGCCGCTGCCGCTCGTACTGCGGAGGTCTCCGCACTGAAGCGGGACCTTGAGCGGTCCGAGGAAGAGCTCGGCCTTACTAAGAGGCAGCTCGAAGAGAACAAAGGTAAGTGATACCCTGTCTGTATATTGATAAAGAAAAAAGAAGGTGGTTGTTAGATCATAGGATCGACATGAATTTTTCTAGGGGCCACGACCGAAGTGGTGGCCCTGAAGAAGGCGCTGTCCGAGGCCGAAAACAAAGCAGCCAAGGAGCGCACCGAGCGCGAGAAGCAAGAGGCCCGAGTCGGCGAGGTTCAGCAAGAGCTCCAGGATTTTGTCAAGAAATACGAGTCCTTGGAGCGTGACTCGAAGACGCAAGGGTCCGAGCTTGCGAAGGCCCTCAAGAACGCACAAAATGCCAAGGCCGAAGCCCAAAAGGCCCTCCAGGAAATTCAGGCGGTCAAGAAGATAGCGGCGGGTAAGGCATTCATTATGCAAAGCAAGCATGTGAAGGAAACTTTCCTTTTACTTACCCGAATTCGGAGCTCTCCAGGAGCGTTCGCAGATCTACCCAGCAGCGTATCGGATGCCGCGGAGTTCTACCGGGCCAAGGAAGGGAGCTCGACGGAGAAGTTGTTCTGGTCTCAGTATAGTGGGACCGAACTTCCGATGCCCTTGAGCGACCAGTTGAAGCAACTGGTCGAGCTTCACAAAGCGGCCGAACTGGCCATGAAGGGTCTCATAGTCCGGATGTGGCCTGGCGAGCCCCTGCCTGGCAGCTACTTCGGCCTGGTAAAGCGGCTTGTGAATGCCTACCCACGGTTTGAAGTCATAAAGCGGTATGTCTGCACTGAAGGTGCGCGCAGGGCCTTTGCCCGGGCAAAAGTGCACTGGGCGAAGATGGACGCCGAAAAGCTGGTGAAGGAGGGGCCGCCGGAGGGCAAGGAGCATTGCCACCCTGAAAAGTATTATGACAGTGTCCTGAAGGGTGCTCGCCTTGTGGCAGAGGAATGTGCTAAGGATGTAATATTTGAATGAATGTACTCATGTGATCCTGTAATATGAAAACGAGTTCATGTGCGCGATATAACGCTTGTCGATTTAAGATATTACCTTCTGTGCGGCCGTTTATAAAATCTGAGAGTTGGCTAGTCGTCGGCTTCTGCCCCCATGTAACTAGTACTGAGGTGTTTGGGATAAACATGATCACTCTATCCCAGTTTTTGGTCCTTTGAAGGAGGTGTTCAGCACAAGGAACCAAGCAATCGGACTATAAAGCTTTATCACTCTCACTTAGCCATAGAAGTCTACAATTTTAAATTTTGGCGAAGCCCCTAGTATTCGGAAGGCCGAACTTAGGGCGCTATGTACGCCTAAATCGGACAAGGCCGACTCCTCGCCCGAAGCAGAAAAAATATTTAAGGATTTGAGACCTCTCGAACAGCGACCAGCTCTCGCCGCATCATGACAGTCATTTTTCGGCTTCCTCTACTGAGGTGCTCGTCCGGAAGAACCGGGACAATATCGCAGTAGTTCTCCCAGTGCTACCTTAGCCGATATAGCGGAACGTAAGGTACCAAAACATGGGAGCCGGGCAAACCCAACTATTGACCCAAGACATGATTCGGAGCTGATGCATATAATGTTATAAGTTCAGGGTGCCGCACTTTCGAAAGTGTTCGGACTTTTCATGCCGTGTTATGGGGTACACTGAAGCGCCTGGTGCACTGGATGTATCAGAATGTACGGGTGCAATTTGTCATAAATAAGCAGACAAGGAAAAGAGATGAAGGAATGCAATAATGAGCTAATGTTGTACATTGTTATTTAAATGATACGTCAAAGCGTATGTATACAAGTAGTAAACATAGGACTATTTGACATGTACTATCCAAGGGCAAGCTGCGTGTGGGTATGTAAAACAGGTATATCGATCGTTATCAGAGACCACCTGGGGATTCCCTTGTACGTCAAAGCTTCTTGCTTCCTTGGTGTTTCTTTCCCGTGACGGGTCCGATAATCAGGCGATCGGAGAGGGCCTTCAGAGGATAAGGGCCTGAAAGGAAGAAAATGTTAAAGATATACGGGTCCTGAGGTGGTTGAGCCGCATTATGGGCCGTGCCATAGCCGTGCCTCCGCCTATGCCCATGGTATCTCGAGTGCGTAATTATGTACGCGCGGCGTAAATTTCGCTGCTTGACTGGGACTAGGACGGAGGCCGAATTGCTAGGCGAGCTCTGAGCGCGCCTGGCGATCCTGTTGCAGGGTACTCCGGACTCGCTTGAAGTTGTCTGGGGGCTTTTTCGCCGAATTGGCGGTTTGCCTCAGAAGGCTTCTTTGCACTTCAGCAGCGAGGTCCATAGTGTGCTCCTCCGTACGGAGCGAGCGTTCTGTGTTTCCATTAACTGTTATAACCCCGCGAGGTCCTGGCATTTTGAGCTTGAGGTATGCATAATGCGGTACCGCATTGAATCTGGTGAATGCGGTTCGTCCGAGCAGTGCGTGATAGCCACTGCGGAAGGGGACGATATCGAAGATTAACTCCTCGCTTCGGAAGTTGTCCGGAGATTCGAAGACCACTTCCAGTGTGATTGAGCCCGTGCAACAGGACTCTACACCTGGTATGACACCTTTAAAGATGGTTTTTGTGGGTTTGATCCTCAATGGGTCTATACCCATTTTGCGCATTGTCTCCCGATAGAGCAGGTTCAGGCTGCTGCCACCGTGCACGAGGACTCGAGTGAGGTGAAATCCGTCAATGATGGGGTCAAGGACCAATGCGGCAGAACCGCCATGACAGATACTGGTGGGGTCATCCCTGCGATCCAAAGTGATCGGGCAAGAAGACCATGGGTTGAACTTTGGGGCGACTGGCTCCGTCGCATAGACGTCCCTTAGTGCGCGCTTCCGTTCCCGCTTGGGAATATGGGTTGCGTATATCATGTTCACCGTTTTCACTTGGGGAGGAAATTTCTTCTGTCCTCCTGTGTTCGGCGGCCAGGGCTCCTCCTCGTCATCGCTATGTGGCCCCTTTTCCTTGTTTTCGGCATTTAACTTGCCGGCCTGTTTGAACACCCAGCATTCTCTGTTGGTGTGGTTGGCTGGCTTATCGGGGGTGCCGTGAATTTGACACGAGCGATCAAGTATGCGGTCCAAACTGGACGGGCCCGGATTGCTTCTTTTGAACGGCTTTTTCCGCTGACCGGATTTAGAGCCACTGAATCCGGCATTGACTGCCGTGTATTCGGCGCTGTCGCCGTTGTTGCGGCACTTGTGTCTGTTGCGACGTGGCTGCCGTTGCTATCTTTGGCATCTGAATTGCCGGGATTTCTTGATGTATTGTTGCTGCGAGCCAGCCAGCTGTCCTCGCCCGCACAAAAGCGGGTCATGAGTGTCGTGAGGGCTGCCATGGACTTCGGCTTCTCTTGGCCGAGGTGTCGGGCGAGCCACTCGTCGCGGATGTTATGCTTAAATGCCGCTAAGGCCTCGGCCTCCGGATAGTCAACAATTTGGTTCTTTTTAGTTAGGAACCGAGTCCAGAATTTCCTGGCTGATTCCCCTGGCTGTTGGGTTATGTGACTCAAGTCATCGTCATCTGGTGGTCGCACATAAGTGCCCTGGAAGTTGTTAAGGAATGTGTCTTCCAAATTCTCCCAACTGCCAATGGAGTTTGCCGGCAGGCTATTCAGCCAATGCCGAGCCAGCCCTTTGAGTTTT
Source organism: Triticum aestivum (assembly GCF_018294505.1). Taxonomy (NCBI): domain Eukaryota; kingdom Viridiplantae; phylum Streptophyta; class Magnoliopsida; order Poales; family Poaceae; genus Triticum; species Triticum aestivum. Next base: position 232,507,213 of record NC_057802.1, on the reverse strand, counting down.
AGTGGGAGGTACTTGATGGCATGTAGATCGTCACCGCGGGCCATGTGGATGTGGAGGAGGAAGTCTTCGATCCATACTGCGGGGCTATTGTGCCATCATATGATTCAATGTTCACAGGTTAAAAACCTTCTGGGAATTCATGATCCATTACTTCGTCAGTGAAGCATAGGGGGTGTGTGGCACCTCTGTGCCGGGCTATGTCACGCCGCAGTTCATACGAGTCTGGTCTGCTGTATTCGGCCCGGCCGGATTTTCTTTTAGTATATCCGGCGTGACGGTCATCGTCACGCGTTGGGGCACGCCCCTGTGATCCGTAGATCAATCTTGTATGTCCTGCTTTGTTTTCGAATACGTCTCGCAGGTCCTGCGTGTTGCCCCGGGCCTTGGTGTTTTTGTTTGACTGGTGGCGGGGTGCGGGCTGGACTTCGGGCTGATATGCCGCTTTGTCTCGACCGCGAGGTGGCCGGTCAGCCGCATCATACGCTGGAAGTGTAGGATTTAATGCTTCCTCCTCGAGTTGGGGTAGCAACCTGCGCTTTGGGTAACTTTTGGTTGGGCACTCGAGTTCGTATTCCTCGGCCGCCAGGACCTCGGTCCATCTATCCGCTAGCAGATCTTGGTCAGCTTGAAGCTGTTGTTGCTTTTTCTTTAGGCTTTTTGCTGTGGCTATAAGCCGGCGCTTGAAGCGCTCCTGCTCGACGGGATCCTCAGGCACGATAAATTCTTCGTCGCCGAGGCTCACCTCATCTTCGGAGAGGGGCATGTAATTGTCATCCTCTGATTCTCCGTCTGCTGCCTCTTCCTTAGGGCTAGCTTGCCCATCCTCCCGCTCGAAGCCTGGCTGGAGGGGATTGTCTTCGTCTTCGGCACTATCCGTAGCGTTATTGCCTCTTGTGCCGGTATCGCTGCTTTTGCTATGGCGGGGCTTAGAGTGGCGCCGATGACGCCGGTGCTTAGATTGCTTCTCGAGGTGATTATCCTTTGTTGCCTTATTTCCATCACCTTCCTTGGGGGTGTCCACCATGTATATATCATATCGTGAAGTGGCAGTCCGGCGCCCTTTGTTGCCTTATTTCCATCGTCGTCCATACCGTCGATGTCTTCGGAGCCGAAATCGAGCATGTCGGTTAAGTCGTCGACTGTGGCTATTAAGTGGGTGGTGGGTGGGGAACGAATTTCTTCGTTGTCCGCTTCCCACTCAAGCCGGACATAATTCGGCCAAGGGTCTCCTGACAAGGAGAGAGACCTTAATGAATTTAGCACGTCGCCCAGGGGTGAGTGCTGAAAGATATCCGCGGAGGAAAACTCCATGATCGGTGCCCAATCAGATTCGATAGGCACGGACGCAGGCGGTTCGGAGCCCGTGGCCGGGGACGAATCCAAAGGTCTGGCAACATAGGTCTCATAGGAGGTGAAGTCAGTATTCGGCTCTATCGCCGCTGAGTCTGCGGCCTCCGTGGCGGGGTCCATCCACCCGTCCTCGGACAGCGCGATCTGCTCCGGATTGAAGGCTGTAGTAGCCACAGGTGTGATCTCCCGAACATCGTCCGACGGCAGAGCTAAGTCATGCTCGTCGTGACTATGCGGCGCACCTGACATGGGCTCGAATCCGTCGAAGATCAAGTCTCCGCGGATGTCGGCAGTATAGTTTAAGTTTCCGAACCTGACCTGTCGGCCAGGGGCGTAGCTCTTGATCTGCTCCAGATGGCCAAGCGAGTTGGCCCGCGGTACGAAGCCGCCGAATACGAAGATCTGTCCGGGGAGAAAGACCTCACCCTGGATCGCATCGTTGCCGATAATCGAAGGAGCCATCAAGCCTTTATCGTGACGGCACATTGGAACTCTCAATGAAAGCACCAATGTCGGTGTCAAAATCGGAGGATCTCGGGTAGGGGTCCCGAACTGTGCGTCTAAGGCGGATGGTAACAGGAGGCGGGGGACACAATGTTTACCCAGGTTCGGCCCTCTTGATGGAGGTAATACCCTACTTCCTGCTTGATTGATCTTGATAATATGAGTATTACAAGAGTTGATCTACCACGAGATCGTAGAGGCTAAACCCTAGAAGCTAGCCTATGATTATGATTGTTGTCGTCCTACGGACTAAACCCTCCGGTTTATATAGACACCAGATGGGGCTAGGGTTACACAGAGTCGGTTACAAGGGAGGAGATCTACATATCCGAATTGCCAAGCTTGCCTTCCACGCAAAGGAGAGTCCCACCCGGACACGGGACGAAGTCTTCAATCTTGTATCTTCATAGTCCAACAGTCCGGCCAAAGTATATAGTCCGGCTGTCCGAGGACCCCCTAATCCAGGACTCCCACACCACCCCCACTGCAAACAAGCACACTTTGTCTCCTTGTGCACCACTCTCCTCTTTCTATCTCTCCCACATGCGGATCCGCCGCAGCTCCTTCCATGTATACATATATGACGTGACTCTTTCCATAGCTCCCTAATGTATCATCGTTCTCTCGATCTCGCACATTGTTCTCTACACCATCTATTATAGATCTCTCATGAAGTCCCTATCACAAACACGATGACTCACTTCCCTTGCGTCTCCGTACATATGCCAATTTCAAACAACGTCAACATTGTCTCCCTATCTATACGCCATTTATGGACACAAACGCCCCCTCTCTCGCACCCTCTCTTCATATCTCTCTATATCTCTCCGTCGCTAGCTCTCTCTCTCTCTCTCTCTCTCTCTCTCTCTCTCTCTCTCTCGCTCTCACACCCCTCTCCCACACACACTCGATGTCTCTTCCAAATAGTCTGCTACCGCCGCCCGCACCCATGCTATCCCGCTACTACACATGTCACACCATTCCCCCTTCCCTTATACTAGGTTTACATCATTAGTGGTCTCTCTACTCCACATACACACACTCCCTCTCACACACAAACGCGTGCACAAACACACACAGACATGCACAAACACCCATTAATCTGGATCCTCATCTTTCCCCATGTCCGCATGTGTATCTAACACACTCACTCTCTAATTATGTATGTGTCTCCATGTTACACAACACAAAGCCCCATGTACATGTCTCTCTCTATCCGCCACACACATAGACACAAAGAATCTGTTATCATTGCCTCAGTCTCTAGACATATCACACACGCACACGGTCTCTCTCTCTCGCAAACACGCTCAACTAGGGTTTCCCCGTGAATAACTTACCGTCTATTCATCAACAGTCGTGGATTATGGTGAACACGAGACGTGAAAAAGAATAAATCTACACGTGCTTAGACCACCTAGTATGACTACCAGGACTAGAGAAAGCCAAAAAGCGCGCCGCCGTCACCCCATCCTTATCGGCGACGGGAAAACCTTTGTTTTACACAGTCGAGAAGTCATTATGCTAAGGCCCCACATGCTGAGGCATTGAATAGAATGTAGATGCTAGTTCACGGAAACAAGTATCGATATTACGTTTGGATGGTATGCGTGCCATCTTGCAATATAGACCGTCCGATCTATATCTGATAGATGGAAATTAAACTAAAAGATACCCGCACTCCTCTCCACATTTGCAGACAAGGCCTTCCCTCGTTCATCCTTATCTCCAACAACCTCATTGTTGAGCAATTAAGAAAGGAAGCCTCTGGAACAAACTGGCCTGGTGGCCGCTGCCGGCATCGTCAATCCCCTTGCCTCCGCTCAGTCCGACCACCAATCACCACCACACCACACTCCTCTTCACCTTATCTCCTATTTCTCGAGATATCATTAGTTTTTACACATGGGATTACTCCCGCATGGGTCAATCACAATGAGTGTTTTTATATAAAAAAATGCATCTTGATGTTCCGTGCAATGCACGGATCTAGCTAGTACTCCTACAGAAGACTAAGTTGGCGATGATGGTGTGTCTGCCATCCGTCGTTTGTGACCATTAGATCTACATCTAACGACTGTGAGGTAAGTGGTTGCATTTTCTCACCAACATCCCACTTGTCTACCAATTTGCAGAAAAACCCATAATTAGTATCTTAAAACCAACCACATCCCTCCCTGACCTCACCAAAACAGTCCAAGGAATATATTCTAATTGAAACATAATATATCTCTAGTGATACATGTATGTCAAAATTAGAGTGTTTTGTATCAAGTTTGTGAATAAGTATTATTCTAATTATGATTCGTTGCAATGCACATGAACATTGCTAGAATTTCCAACCATGCAATTTTTTTCCTAGTATTCCATAGTTTCGAGTTTTCCATCAAGATATTAGTCACTCATGGTTGTAATTTACTTTCAATCAAGTACACATATGCACTATGTAACTAGCCTTGCTTATTGGGTTCCAAAGCTCAACTTTCACTCCTACTTCCAATATGTAGAGTATTTAACAAAAAAACTACCACTTTCAACCAGCCCTAGGAAGAATCTATTGTACAAAAAATAGCAAAAACATACCCAAAATTGTTGGGGAACGTAGTAATTTCAAAAAAAATCCTACGCACACGCAAGATCATGGTGATGCATAGCAACGAGAGGGGAGAGTGTTGTCCACGTACCCCCGTAGACCGAAAGCAGAAGCGTTAACACAACGCGGTTGATATAGTCGTACGTCTTCATGATTCGACCGATCAAGTACCGAATGCACGGCACCTCCGAGTTCAGCACACGTTCAGCGCGATGACGTCCCTCGAACTCCGATCCAGCCGAGTGTTGAGGGAGAGTTTCATCAGCACGACGGCGTGGTGACGATGATGATGTTCTACCGACGCAGGGCTTCGCCTAAGCACCGCTACGATATTATCGAGGTGTAATATGGTGGAGGGGGGCACCGCACATGGCTAAGAGATCAATGATCAATTGTTGTGTCTATGGGGTGCCCCCTGCCCCCGTATATAAAGGAGCAAGGGGGGAGGCGGCCGGCCTAGGAGGAGGGTGCGCCAACGGGGGAGTCCTACTCCCACCGGGAGTAGGACTCCTCCTTTCCTTGTTGGAGTAGGAAAAGGGAAGGGAGAAGGAGAAAGAAGGAAGGGGGCGCCCCCCTTCCCTAGTCCAATTCGGACTAGTCCATGGGGAGGGGTGCGGCCAGCCTTTGGGGCCTTTCTCTCCTTTCCCGTATGGCCCATTAAGGCCCAATACAAATTCCCGTAACTCTCCGGTACTCCGAAAAATACTCGAATCACTTGAAACCTTTCCGATGTCCGAATATAGTCGTCCAATATATCGATCTTTACGTCTCGACCATTTCGAGATTCCTCGTCAAGTCCCTGATCTCATCCGGGACTCCGAACTCCTTCGGTACATCAAAACACATAAACTCATAATATAACCGTCATCTAACTTTAAGCGTGCGGACCCTACGGGTTCGAGAACTATGTAGACATGACCGAGACACGTCTCCGGTCAATAACCAATAGCGGAACCTGGATGCTCATATTGGCTCCCACATATTCTACGAAGATCTTTATCGGTCAGACCGCATAACAACATACGTTGTTCCCTTTGTCATCGGTATGTTACTTGCCTGATATTCGATCGTCGGTATCTTAATACCTACTTCAATCTCGTTACCGGCAAGTCTCTTTACTCGTTCCGTAATATATCATCCCGCAACTAACTCATTAGTTACAATGCCTGCAAGGCTTATAGTGATGTGCATTACTGAGTGGGCCCAGAGATACCTCTCCGACAATCGGAGTGACAAATCCTAATCTCGAAATACGCCAACCCAACAAGTACCTTTGGAAGCACCTGTAGAGCACCTTTATAATCACCCAGTTACGTTGTGACGTTTGGTAGCACACAAAGTGTTCCTCCGGTAAACGGGAGTTGCATAATCTCATAGTCATAGGAACATGTATAAGTCATGAAGAAAGCAATAGCAACATACTAAACGATCGAGTGCTAAGCTAACGGAATGGGTCAAGTCAATCACATCATTCTCCTAATGATGTGATCCCGTTAATCAAATGACAACTCATGTCTATGGCTAGGAAACATAACCATCTTTGATCAACGAGCTAGTCAAGTAGAGGCATACTAGTGACACTCTGTTTGTCTATGTATTCACACATGTATCAAGTTTCCAGTTAATACAATTCTAGCATGAATAATAAACATTTATCATGATATAAGGAAATAAATAATAACTTCATTATTGCCTCTAGGGCATATTTCCTTCAGTCTCCCACTTGCACTAGAGTCAATAATCTAGTTCACATCGCCATGTGATTTAACATCAATAGTTCACATCACCATGTGATTAATACCCATAGTTCACATTGTCATGTGACCAACACCCGAAGGGTTTACTAGAGTCAGTAATCTAGTTCACATCGCTTATGTGATTAACACCCAAAGAGTACTAAAGTGTGATCATGTTTTGCTTGTGAGATAATTTTAGTCAACGGGTCTGTCACATTCAGATCCGTAAGTATTTTGCAAATTTCTATGTCTACAATGCTCTGCATGGAGCTACTCTAGCTAATTGCTCCCTCTTTCAATAAGTATCTAGACCGAGACTTAGAGTCATCTAGATTAGTGTCAAAACTTGCATCGACGTAACCCTTTACGACGAACCTTTTGTCACTTCCGTAATCGAGAAACATATCCTTATTCCAGTAAGGATAATTTTGACCGCTGTCCAGTGATCTACTCCTAGATCACTATTGTACTCCCTTGCCAAAATCAGTGTAGGGTATACAATAGATCTGGTACACAGCATGGCATACTTTATAGAACCTATGGCTGAGGCATAGGGAATGACTTTCATTCTTTTTCTATCTTCTGCCATGGTCGGGCTTTGAGTCTTACTCAATTTCACACCTTGTAACACAGGAAAGAAACTCTTTCTTTGACTGTTCCATTTTGAACTACTTCAAAATCTTATTAAGGTATGTACTCGTTGAAAAAACTTATCAAGCGTCTTGATCTATCTCTATAGATCTTGATGCTCAATATGTAAGCAGCTTCACCGAGGTCTTTCTTTGAAAAACTCCTTTCAAACACTCCTTTATGCTTTGTAGAATAATTCTACATTATTTCGATCAACAATATGTCATTCACATATACTTATCAGAAATGCTGTAGTGCTCCCACTCACTTTCTTGTAAATACAGGCTTCACCGCAAGTCTGTATAAAACTATATGCTTTGATCAACTTATCAAAGCGTATATTCCAACTCCGAGATGCTTGCACCAGTCCATAGATGGATTGCTGGAGTTTGCATTTTTTTTGTTAGCACCTTTAGGATTGACAAAACCTTCTGGTTGCATCATATACAACTCTTCTTTAATGAATCCATTAAGGAATGCAGTTTTGTTTATCCATTTGCCAGATTTCATAAAATGCGGCAATTGCTAACACGATTCGGACAGACTTAAGCATCGCTGCGAGTGAGAAAATCTCATCGTATTCAACACTTTGAACTTTGTCAAAAACCTTTTTCCGACAAGTCTAGCTTTGTAGATAGTAAAACTACTATCAGCGTCCGTCTTCCTCTTGAAGATCCATTTATTTTTTATGGCTCGCCGATCATTGGGCAAGTCAATCAAAGTCCATACTTTGTTCTCATACATGGATCCCATCTCAGATTTCATGGCCTCAAGCCATTTTGCGGAATCTGGGCTCACCATCGCTTCTTCATAGTTCGTAGGTTCGTCATGGTCTAGTAACATAACCTCCAGAACAGGATTACCGTACCACTCTGGTGCGGATCTTACTCTGGTTGACCTACGAGGTTCAGTAAGAACTTGATCTGAAGTTTCATGATCATCATCATTAACTTCCTCACTAATTGGTGTAGGTGTCACAGGAACCGGTTTCTGTGATGAACTACTTTCCAATAAGCGATGAGGTACAGTTACCTCATCAAGTTCTACTTTCCTCCCACTCACTTCTTTCGAGAGAAACTCCTTTCTAGAAAGGATCCATTCTTAGCAACGAATGTCTTGCCTTCGAATCTGTGATAGAAGGTGTACCCAACTGTCTCCTTTGGGTATCCTATGAAGACACATTTCTCCGATTTGGGTTTGAGCTTATCAGGATGAAACCTTTTCACATAAGCATCGCAACCCCAAACTTTAAGAAACGACAACTTTGGTTTCTTGCCAAACCACAGTCGTCTCAACGGATTTAGATGGTACCCTATTTAACGTGAATGCAGCTGTCTCTAATGCATAACCGCAAAACGATAGTGGTAGATCGGTATGAGACATCATATATCGCACCATATCTAATAAAGTATGGTTACGATGTTCGGACACACCATTACACCGTGGTGTTCCAGGTGGCGTGAGTAGTGAAACTATTTCACATTGTTTTAACTGAAGGCCAAACTCGTAACTCAAATACTCTTCTCCACGATCAGATCGTAGAAACTTTATTTTCTTGTTACGATGATTTATCGCTTCACTCTGAAATTATATGAACTTTTCAAATGTTTCAGACTTCTGTATCATTAAGTAGATATACCCATATCTACTCAAATCATCTGTGAAGGTCAGAAAATAATGATACCTGCTACGAGCCTCAATATTCATCGGACCACATACATCTGTATGTATGATTTCCAACAAATCTATTGCTCTCTCCATAGTTCCGGAGAACGGCGTTTTAGTCATCTTGCCCATGAGGCACAGTTCACAAGCATCAAGTGATTCCAAAATCCCATCAGTATGGAGTTTCTTCATGCGCTTTACACCAATATGACCTAAACGGCAGTGCCACAAATAAGTTGCACTATCATTATTAACTTTGCATCTTTTGGCTTCATTATTATGAATATGTGTATCACTACGATCGAGATCCAACAAACCATTTTATTGGGTGTATGACCATAGAAGGTTTTATTCATGTAAACAGAACAACAATTATTCTCTAATTTAAATGAATAACCGTATTGCAACAAACATGATCAAATCATATTCATGCTCAACGCAAACACCAAATAACACTTATTTAGTTTCAACACTAATCCCGAAAGTATAGGGAGTGTGCGATGATGATCATATCAATCTTGGAACTACTTCCAACACACATCGTCACCTCGCCTTTTACTAGTCTCTGTTTATTCTGCAACTCCCGTTTCGAGTTACTACTCTTAGCAACTGAACCAGTATCAAATACCGAGGGGTTGCTATAAGCACTAGTAAAGTACACATCAATAACATGTATATCCAATATACCTTTGTTTCACTTTGCCATCCTTCTTATCCACCAAATAGTTGGGGTATTTCCGCTTCCAGTGACCAGTCCCTTTGCAGTAGAAGCACTTAGTCTCAGGCTTAGGACCAGACTTAGGCTTCTTCACTTGAGCAGCAACTTGCTTGCCATTCTTCTTGAAGTTCCCCTTCTTCCCTTTGCCCTTTTCTTGAAACTAGTGGTCTCGTCAACCATCAACACTTGATGTTTTTCTTGATTTCTACCTTCGTCGATTTCAGCATCACGAAGAGCTCGGGGATTACTTTCGTCATCCCTTGCATACTATAGTTCATCACGAAGTTCTACTAACTTGGTGATGGTGACTAGAGAATTCTGTCAATCACTATTTTATCTGGTAGATTAACTCCCACTTGATTCAAGTGATACCCAGACAATCTAAGCACATGCTCACTGCTTGAGCTATTCTCCTCCATCTTTTAGCTATAGAACTTGTTGGAGACTACATATCTCTCAACTCGGGTATTTTCTTGAAATATTAACTTCAACTCCTGGAACATCTCATATGGTCCATGACGTTGAAAACGTCTTTGAAGTCCCGATTCTAAGCCGTTAAGCATGGTGCACTAAACTATCAAGTAGTCATCATATTGAGCTAGCCAAACGTTCATAACGTCTGCATCTGCTCCTGCAATAGGTCTGTCACCTAGCGGTGCATCAAGGACATAATTCTTCTGTGCAGCAATGAGGATAATCCTCAGATCACGGATCCAATCCGCATCTTTGCTACTAACATCTTTCAACATAATTTTTCTCTAGGAACATATCAAAAATAAACACAGGGAAGCAACAACGCAAGCTATTGATCTACAACATAATTTGCAAAATACTATCAGGACTAAGTTCATGATAAATTTAAGTTCAATTAATCATATTACTTAAGAACTCCCACTTAGATAGACATCCCTCTAATGCTCTAAGTGATCACGTGATCCATATCAACTAAACCATAACCGATCATCACATGAAATGGAGTAGCTTTCAATGGTGAACATCACTATGTTGATCATATCTACTATATGATTCACACTCGACCTTTCGGTCTCAGTGTTCCGAGGCCATATCTGCATATGCTAGGCTCGTCAAGATTAACCTGAGTATTCTGCGTGTGCAAAACTGGCTTGCACCCGTTGTAGATGGACGTAGAGCTTATCACACCCGATCATCACGTGGTGTCTGGGCACGACGAACTTTGGCAACGGTGCATACTCAGGGAGAACACTTTTATCTTGAAATTTAGTGAGAGATCATCTTATAATGCTACCGTCAATCAAAGCAAGATAAGATGCATAAAAGATAAACATCACATGCAACCAAATATAAGTGATATGATATGGCCATCATCATCTTGTGCTTGTGATCTCCATCTCCGAAGCACCGTCATGATCACCATCGTCACCGGCGCGACACCTTGATCTCCATCGTAGCATCGTTGTCGTCTCGCCAACTATTGCTTCTACGACTATCGCTACCGCTTAGTGATAAAGTAAAACAATTACATGGCGATTGCATTGCATACAATAAAGCGACAACCATATGGCTCCTGCCAGTTGCCGATAAGTCGGTTACAAAACATGATCATCTCATACAATAAAATTCGCATCATGTCTTGACCATATCACATCACAACATGCCCTGCAAAAACCAGTTAGACGTCCTCTACTTTGTTGTTGCAAGTTTTACGTGGCTGCTACTGGCTTAGCAAGAACCGTTCTTACCTACGCATCAAAACCACAACGATAGTTTGTCAAGTTGGTGCTGTTTTAACCTTCACAAGGACCGGGCATAGCCACACTCGGTTCAACTAAAGTGAGAGAGACAGACACCCGCCAGTCACCTTTAAGCAACGAGTGCTCGCAACGGTGAAACCAGTCTCGCGTAAGTGAACGCGTAATGTCGGTCCGGGCCGCTTCATCTCACAATACCGCCGAACCAAAGTATGACATGCTGGTAAGCAGTATGACTTATATCGCCCACAACTCACTTGTGTTCTACTCGTGCATATAACATCAACGCATAAAACCAGGCTCTGATACCACTGTTGGGGAACGTAGTAATTTCAAAAAAAAATCGTACGCACACGCAAGATCATGGTGATGCATAGCAACGAGAGGGGAGAGTGTTGTCCACGTACCCTCGTAGACCGAAAGCGGAAGCGTTAACACAACGCGGTTTGATGTAGTCGTACGTCTTCACGATTCGACCGATCAGGTACCGAATGCACGGCACCTCCGAGTTCAGCACACGTTCAGCTCGATGACGTCCCTTGAACTCCGATCCAGCCGAGTGTTGAGGGAGAGTTTCGTCAGCACGATGGCGTGGTGATGATGATGTTCTACCGACGCAGGGCTTCGCCTAAGCACCGCTACGATATTATCGAGGTGTAATATGGTGGAGGGGGGCACCGCACACGGCTAAGAGATCAATGATCAATTGTTGTGTCTATGGGGTGCCCCCTGCCCCCGTATATAAAGGAGCAAGGGGGGAGGCGGTCGGCCTAGGAGGAGGGCGCGCCAAGGGGGGAGTCCTACTCCCACCGGGAGTAGGACTCCTCCTTTCCTTGTTGGAGTAGGAAAAGGGAAGGGAGAAGGAGAAAGAAGGAAGGGGCGCCCCCCTTCCCTAGTCCAATTCGGACTAGTCCATGGGGAGGGGTGCAGCCACCCTTTGGGGCCTTTCTCTCCTTTCCCGTATGGCCCATTAAGGCCCAATATGAATTCCCGTAACTCTCCGGTACTCCGAAAAATACCCGAATCACTCGGAACCTTTCCGATGTCCGAATATAGTCGTCCAATATATCGATCTTTACGTCTCGACCATTTCGAGACTCCTCGTCAAGTCCCTGATCTCATCCGGGACTCCGAACTCCTTCGGTACATCAAAACACATAAACTCATAATATAACCGTCATCTAATTTTAAGCGTGCGGACCCTACGGGTTCGAGAACTATGTAGACATGACCGAGACACGTCTCCGGTCAATAACCAATAGCGGAACCTGGATGCTCATATTGGCTCCCACATATTCTACGAAGATCTTTATCGGTCAGACCGCATAACAACATACGTTGTTCCCTTTGTCATCGGTATGTTACTTGCCCGAGATTCGATCGTCGGTATCTTAATACCTAGTTCAATCTCGTTACCGGCAAGTCTCTTTACTCATTCCGTAATACATCATCCCACAACTAACTCATTAGTTACAATGTTTTCTAGGCTTATAGTGATGTGCATTACTGAGTGGGCCTAGAGATACCTCTCCGACAATCGGAGTGACAAATCCTAATCTCGAAATACGCCAACCCAACAAGTACCTTTGGAAGCACCTGTAGAGCACCTTTATAATCACCCAGTTACGTTGTGACGTTTGGTAGCACACAAAGTGTTCCTCCGGTAAATGGGAGTTGCATAATCTCATAGTCATAGGAACATGTATAAGTCATGAAGAAAGCAATAGCAACATACTAAACGATCGAGTGCTAAGCTAACGGAATGGGTCAAGTCAATCACATCATTCTCCTAATGATGTGATCCCGTTAATCAAATGACAACTCATGTCTATGGCTAGGAAACACAACCATCATTGATCAACGAGCTAGTCAAGTAGAGGCATACTAGTGACACTCTGTTTGTCTATGTATTCACACATGTATCAAGTTTCCAGTTAATACAATTCTAGCATGAGTAATAAACATTTATCATGATATAAGGAAATAAATAATAACTTTATTATTGCCTCTAGGGCATATTTCCTTCAAAAATTTCTTAATCCACGCCAAAAAATACTACCTAGTACTCCCTCCGTCCCACAATGTAAGACGTATTCGCAAGCTAGTTTAGCTTGCAAAAACATCTTATATTATGGGACAGAGGGAGTACCGATTAGGTTAGTTTAAACCCATTTATGACAGGGTTGGCCCACATGTCCGTGCTGACGAGGCAGCTTAAACCAACACATTTTGTTTGACCGTTGACACGAGGGACCCACATCTGACCTTCTATCCTGTTATTCCCCCTCAAATCATTATTTTTCCTGAACATTACTTCAAACAGTACTGATGCGTGTTCGTCGGTGGCGCCGGTGATGAGCGAGTTGGCCGCCACTTCGCCGGACGGGCCGGACGCCGCGCTGGCCTCCGCACGGGTTGGCAGGCTGGCCCGAGCGTGACTAACGAGCGAGCAAGCCGCCGCGCTGACCTTCGCTCGAGCCAGATGGCTGGCCTTAGCGCGGCGCGCGCGAGCAAGCCGCCGCGCCGCCGTGCCAATCTAGCTAGCAAACCTTGTAGACAAGCAGCTGGAGGGAGCTATCTTTGCTAGCTAGCGGCCGCGAGTGCCGGACGGAGCTGGCATCCGGGCTGCCGAAAGATGGGCTCCGCACTGCCGGCGGTTTTGACCTCGCTTTCTGCCGGCGGCGGTAGCTGTGTCCCATGGCCAAGGATGACTAGGTGGACGGGCTGGAGGTAGGAGGTCACTCGGGGATTTTTGTGCAGACTGACATGTAGGTCCCATAAGTCATAACGCCCGGTCGAATAGAAGGCGTTGACTTAATGGGCGACATGGGCCCTTTTTGGATACTCTAAGTCAGAGGTTAGATTCTAACCCTGAACTAACTCTAACCAAAGCGGTGTTTGGATGGCAGGGTTAGATTGACAACAAATGTATCCAAACAGGGCCATGGGTTGAAACGTGCCTATAACGGCACTTTGTAGAGTAGTCGTTTCATGGTAGGGCTGGTTGGTAAGAACATGTACAATGGTTGATAAGGTAGTCTTATCTGAAGTCTGCCACGTATGCAAGTGGTAGTAGTTTCTTGGCATTATTAGTGGTTTCTTGCATTATTAGGGGTTTCTTGTAAGGAACAATGTACTACTAGCGACAAAAGGCGATTCTAGGTTGCGTTGTACTCCAATGAGTACTACTAGTGGTCGCGGGAGTGCATACCTCGTTTTGTGGGTTCGATCTCGCCCGAATGCACAGCGGCCTTTTTTGAAATAGTAACTTTGCTGCGAGCCAATATTTTATACGGGTAGTTTGAGTTTTGAAGTCAAACGGAGGTGCAGCACCACAATCTGGGTGCACTGGATAGCCTAGCCACGTGAACGGGATTTCCTTCCCAACATTTCGTGGCTCGCGTGCTCGCCCTAGCCGCACCTCGCTTGCAGCTTCCTCATCAGCTAGTAGCATATTTAAACTAGCGCCTCCCAATTAAGCCCGACGAGCCGGAAAAGCCTGGCGGGGCATTGGGAACTGTGCAATATGGCTCTGTACGTAAAGTGCTCTACTACTACTCTGTAGCTTGTGGCGTTGCACGCATGGACTTCACACCATTATCGGCTCTACTATAAAAGAAATTCCTCCTGACGTGTTTTTTTTGAAACGGAGGCAAAAGCTTTGCTTCATCTCATTCATAAAGCAGTAACCATCGCTGATAAACAGGCTGCTAGTGTGTGCGTGAGAGGAGCAGCTGAGTAGGCCAGCTACGTGAGAGGAGCGGTTGAATAGAGCACCGAGAGTACCCACTAGGCCACTACACATGTGTACTTTCCCTGCATTGATAGTACAGCGATGGTTCTAGAGAACAGTAGTACGCTCCACTTCCAACTGTAGCTCCTTGGCCCTGAGATTCAAGAGTTCAAAACTGGTGCACTATACTAGAAGTACAGTACATCGGACTACTAGTTGAGAAAGTAGTACTAGTACTGCTACAGTACGAGTACGTACTCCTCCGTCACATAATGTAAGACGTTTTTTGACACTAGTTGGCGTGTACAAAAAATAGCAAAAACATACCCAAAATTTCTTAATCCACGCCAAATACTACTATCTAGTGCCAAAAATTTCTTACTAGTGCTATTATTTAAAGTATAATGCAATCCCATAACGTCCCATAATGCTAGTACTAGTAGTAAATAATAGCCTCACCCCTTCGCTAAGGAACAATCTATAGTTGGAAGGGATGAGGCCCTGCGGTTACTACACTCTTATCTCCTCCTCGCCAGTTCCCCTCCCCCCGAAGAGAAGGCAGTTCGTCGTTGCTCCCATGGATTCGCCAGGCGGTTCTCCTCCTCGTCGGTGCTGGGAGACCTTGGATGACGATCCTCTGGGAGAAATCGCACGTCGCTCCGATGTCCTCACCGCCGCAAGACTCAGTGCTTCCTGCACCAACTTTTTCAAGACGGTGCTTAAAAAGGCTTGGGAAAAGGCCATGCTTGTTGGTCTTCCATGCGTCCTCGAGGAGAAGGTTCTTCTATGGGACAATCTTTCGAACAGTCCACCGCTCTCTTGCCATGGTTGCATGTTGACTCCGCTAGAGTTGCCGACGTTGAGAGGTAGTCGGATTTTGTCCGATGAGCAGGTCAGTAATGGATTTTGATCATGTAGTACTTAGTTATTCGATTTCAATCACGTAATTTCTCCGCTGCCCACCGTCTTATATATAGGTCTGGGTCGGTGCCAACGAAGATTGGCTTGCATACCTCCGGCTGGATACCACCATCATTTTGCACAACATCCACAGCAGTGCGGCCGTTCTGGTAGACCCATTCTCCACCATTGGGATTGGCCTTTCGGACTGGCTGGGCTTGAATACGTATGATGATGCCTACATGAGATTGAAGAAGATAGCAATTGCGGACCCGCCGACAAAGCGACACGGCTACGACGATTACTATCTCATCGCGGTGTTCGACATAAGGATTGCCATCAATGCAAGAGGCAGTAACGGTAGAGGCTGGCGCATGTTGGCGGCGGCAGATTTGTACCCCTACACGTTCGAAGACGCCGTGCGCCATCTAGGCCGCATCTTCGCAGTGACAAGCCAGGGGACTTGTTTCATCTGGTTGCCATCCTACAGTACGGGAGATTACAAACAGAATGCACAAACCATCATTTGCATCCCTAACGGTACTCCATTATTTTGCAGGGACCAGTCAACCCACGATCAAAGTCAGATCGCCGATCCTGGATGTGCATTTGCATCCGCGATTCGGTCTTGCCTGGAACCTTGTAGCTAACTTTGGCATATTGGGATCAACTATCTTAGCAGTCGTTACCCATGGTACCACTGATGTGCAACATGGTCACACAATCTACCACGATCGGACCGTCACCATCTACCCAGGTATTCCATTTTTTAACCCTCTCGCCTTCTCTTTCATTGTTGTACTAGTACTCTACTTACGTACTAGTAGGAGTACTTTTTACCTTGGAGGACGCATATAGCTAGTTAGGCCCTTGAAGACTTGAACCCACTAGTTGCCACCATTTTTGTTTTTCCATGTCTTACTATCTCATCCATGTAGCCAAGAGTGGCTCTATATAATAAGCCGGTTATTTTACTTCCTCTATACCGGAGTAGTACTATTTTCCGCACAGTATTACTAACCGCCATATTTGAGCACAACATTATTATGCATGGACCTTGACTATGTACGTCACCATGTGTCCAGATCTGAGATGCCGCGTCTACCAGATGAACGGCACCGAGTTCGACCCCCGTGATGCTACGTGGGTGCCGAGGAACACTCTTGGAGAGTACTCACTTTTCATTGGGGATAGCTCCCCCATTGTGAAGCGGATGCCACCTTCCGTGCACGACACGAAAGGCCTCCCGTTCATGAAGCATGGTTGTGTCTTCAGTGCGCACCGCCGGATGAACGACATGCTGGGACACGCTATCCCTAATTTATGCCGCTTCAGCTTGGATGAGTGTCCATCGTGTGGAACCGGACTAGAAAGCTGCGACAATGATTCCCGTTGCCCACCGCTATGGATCATGCCATCCATGAAGAACACCTGGGACTAGAACCCGGAGGAGGGCATGTAGCCCATCTATAACGTGTAAGTGCAGTATGGTAAATTGTGAATGGTAGCACTGTGAATATATGTAGACTAGTCGTGCACAAATTTATCACATGAATTGGAGATGAACTTGTGTGGCATACTGGCATTTTTCCTTTAGACTTTATTACTAGTAAATGTGTTATGTGTACGTGCAACTTGTGTGGTTGCACGGGCTCCAACACGCTCTTTGAGAAAAAAAGGTGGCACAGCTTTGGATATACATGACGTGGCGGCATCATACAGTAGCATCGGTCGCTATAGTTGTAGTACACTCCTACTAGGACGACAAATCCTATAAAACCTTGCGCTTGGCTCTTTGCCTCTTCGGGAGGTTCAACAGTTCGTACTCGTGTGAACCTTGCACTTGGCTCTTCGCCTCTTCGGAAGGTCCAACAATGATGATACTATAGTACATTATGCTTCTGGCAATTTGACACCGATTGAACTGCTGGACGTCCACCGCGTGGGAGAGGGCGAGAGAGAGGGAGAGGGAGAGGGTGCTGTAGTCAAATCCCTTTCCTCGTCCTGTGAACCACCGCACGCGTGGGCAAGGGAGAGGCGTAGTAAGCAAGCTTCTCCTCATTCGGCGAGTTGACGGGACACATCAAAGAAGTACTAGTACTAGTCCATACTGCGTCCTTTCCGGTTAATATGGCTTAATTTGAAATGAGAAAATACACTGGCGGTCAACGTATGTAACAGTACGCTCTTTATGGTAACTATATATAGGTTTGCGGTGATTATACGATCACTAGCTCATCGTAGAGCACCGTATTGCACCCTACTGACCGGCCACATAGTCGACGTGGCACTTTGTTGACTGGTTAAATTGTCACCTGGTTTCTGGGTCACACCTGTCAGTTGGCAGAGCAAAGAAATCAGCTAAAAAAAGAGTGTACTACATCTACACTTCCAATGCATTTAGCCTTTAATCTAAATTGATATTGATTGACTAATGCACCAACTTGTGCTCTAGGTATAGGCTACATGTCTATCCTTAATTACAGCATGCAACGACCTTCATTTAATCTTCTTCTCTCAATGGTCGCATGCACACATAAGTCTGCTACTTTTGGGCGTTAATTATGCCCTGGTCAATGTGTAAATCTCTAAATATACAGTCTTTCACGGACATAGGGAGTAGGTTGAGCACCTGAGCGTGAGCGTGTGTGTTGCGTCGTGTGCTGTGTGCCGCATGGGTGCATGAGTGTTGTGTGCATCCATGTGTACGTGTGAGTGTTGCGTGTTGCATGCATGCATGGGGCTTACTCCCTCCCATTGACATATTCATATTTCAAGCTTCCTCTGTTCCCTCCATATGGTGATACTCCCTCTGTTCCCAAATACGGAGTATTTGTGTTTCTAGAGATTTCAACAAGTGACTACGTACGGAGCAAAATGAGTGAAGTGAGCGTAGAGGCATAGGGATAATGTTGAAAGGAAGTCTTCGCGATCCATTATTCCCCATCTCGGTCAGAGAGAACTATTCAACTAGTCTTCGCAGTGAAGTGACAATACACGATGCAGCAGATGGGACACTTAATTAATAAGCTAAACCAGCGTGTTGGTGTTACTAAATCAGCCTTACCCAGTACTGCCATCATGCTTGCCAGTAGAGCATGCTTCTGTCCTCCATTAAGTGACATATGGGCCCTCTTGGTAGACCCACATGTCATCGGTGTAACTATTTACCCTCTGAAGGACGGTATATCCTGGTAGTAGTACTAGTAGAATTGAGATTTAATGCACTTTCTTCCCCGTATTCCTCTCTTCTTCCTCCTCTCTTCTTCTTCCTCCTCTCTTCCCCATCGTCGGCCACACACCATTTCCCCCCACTCACTGCTCGCCCGCCCGCGCTATCTTCCTTAGTAGCTCGCGCGTACCATATCCCCCCGCTCACTACTCGGCCACACCAGGAGAAGCTTCTTCGCTCGCCCGCCCGAATCCACTTCCCCGCTGGCTCACAGGCACCGAAAACCGCAATGGCAGAACCGACTGACACGTAGAGCCACGATTGGAATTCCCTCCCGATGTTCTCTTGGAGCAGATCTGTACTCATATGGACCTACTCAGCACCGTCCGTCTGGCCGCATGCTCGGTGTCTTTGTACCGTCTACTCATCTGCAACCGGCCGGCTCTTTTCAAGACACCCTGCTTGCTGATGCCCAATCCTCGCAGGTGGCCCAGACACCGACTTGACGATCCTACGGAGGTTGCCGTGGTGCCCCTCGACATGCTACCACTACCTGTCCACATGTCCTTCATGCGCGGCCACTACCGGGCGGGCATGAAGGCCAACTGGATCGTCCTCATCCACCAATCCGATAGTCCGTGGCGTCTCGTGGATATCTACACCCAGCGAGAGATCACCCTTCCATCGTTGGATACCGCCGCCATCGAGCCTCGCGGCCTACCGGACACTCCTTCCTACTACGCACGAGACGCATCAAGCTTTTGGCTCGACCTCTGTTTGCTGAAAGTTGTAATCTGCGAAGTGCTCACACCATCAGAAGACTACATGGATTACAAGCTCATTGCCTTGTTCAACATGGGATTAGTCTATCTGGAATCCGGTCGCCATACATGGTTATGGCTCATCGTCAATCCTGTTGAGGCAACATTTCTGTCTGATGCTATAGTGCATGATGGCTTCGTTTACGCGGTCGACGCACAGATTGGCTGCCTATACTGGTGGAATCTATCGTCGTGTAATTGTTCTATCTCATCTCATATTTACCTTATGAATATGACTGCCTGCTCATTGTTACAAATTTAGAATAGATAGTATGTCTATAACCACATCATTGCTATAGTTTCCTCTCATTTCCTAGATTTTTATGACCACGCATGTTATTGTTAGAGTTGATATGAGAACAATTGGCATCTAATGATTGTTAGAATAGATATTATGAGCATAACATCATGATTGCTATATGTTACTCTCATTTCCAAGATTTTTATAACAACGCATGTTATTGCTTAGAGTTGATATGAGAACAGTAGTAGTAAGTGCTATGGTAGAATATGAGTAGGCTCTGTCATAGCTGTTTTCCTCTCATTGTTACGTGATGTTTGAACCATGACATATTGCTAGAATATGAAAGCCATTGGCTTATTTTTTTAACTTGGGGTATGATTATGACAACGGCATTACAATTCTCTATCTATGATATGTGTCGCTGTTATAATAATCTTAATTCCACACATACTCTGAAAATGATTGTTTATTTTTGTCATTTTGGTCTCCAATTTGAATTGTTGCAGCAGACGCAAATGCGCTGGCCTTCATGATTCCAGGTCCTGGAATCATACCAGCCGACGGGTGGTGGTTTATCGCTCGTTCAGCTGACGGCGGTCATTTGATGCTCATTCACACGTACCAAGTTGACCAAACCATTACATCAAACTTTAAATACACCCTAAAGCACCCTTTGGTGGAACCTGCCTCGCAAACCCTAAAGCACCCTTGGATATATCTATAATGACATAATGTCGTAGCTAGCTAGGATGCTTGGCCCACCACCTCCCACTTTGTGTCAGCGGGGCGGATGCACATAATTATACTTTGCTCATACATGCATGTCACCATTGTCGGCATTCTGGGAACGGGGGTCCCCAGACTTGCCTGCCTGCGGCCCACGGCGTGGCTATGTTAGCGGGCCTGTACGGCCCATCTTCGTCAGCGAGGCATTCAATACCCTCGCGAGGGGCCAAGCCTCGCAAGGCGAACAACGCAAGACCTCCTCAGGAGCGGCCTCACCAGGCTGCCTTGCGAGGAGCAGACAAATCAAGGCGGGGCAAACCTCGCGAGGCTCTTGTGACATGAGCCATGACGATCAAGATCAGGCGGGCGCCAGCGCGCGCAGCGTCCTTGTTTCCTCTTTGGTGCTAAGGAGGCAACCGCAGGCGCGGAGTACCGAGGCATCAAGCAAAGGTTTCCATATCAGTGCAATGAGACCAAGACCAGCAGGACAAAGGTCACCGTGGAGCCCAAGACGGCGTCACCACTAGAGCCTTTTTGTCAGGATAAGCTGTACTAGCTGTCCCCTTTCAAATTGGCCGTTGTTGGCTCCCTTCCCGCTCAATATTTGGGAAGTGGACCAGGGCCTATATAAGTAGAGCTAGCCACCATAGTGGAAGGGAGATTGGATCCTCAGCCAATCCTTAGCCACACACTGAGCACAAGAACACCTCAACCTCAGGAGGCTGTTCTTCCCTTTGTACTGTTCATCATCACCCCTAGAGGCAATCCATCCACCACCATACTGGAGTATGGTATTACACCACAACGGTGGCCCGAACCAGTATAAATCTTGTGTCTTTGTGTTGTGAGTTCGTCGAGTTCATCCGCGAGATCTTAGCGAGCTAGGGCGTAGATCGGTAGGGAGGAAATCTCCGCGCGCACCCCAGAGTTCGAACCTTAAGGGTTTTGCCGGAACCCGAGATCCGACAGCCATGACCTACCATAAGACGGACCAATGAATCTATCGTTTGGTCAAACGAGAACTGTTGTTGTCGATAAACCGCTTGGGCCAATAGATTGAACCATCATAAAAATCGCACGAGAAGGACCACAAAACTAGCACCTCTTGCATGCGACCCAAAATGATGTACATTGGGAAGGGGTGATGTGTGTTTTCAATATAGAATAATGTAGAATTTAGATGTGGTGCCTACTTCTCGATACAGACAACAATCATGAAGGCAAGGTAGTTAAGGACGAGATACAAGGGTACGATGTAGGTCGAACCCAGCATTCCGAGCATGTGGGAGGGAATCCTGACAATGCGTGAGCTCGAGCTTTGGTTGAGAGACATGTGACGGTGACCGGTCCTAACACGAACTAGGAGGAATCCATTCATGGCCAACACATACCCCTCGTTATCGGTTAAAGGGATGATATATATACACTCGGGGAGCCCACAGATATGCGTGTCATCACAAAAAACCGCACAAGGGAGACGTGGTCGGTCAGAATACCCCGTATACACTGGATGCGTCCCGAAAATATGTATGGGTACGGTGGTTTGTGATGTGTTTAAATCCCGAATGCACAACTTCGATGGGCCACCAACAACATTACAAACCGAACACCGTACCCCACTCCAAGACTGGTTCAATACGTATGATGTTGGTTTCCCAACTTCGAGGGGGGTCGTCCCACGCATGCGCTCAAACTTTATTTGGTCTAGCATGGAACACATCTATACCCCTTTATAGTGTGCGGATAACTTTGAAAGTTGGTCATTGGATGAAGCCAATCCGACGGTACAGAGATGGCAAATCCGAGCAGTACTGGCCGTTGGATATCATCTACGTTCCACCAGATTGTGCCACATGTACAATCTAGAAGACTCCATGGTTGAACTTAAGCATAATGCACAAACCTCAAAACACAAGCAATTCTCCTTTGTTCTAGAATCTTCCATATCTTAATTGTCCAAACTTTTTTTCTAAATGAATTGTCACTTTTTGTTTTTACTTTACGCTTTACAATGAACAATTCCATGAATCTTAAAATAGACTTTTTTAATAAAAATAATTGATTTTGAATGAGATGAACTATAAGAAATAAACGAACATCTACATCATGCATATATGACTACAAGCTTACATGCTATAGTGTGGTATTTATTCATAATTTGGTTACCAAATCTCATGCGTGCAATGCACGTCTACCTTACTAGTATCAATAGGAAACCATCATGGTCAAAACCTTCTCTTTGTTGGGTCAAAGGGATAGATTGTGTGGGCCCCCCTCATTATCGATAAAGGATAGTATATATACCTCGGGGAGCCCATAGATATGTGCAATGTCTATAAGCCGCACAAGGGAGACATGCTCGATAAGAACACCCTACCCCCTATACTCTGCATGCGACCTGAAAAAGGTTTATATAATCGCCATGACAGGTCAGGACAATCATTCTTTAAATTTTTTGGAGCAAAAAATAACCAATAAAAACATAGTCTACAAATTAGGAAAACAAGGATCTCAAGGTTTATATAATTGCCATGATAGGTCACTATAGAGATATTTATCTCTATAATTACCGTGTCATGGCATTTAAATGAAGCTTGAGATATGCAACTTCCCACTTGGTTACCAATCCTTGGACTACTCCAGCCTGAGCAGGCTTAACTTCAGCGTTCTATTCGTCTAGGCTAGCGGATGGGAGGCCGCGCCTTGCTGATAGGAATTGCCTCCTTGCCATTAAAGTGTTTCACACTGTCGGATTCAGGGTTCCGCAGACCCTTGAGAGGTTTGAACTCTGGGGTGCGTGCGAAGAACTCGTCCCCCCCAGTCTGCCTACTCGCTAATTTCACTGCCTAGCTCGATGAACTGGATGTAGAAGGGACACAATAGTTTATCCTGGTTCGGGCCACCTTGCGGTGTAATACCCTACTCCAGCTTTGTGGTGGATTGCCTCAAGGGGCTGAGGATGAATTAGTATAGTGGTAGAACAGCCTCAGGAGGTGAGGTGTTCTTGTGCTCGATGAGCTGGTGGGTGTGAGGATGATCTGAATGATCCCGCCCTCTATGGTGGTGGCTAAGTCCTATTAATAGTGGCCTTGGCCCTCTTCCCAAATGTAAGGGGGGAAGGGATCCCACAACGGCCAAATTTGAAGGGGGACAACTAGTACATGCTGTCCTGACAAAAGCAATCTTCGCCCATGAAAAGCTTCTGGTCGTGACGCCGCGGTGGGCTCGGTGATGACCTCCGTCCTGCCGTCTGGCGGTCTTGGTCTTGTTGCACCGAAATGGAAACCTTTGGCTGATTCCTCTGGACCGCGTGCCTGTGCTTGCCTCCTTAGCGCAACAGAGAAAACTGGTACGTTGCGCCCGCTGGAGCCCGCCTGGCCTCGATCATCATGGCTCACATCATCCGAACCTCGCGAGGTGAGCCTTGCATAGAAATCTCCGCTCCTCGGTAGGCAGCGAAAGGAGGCCGTCCCTCGAGGAGGTCAGTTCGCCTCGCGAGGCTTGGCCCCTCGCGAGGGTCTTGGGTTGTTGATCCTGAAGCTGGGCCATACCAGGCCGCCGATGGAGCCCAGTCATGGGCCGCAGGCAGGCAAGTCTGGGCACCCCCGGTCCCATGACGCCGACAGTAGCACCCGAGCCCAAGGCGTGCTCGAACTTGGCTTTCCAGGCGAAGCCAAGGGGCAAGTGCAGAGCGCTGTGGGCCCTAACCACCTGCGGCCTCGGTTGACGCATGGCGATTGATGGGGCGTGGGTATCTCCGCTTCCCCATGCCGCCTCGGCAACTGTTCGACTTGACGAGACTCTGTTGCATGCAGAGCAAAACCATCATTGCGTGCGATCGTGGAGGCCGGCGGTTGGCGTCCTTCTGGCTATAAATGGGGAGAGGCCGGAGCCCCCTTTGCTCATTTCCATCTTCTCGCCACCCGCTCCTTGTTCTTCCTCTTTGCTTTAGCACTTATGGTGCCGATCAGGAGGTTCTCCGAAGTGGAGAAAGGGAAAACCCCCCGTGAGGAGCAGGGGCCGTTCCCGCCGAAGAAAAGGCTCATCCGCCCCCGCGATGCCGGTGGGAGGCCAGATGCGACGCGGCCTTGGTATGAGCGACCTCCGCCCGGCTTCCCGCTTCCTCTGTACACCCAAGCGCGAGGCTCTGGAGAAGGAGGCAGTGCCTCACGCCACACGAGCCACGGCCGTGGCGGCCAGGATGAGGTTGCACGGGCTGCCGGCCCGCGAACGCACACCGAGGGATCCTCGCGCGAGTTCCTGATGTGGGCAGTGATGCCTCCGCGCACGTGGATCCAGCTTCCGCGATTCTTCGCCGAGGAGATGCCATCGAGGGGGCCACTTGAGCGGTGGCTGCAGCACGCCGGGTGCTACAGTATGGCCACGGGGGCGGAGGTCGAGGCTGTCCCCCCAGGCAAAATCTTCATGACCCGAGGATGGGGCGAGGTCGCCCGTGCCTGCCACGCGGAGGGGGCCCTCGCCATCCACTTCGAGTACGACAGTGCCTCCACATTGTTCTTCAAGGTCTTCGATGAGGAGGGCCGCCGCTTGGAGTGTTGCCGTGGGGGAAGTGGCCTGCGTGGCGCGGCTGGGCGCCGAGCCCGCCTCTGGTCCTGCCGACAACTCCTCCAGAAGTAGCGACGACTCCTGGGAGTCCAGCGGCTTGACCGAGCCTAGCGATTCTCCGGAGTCGAGTGACGATAGCTATGTGCCACCGAGATCTCGCCGTGCCCGGAGCGCAGCAGCGGCATCCGCTCGGCGTCGTCGGTGATGCCCAGCAGCCAGGGCTCCTTGAAGTTTTCTTCTTTTGTTTCCCTGCGAGGAATCGAGACAAACCCCATGGGGGTATGTAAAGAACTTGTAATGCTTTTTCCCCAATGTTTACCATCCCTAGTATGAGTTTGCAATTGTGTGTCTCGCTTTGGCATTGCTCCCCCTTTCGTCCTCGCGGTAGCTTAGCGCTCTATGCTGGCAAGTCCCAGTCCTCAGGCAGGCTTCGGCCGTCGCTGGTATGCCAGGTCGCGATGCTGTGGTCAAGGCCAGGAGGTGAGGGCCCGAGGTCCGGTAAGAGCTCCTGAGTCGCGATGCTCAAGAGGTCGCCCTTAGCGTGCAAGCAGCTTCCCGAAGGCCAAAAAGGAAAGGGGCATTGCTAGAGCGAGATTGCGAGAGATGAGAATCCTGGGCAACGGGTTTATGCTGATATGCATAGGTGACTTATCTTAATGAGCCTGAGGTGATTCCTTCACACGGCACTTGATTGTGCTTTCGTGGTGATGCTGCAAGGTCGGGCTCACCAAAATGCTCTACGTCTTCGGGTCCCGACCCTTGAGCGAGGCTTAGCCACCGCTGGTATGCCAGGTCGCGATGTCGTGGTCAAGGCCAAGGGGTGAGAGCTGTGGAGTCAGTAGGTGCTCCTGAGACGCGATACTCAGGAGCCCCCCATTTAACGTGCAAGCAAATTGCATGGAAAGAAGGCGGCCGGCGGGGCCGCCTGCAGCCAAATTCCAGGGATTCCTGCGGGTCAGTACGAGAAGAGAGCATAACGTGTGAGCGTGCCTGCTGTCCTGCCGTTGATCTTTTTGCGAGAAGATGAAGGCACCGAGGACCTGGTGAGGTGACGTGAGTGGACCGGGCCGCGAGCCAGAGCTCGGTCTCTCAGATTTGTCAGCGCTACAGGGACAGACCCGAGCACAAACCTCGTGCCAGCATGTGAGCCCTCGTCGCGGGATGGGTAAGAGGCAGGTCAGCAATGCGGGAGGCCGCGAAGGGCCATACAATAGGCGAGTGGGTGATAACATAAATCATGGCATGGATAGGGCAGAGCTAGTTTTGGTAGATGCAAAATGATACATGCCACAGGGACGGACCCATGTGGCCTGGGGATGATGCAGTCCGAGGGGTGCCCCCAACTGAATAAACCAGAAAATGTCACCTGGCACCGTTGCTGAAGAGATGTTGGTGTAGCTGAAGACGCGTGCTGAAGGAGTCGCTCCTCATGAGCCACCTTGGCCTTGCGCCTCAGGAGGCTCTGGAGGCCCGGCAGGCTCGTGAAGGACCATCGCCATCTCCGTCAGGACAGCCTGGTGCCTGGCCTCCTGAGCCGCCAAGATGCTCCGCATGTGGCGCTGGAAGGTAACAACCGCGTTCGGCAGGCCGAAAGGCATGCAAACGTAGCTGTGGGGGGGGGGGGCCTCGCACCGACCAACACACGATGGCCAGAAGCGCTCCTGAGATGCGGCCCTGTTGAGCCCAAGGATGTTGACGCAGGCGCGCAGCTCGCTGTCCTCGCCAGGACAAGGAGCCGTGCCCGGTGCTGCGCGGCGATTGCCGCGCATGGCTCTCGCCTCTTGAAGCTCCTTGGTTGCCTTGGTGATGAACTCCCGAGCACCTGGTACCCCGTGCCTTGTGCCCTCCTGGCGGAAGCGCGCGCTGAAGCACACCTCCATATGGTGCTCAAGCGCCTCCCTCGTGACGTTGGCTAAGTCAAAGGCCCTCCAGAGGAGAGCCCCCTAGCCCAGCCTGAGAGGGGCGCCAGGCGCGCCTTCCTATGCGAGAGAGGGAGGCGCCCCATCCGTGGGCGCAGGTCTTGAGGTGGTGCCACTGGAGACGCCGTTCTCCTAAGGCCCTTGGTGGAGCAGCTGCTTCTTCTTCTTGGGGACAGCCTCAGGAGGGTAGAATGTGCCTTCGTCATCGGGGTTCTTGACTGCCGCATCCTGGTAGGTGCGGTCGAGAGAGCACACTGTGTCCTTCTCCTCGCAGGCGATCGTGATGATGTCGCGGTTCCCTAGCATCTTGAGGACATTGTAACCATAATGAGTCACCGCCATGAACTTGGCCAGGGCTGGATACCAAAGGATGGCGTTGTAGGGAAGGTGGATGTTGGTGACGTCGAAGTCGATGAGCTCAGTGCGGTATTTGTCGCACTTTCCAAAGGTGACAGGGAGGCGGATCTGCCCTATCGGGGTGGTGGAGCCGTCGGTTACTGATACGTCTCGAACGTATCTATAATTTTTGATTGTTCCATGCTATAATATATTCTGTTTTGGACATTAATGGGCTTTATTATAAACTTCTATATTATTTTTGGGACTAGCCTATTAACCGGAGGCCCAGCCCAGAATGGATGTTTTTTGCCTATTTCAGAGTTTCGCAGAAAAAGAATATCAAACGGAGTCCAAACGGAATGAAACCTTCGGGAACGTGATTTTCGCAACGAACGTGATCTAGAGGACTTGGACCCTACGTCAACACATCAACCAGGAGGCCACGAGGTAGGGGGCACGCCTACCCCCCTGGGTGCGCCCTCCACCCTCGTGGGCCCCATGTTGCTCCACCGACGTACTTATTCCTCCTATATATACCTACGTACCCCCAAACTACCAGATACGGAGCCAAAAACCGAATTCCACCGCCGCAACCTTCTGTACCCGTGAGGTCCCATCTTGGGGCCTGTTCCGGAGCTCCGCCGGAGGGGGCATCGATCACGGAGGGCTTCTACATCAACACCATAGCCTCTCTGATGAATTGTGAGTAGTTTACCTCAGACCTTCGGGTCCATTGTTCTTAGCTAGATGGCTTCTTCTCTCTTTTTGGATCTCAATACAATGTTCTCCCCCTCTCTTGTGGAGATCTATTCGATGTAATCTTCTTTTGCGGTGTGTTCGTTGAGATCGATGAATTGTGGGTTTATGATCAAGTTTATCTATGAACAATATTTGAATCTTCTCTGAATTCTTTTATGTATGATTGGTTATCTTTGCAAGTCTCTTCGAATTATCAGTTTGGTTTGGCCTACTAGATTGATCTTTCTTGCAATGGGAGAAGTGCTTAGCTTTGGGTTCAATCTTGCGGTGTCCTTTCCCAGTGACAGTAGGGGCAGCAAGGCACGTATTGTATTGTTGCCATCGAGGATAACAAGATGGGATTTATATCATATTGCATGAGTTTACCCCTCTACATCATGTCATCTTGCTTAAAGCGTTACTCTGTTCTTATGAACTTAATACTCTAGATGCATGCTGGATAGCGGTCGATGTGTGGAGTAATAGTAGTAGATGCAGGCAGGAGTCGGTCTACTTGTCTCGGACGTGATGCCTATATACATGATCATACCTAGATATTCTCATAACTATGCTCAATTCTGTCAATTGCTCAACAGTAATGTTCACCCACCGTAAATACTTATGCTCTTGAGAGAAGCCACTAGTGAAACCTATGGCCCCGGGTCTATTTTCTATCATATTAATCCTCCAACACTTAGTTATTTTTATTGCCTTTTACTTTACTTTGCATCTTTATCATAAAAGTACCAAAAATATTATCCTATCATATCTATCCGATCTCACTCTCGTAAGTGACCGTGTAGGGATTGACAACCCCTTATCGCGTTTGCTGCGAGGATTTATTTGTTTGCGTAGGTGCGAGGGACTCGTGCGTGGCCTCCTACTTGATTGATATCTTGGTTCTAAAAAACTGAGGGAAATACTTACGCTACTTTGCGGCATCACCCTTTCCTCTTCAAGGGAAAACCAACGCAGTGCTCAAGAGGTAGCAAGAAGGATTTCTGGCGCCGTTGCCGGGGAGGCTTACGCAAGGTCAAGTCAAGATTTGGACTCCCGACAACGTGCCATTTCTGGCGCCATTGCCGGGGAGTCTACGCAAAAGTCAACATACCAAGTACCCATCACAAACCCTTATCTCCCGCATTACATTATTTGCCATTTGCCTCTCGTTTTCCTCTCCCCCACTTCACCCTTGCCGTTTATTTGCCCTCTCTTTTCCTTTTGCCTCTTTTTGCCCGTATCTTGTTTGCTCGTGTGTTGGATTGCTTGCTTGTCACGATGGCTCAAGATAATACTAAATTGTGTGACTTCACCAATACCAACAACAATGATTTCCTTACCACTCCGATTGCTCCTCTTACCGATACTGAATCTTGTGAAATCAATGCTGCTTTGTTGAATCATGTCATGAAAGATCGATTCGCCGGCCTTCCTAGTGAAGATGCCGCTACCCATCTAAATAGCTTTGTTGATTTGTGTGATATGCAAAAGAAGAAAGATGTTGATAATGATATTGTTAAACTGAAGCTATTTCCCTTTTCGCTTAGAGATCGTGCTAAAGCTTGGTTTTCATCTTTGCCTAAAAATAGTATTGATTCCTGGAATAAGTGCAAAGATGCTTTTATCTCTAAATATTTTCCTCCCGCTAAGATCATCTCTCTTAGAAACGATATTATGAATTTTAAGCAACTTGATCATGAACATGTTGCACAAGCTTGGGAGAGGATGCAATTAATGATACGTAATTGCCATACTCATGGTTTGAATTTGTGGATGATTATACAAAAAAATTATGCCGGCTTGAATTTTGCTTCTAGAAATCTTTTAGATTCGGCCGCGGGAGGCACTTTTATGCAAATCACTTTAGGAGAAGCTAATAAACTCCTAGATAATATTATGGTTAATTATTCTCAATGGCACACTGAAAGATCTACTAGTAAAAAGGTGCATGCGATAGAAGAAATTAATGTTTTGAGTGGAAAGATGGATGAACTTATGAAATTATTTGCTACTAAGTGTGTTTCTTCTGATCCTAATGATATGCCTTTGTCTACTCTGATTGAGAATAATAATGAATCTATGGATGTACATTTTATTGGTAGGAATAATTTTGATAACAACGCATACAGAGGAAACTTTAATCCTAGGCCTTATGCTAGTAATTCCTCTAATAATTATGGTAATTCCTACAACAATTCTTATGGGAACTTCAATAAGATGCCCTCTTAATTTGAGACTAGTGTTAAGGAGTTTATGAATTCACAAAAGAATTACAATGCTTTGCTCGAAGAAAAATTGCGTAAAGTTGATGAATTGTCTAGGAATGTTGATAGAATTTCTCTTGATGTTGATTCTTTGAAACTTAGATCTATTCCACCTAAGCATGATATCAATGAGTCTCTCAAAGCCATGAAAATTTCCATTGATGAATGCAAAGAAAGAACCGCTAGGATGCGTGCTAAGAAAGATTGCTTTGTAAAAGCGTGTTCTTCTAGTTCCTATGAAAATAAAGATGAAGATCTAAAAGTTATTGATGTGTCCCCTATTAAATCTTTGTTTAGCAATATGAATGTTGATACTGATGGGACTGAATATGATCCACCTTTACCTAGAAGGCGTTCCAAAAATTCGGAGGTTTTAGAT
This sequence comes from Triticum aestivum, assembly GCF_018294505.1. Lineage (NCBI taxonomy): Eukaryota > Viridiplantae > Streptophyta > Magnoliopsida > Poales > Poaceae > Triticum > Triticum aestivum. Next base: position 232,476,486 of record NC_057802.1, on the reverse strand, counting down.
CTTGATGCTAAAATTGATAAAAGTGGGATTGAAGAGATCAAAACATTAGATATTAATGAACCCACTATTTTGGATTTCAAGGAATTTAATTATGATAATTGCTCTTTGATAGATTGTATTTCCTTGTTGCAATCCGTGCTTAATTCTCCCAAAGCTTATAGTCAAAATAAAGCCTTTACCAAACATATCGTTGATGCTTTGATGCAATCATATGAAGAAAAACTTGAGTTTGAAGTTTCTATCCCTAGAAAACTTTATGATGAGTGGGAATCTACTATTAAAATTAAAATTAAAGATCATGAATGCTATGCTTTGTGTGATTTGGGTGCTAGTGTTTCCACGATTCCAAAAACTTTATGTGATTTATTAGGTTTCTGTGAATTTGATGATTGCTCTTTAAACTTGCACCTTGCGGATTCCACTATTAAGAAACCTATGGGAAGAATTAATGATGTTCTTATTGTTGCAAATAGGAACTATGTGCCCATAGACTTTATTGTTCTTGATATCGATTGCAATCCTTCATGTCCTATCATTCTTGGTAGACCTTTCCTTAGAACGATCGGTGCAATTATTGATATGGAGGAAGGAAATATTAGATTCCAATTTCCGTTAAAGAAAGGCATGGAACACTTTCCTAGAAAGAAAATAAAATTACCATATGAATCTATCATGAGAGCCACTTATGGATTGCCTACCAAAGATGGCAATACCTAGATCTATCCTTGTTTTTATGCCTAGCTAGGGGCGTTAAACCATAGCGCTTGTTGGGAGGCAACCCAATTTTATTTTTAGTTTTTTTGCTTTTTGCTTATGTTTAGGAATAAATGTTTGATCTAGCCTCTGGTTAGACTTGTTTTTATGTTTTAATTAGTGTTTGTGCCAAGTTAAACCTATAGGATTTTCTTGGGTGATAGTTATTTGATCTTGCTGAAAATTGCAGAAACTTTCTGTTCACGAAAATAAATGTTAAAAATCACCAGAACGTGATAAAATATTGATTCAAATTTCTGCTGATCAATAAACAAATTTTCTAGGCCTTCCTATTTTGGCTGAATTTTTGGAGTTCCAGAAGTTTGCGTTAGTTACAGATTACTACAGACTGTTCTGTTTTTGACAGATTCTGTTTTTCGTGTGTTGTTTGCTTATTTTGATGAATCTATGGCTAGTAAAATAGTTTATAAACCATAGAGAAGTTGGAATACAGTAGGTTTAACACCAATATAAATAAAGAATGAGTTCATTACGGTACCTTGAAGTGGTCTTTTGTTTTCTTTCGCTAACGGAGCTCACGAGATTTTCTGATAAGTTTTGTGTTGTGAAGTTTTCAAGTTTTGGGTGAAAGATTTGATGGATTATGGAACAAGGAGTGGAAAGAGCCTAAGCTTGGGGATTCCCATGGCACCCCAAGATAATCTAAGGACACCTAAAAGCCAAAGCTTGGGGATGCCCCGGAAGGCATCCCCTCTTTCGTCTACTTCCATCGGTAACATTACTTGGAGCTATATTTTTATTCACCACATGATATGTGTTTTGCTTGGAGCGTCTTGTATGATTTGCGTCTTTGCTTTTTAGTTTACCACAATCGTCCTTGCTGTACACACATTTTAAGAGACACACATGATTCAGAAATTATTAGAATACTCTATGTGGTTCACTTATATCTTTTGAGTTATATAGTTTTTGCTCTAGTACTTCACTTATATCTTTTAGAGCAAGGTGGTGACTTTTGTTTTATAGAAACTATTATTCTCTCATACTTCACTTATATTATTTTGAGAGTCTTAAAACAGCATGGTAATTTGCTTTAATAATCCTAATAAGCTAGGTATTCAAGACTAGTAACAACTTTCTTATGAGTGTGATGAATACTAATAGAAGTTTGATGCTTGATGATTGTTTTGAGATATGGAGGTAGTGATATTAAAGTTGTGCTAGTTGAGTAGTTGTGAATTTGAGAAATACTTGTGTTGAAGTTTGCAAGTCCCGTAGCATGCACGTATGGTAAACTTATGTAACAAATTTGAAACATGAGGTGTTCTTTGATTGTCCTCCTTATGAGTGGCGGTCGGGGACGAGCGATGGTCTTTTCCTACCAATCTATCCCCCTAGGAGCATGCGCGTAGTGCTTGGTTTTTGATGACTTGTAGATTTTTGCAATAAGTATGTGAGTTATTTATGACTAATGTTGAGTCCATGGATTATATGCACTCTCTCCTTTCCATCATTGCTAGCCTCTTCGGTACCGTGCATTGCCCTTTCTCACATTGAGAGTTGGTGCAAACTGCGCTGGTGCATCCAAACCCCGTGATATGATATGCTCTTTCACACATAAACCTCCTTATATCTTCCTCAAAACAGCCACCAGACCTACCTATTATGGCATTTCCATAGCCATTCCGAGATATATTGCCATGCAACTTTCCACCGTTCCTTTTATCATGACACGTTCATCATTGTCATATTGCTTTGCATGATCATCTAGTTGACATAGTATTTGTGGCAAGGCCACCATTCATAATTCTTTTATACATGTCACTCTTGGTTCATTGCATATCCCGGTACACCGTCGGAGGCATTCATATAGAGTCATACTTTGTTCTAGTATCGAGTTGTAATCATTGAGTTGTAAATAAATAGACGTGTGATGATCATCATTTTCTAGAGCATTGTCCCAAGTGAGGTAAAATAAAAAAAGGGAGATAGGCCATAAAAAAGAGAAGGCCCAAAAAAATGAGAGAAAAAGAGAGAAGGGACTATGTTACTATCCTTTTTACCACACTTGTGCTTCAAAGTAGCACCATAATCTTCATGATAGAGAGTCTCTTGTTTTGTCACTTTCATATACTAGTGGGAACTTTTCATTATAGAACTTGGCTTGTATATTCCAATGATGGGCTTCCTCAAATGCCCTAGGTCTTCGTGAGCAAGCAAGTTGGATGCACACCCACTTAGTTTCTTTTGTTGAGCTTTCATATATTTATAGCTCTAGTGCATCCGTTGCATGGCAATCCCTACTCCTTGCATTAACATCAATCAATGGGCATCTCCATAGTTCATTGATTAGCCTTGTTGATGTGAGACTTTCTACCTTTTTGACTTCTCCACATAACCCCCATCATTATATTCTATTCCACCCATAGTGCTATATCCATGGCTCACGCTCATGTATTGCGTGAAGGTTGAAAAAGTTTGATATTACTAAAGTATGAAACAATTGCTTGGCTTGTCATCGGGGTTGTGCATGATGAGAGCATTCTTGTGTGACGAAAATGGAGCATGACTAAACTATATGATTTTGTAGGGATGAACTTTCTTTGGCCGGGTTATTTTGAGAGGACATAATTGCTTAGTTAGTATGCTTGAAGTATTATTATTTTTATGTCAATATTGAACTTTTATCTTGAATCTTTCGAATCTGAATATTCGTACCACAATTAAGAAGAATTACATTGAAATTATACCAAGTAGCATTCCACATCAAAAATTCTGTTTTTATCATTTACCTACTCGAGGACGAGCAGGAATTAAGCTTGGGGATGCTTGATTGTTCCATGCTATAATATATTCTATTTTGGACATTAATGGGCTTTATTATACACTTTTATATTATTTTTGGGACTAACCTATTAACCGGAGGCCTAGCCCAGAATTGCTGTTTTTTGCCTATTTCAGAGTTTTGCAGAAAAAGAATATCAAACGGAGTCCAAACGGAATGAAACCTTCGGGAACGTGATTTTCGGAACGAACGTGATCCAGAGGACTTGGACCCTACGTCAAGACATCAACCAGGAGGCCACGAGGTAGGGGGCACGCCCTCTACCCTCGTGGGCCCCACGTTGCTCCACCGACGTACTTCTTCCTCCTATATATACCTACGTACCCCCAAACTACCAGATACGGAGCCAAAAACCTAATTCCACCGTTGCAACCTTCTATACCCGTGAGATCCCATCCTGGGGCCTGTTCCGGAGCTCCGCCGGAGGGGGCATCGATCACGGAGGGCTTCTACATCAACAGCATAGCCTCTCCGATGAATTGTGAGTAGTTTACCTCAGACCTTCGGGTCCATAGTTATTAGCTAGATGGCTTCTTCTCTCTTTTTGGATCTCAATACAATGTTCTCCCCCTCTCTTGTGGAGATCTATTCGATGTAATCTTCTTTTGCGGTGTGTTTGTTGAGACCGATGAATTGTGGGTTTATGATCAAGTTTATCTATGAACAATATTTGAATCTTCTCTAAATTCTTTTATGTATGATTGGTTATCTTTGCAAGTCTCTTCAAATTATCAGTTTGGTTTGGCCTACTAGATTGATCTTTCTTGCAATGGGAGAAGTGCTTAGCTTTGGGTTCAATCTTGCGGTGTCCTTTCCTAGTGACAGTAGGGGCAGCAAGGCACGTATTATATTGTTGCCATCGAGGATAACAAGATGGGGTTTATATCATATTGCATGAGTTTATCCCTCTACATCATGTCATCTTGCTTAAAGCGTTACTCTGTTCTTATGAACTTAATACTCTAGATGCATGCTGGATAGCGGTCGATGTGTGGAGTAATAGTAGTAGATGCAGGCAGGAGTCGGTCTACTAGTCTCGGACGTGATGCCTATATACATGATCATACCTAGATATTCTCATAACTATGCTCAATTCTGTCAATTGCTCAACAGTAATGTGTTCACCCACAATAAATACTTATGCTCTTGAGAGAAGCCACTAGTGAAACCTATGGCCCCCGCGTCTATTTTCCATCATATTAATCTGCCAACACTTAGTTATTTTTATTGCCTTTTACTTTACTTTGCATCTTTATCATAAAAATACCAAAAATATTATCCTATCATATCTATCAGATCTCACTCTCGTAAGTGACCGTTTAGGGATTGACAACCCCTTATCACGTTGGTTGCGAGGATTTATTTGTTTGTGTAGGTGCGAGGGACTCGTGAATGGCCTCCTACATGATTGATACCTTGGTTCTCAAAAACTGAGGGAAATACTTACGCTACTTTGCTGCATCAGCCTTTCCTCTTCAAGGGAAAACCAACGCAGTGCTCAAGAGGTAGCAGTTACTCCTGAGAAAGGCTTGGGGGGCTGCAGCTGGTCATAGGGCACTTGGAGGCGGTTGAACGTCTTGATTGAAAGAACGTTGAGCCCCACACCGCCATCAATGAGAGTCTTGGTGACAAGGACGTTGCTGATGACGGGCGAGCAGAGCATCGGGAGGGCACCAGTAGTTGCCGCGCACTTGAGCTGGTTGGTCGAGCTGTATGTGATGGTGCACTTGGACCACCTGAGTGGTCGCGTGGCCTCGAGCCTGGGGAGGGCCGCATTCACTTCGCGGGCAAACTGCTTGAAGATGCGATGAGAGGCTGGGGCCTCAGCACTGCCCCGGATGCACGCGATGGAGCGAGGCTCCTGGAAGCCCCTAGGCCCCTCGTCCTGGTGCTGGTCATCAGTCCTTCTTGGTGGTGGTGGCAGTGGAGGGAGACCGGTGTTGTCCTAAGGACGATCCTCACGAGGCTGATCTCTCCAGGCGCCCTCACGAGGCTAGGCTTGCCAGCGCTCCTCACGAGGCTGATCGTGCCACTCCTGGCGGGGGTCGCAGTCGTCCTAGCGTCCTCCTCCTTGGCCTTCTCCGCGGTCGTAGCCTCGGTCATTGCGCTCGGGACAATGACCGAGGCGCCCGCACAGATGGCCCTGAGCTCCTGACAGTCGTTGGTGTTGTGGCTGTGCATGTTGTGGAAGACGCAGAACGGGCGGCTTCCCTTGGATGACTCTGGGTGGTCGCAGCCGTGCTTCATCTCCGGCTCAGCCACAATCACGGTCGGCCCTTTATGCTTCACGTCCTTAACCTTGGCCTTCTTGTCTTCTGGGTCTGTCCCCGGGAGCTCCAGGAGTGAGAGGCGACCCTCCTCAGCTCTCGCGCACCTGGTTGCCATGTTGAACATCTCCAGAGTTGTGCACAGGTCCTCATGTATGGTGAGCTCTAACTTCATCTTGACATCATGGACGCCATCTGAAAACGCTGAGATGATGGCCTCATCCAAAACCTTGGGGATCTTGAGGCGAACACTCTTGAAGTGCTGGATGTACTTCCGCAGGGTCTCCCCTTGCTGCTGCTTGATGCGCCACAGGTCACCCGCAGCCGGCGGGCGGTCGCGAGTGCCCTGGAAGTTGGCGTCGAAACTCTCGCGCATCTCGCCCCAGGAGGAGATCGATCCCGCGGGCAGGTTCAGGAGCCACGAGCGTGTGCCATCTTTGAGGGCCATGGGAAACCAGTTCGCCATGACCTTCTCGTCGCCGTTGGCCGCCTTGATGCTCAGCTTGTAGAGCTGCAGGAACTCAGCAGGGTCGGGGGTGCCGTCGTAGCATGGAGGCAGGTCAGGCTTGAACTTCCCCGGCAGACAACGCTGTGAAGCTCCGGAGTGAAGGCACAACAGCTCGCCGTAGTCACGGGAGCCCACCGTGGAGGTGGAGCCTGATCTTGGCGCTCACGCGCCACCACCGCAGGCGTCGCGCGGTCTTGACGTGGTGGTGTCAGGAGTGCAGGAGCATCTTCTTGCGGCCGCTGGACCTCCTGGCAGCTTTCTTCTTCACGCGCGGCGCCCTGCACGGCGGGTCATGCCGTGGGCCCGCGCACCTTGGCTCGAGGGCGATGTCTTAACAGGGAGGTGGAGGAGGTGCTCCATGGGCTACGTCCCCTGCAGCAGGCGGCAGGCGAGGCAGCGAGAGAGATAGTGCAGGAGAGCCCCCAGCGGCGCTCACTAGCTCGGCGATGCGGTCCAGCAAGTCTTCGCAGAAGTCATCGACGGGGCGGTAGCACAGGAGCTCGCGCGCCTTGAGCAGTGCAGCCTGCGCGTCTGTCGGTGCGCGACGATCATGAGATGACGAACCAGCCAGAGTCAGCGATGGGGTGGCCGTGCGTCCATCACGCCGCACGGAGGGGTGCAGAGACGAAGCTTCCTGCTCGTGCCCCGCCGGGCCGGTGGCGGCGTTGGCGGCAGGCGATGGAGAACAATGGGGAGGCCCGCCGGCAGGCACCGTCTGGACGAGGCGAGCGGTGAGGGCGGCCCGACGCTCAGCACGGGATCGACGGGCGTCCGCCATGGAAGCGGTTGAGCGGTGGCGGGTCGACCAGTGGAAGAGAGGCTCCGACACACCCCTACCTAGCGCGCCAAATGTCGGATTCAGGGTTCCGCATAACCTTGAGAGGTTCGAGTTCTGGGGTGCGTGCGAAGAACTCGTCCCCCTAGTCTGCCTACTCGCTAATCTCACTGCCTAGCACGACGAACTGGATGTAGAAGGGACACAACACTTTATCCTGGTTCGGGCCACCTTGTGGTGTAATACCCTACTCCAGCTTTGTCGTGGATTGCCTCAAGGGGCTGAGGATGAATTAGTACAGTGGTAGCCCCCCTCTATGATGGTGGCTAAGTCCTATTTATAGTGGCCTTGGTCCTCTTCCCAAATGTAAGGCGGCAAGTGATCCCACAATGGCCAAATTTGAAGGGGACAACTAGTACATGCTATCCTGACAAAAGCAGTCTTCGCCTGCAAAAAGCTTCTGGTCGTGACGCTGTGGTGGGCTCGGCGATGACCTCTGTCCTGTCGTCTGGCAATATTGGTTTTGTTGCACCGAAATGGAAACCTTTGGCCGATTCCTAGGGACCCCGCGCCTGCGCTTGCCTCCTTAGCGCAAAAGAGGAAACTGGTACACTGCGCCCGCTGGTGCCTGCCTATCCTCGATCGTCATGGCTCACGTCATCTGAACCTCGCGAGGTGAGCCTTGCATTGAAATATCTGTTCCTCGGGGGCCAACCTGAGGAGGCCGTCCCTCGAGGTGGTCTTGGTGTCGTCCGCCTCGCGAGGCTTGGCCCCTCGCGAGGGTCTTGGGTTGTTGATCCTGAAGATGGGCCGTACCAGGCCGCCGATGGAGCCACGTCATGGGCCGCAGGCAGGCAAGTCTGGGCACCCCCGGTCCTAGGACGCCGACACACGCTGGTCACCCTATGGGACTACTCCCTCCTATCACACACATTTGTGCTTTTAGAAACTGTGTGCGATATTTACATGGCCGGTGTGACGCCGCTAGCCTTTAGTGAGCACTGACACTAGTAGCAGGAAAATGATGGGAGAAGAGGCGAGAAAACCGATGAGATGAGTGGCGGGAAATGGTAGCCTGTTTAGAAAACGTAGTAGAGAAGGAAGCGTGAGCTAGCACGACGCATGCACACAGTGCTTACCCATGTACTGCATGTGTTATCGAAAGGGCTGAGGGTTGCCATTCGATCTGGGAGCATCCAACGGTGCACACGTACGATCCGTGGGGTTTGGGTTCTGCCAATCAGAATGCACGACTCAGATCGCTCACTCAGCAGGGGTAGGGGGTCATCGGCCATGGTTTGGTAGGCACACTGCTTTCACGAGTGAACCGTGTGCTGAAAACATTTCGTGAGAAGAATCTCAGTTTTTAAATCCTCGTAAATCCAAAACTCACCCGAAAATTGTGAAACCTGGCATGGTGTCACGACATGGCACATATATGTCAAGGAATTTTTTTCGTCCATTTTAGCGCAAGTTTTATTACAAGCCTCTTACAAACCAGAGCTTCTCTTTTCGCCTTGTGGGCAAAACATAATCACTGCCTCTTTTCGCCTTGTATTTTCTTCTACAGGCAACATGGAATGACAGGATATCCGTGCTGAAATTTAAACTTATTCATGGTTCATTTGGCCTTTCTATACACTAATTGAGTTTCCTAGGCATTTAATGTCCATAATTCAAATATGAAGTTCAAATACATGCTCCAGTTCACCAAAATGGCTAGAAAATTTATGCATGTGTCCATGGGTGCATGTCTAGGTCCCATGCCAGGAATGGGAACGAATTACAACCGTATCGGCGTCCTGGCTATTCCTCAAACATTTGGAATCTCAGTTTTTAAATCCCCGTAAATCCTAAACTCACCAGAAAGCCATCAAATGTGGCATGGTGTCACGTCATGGCACATATATGTCGTGGTAAAAACATTGTCCAATTTGGTCCAAGCTTTATTACTCTTACAAACCAGAGCTTCTCTTAAAGAAGCCTCGTGGTTCCGATAGGGAAACGTGTTCCCCTTGTGGGCGAAACGTAATCACTGCCTCTTTTCGCCTTGTATTTTCTTCTACGGGCAACATGGAACAACAAAATATCCGTGCTAAAATTTAAACTTATTCAGGGTTCGTTTGGCCGTTTTTATACACTAATTGAGTTTCCTAGGCATTTAATGTACATAATTCAAATCTGAACTACAAATACAAGCTCCAGTTCACCAAAATGGCTAGAAATATTATACTTGTGTCCTTGGGTGCATGTTTAGGTCCCATGCCAGGAATGGGAACGAATTACAACCGTATCGGCGTCCTGGCTGGTCCTCAAACATTTTGAATCTCGGTTTTTAAATCCCCATAAATCCAAAACTCACCAGAAAGTCATCAAAGGTGGCATGGTGTCACGTCATGGCACATATATGTCGTGGTAAAAACATTGCCAATTTGGGCCAAGCTTTATTACAAACCTCTTACAAACCGGAGCCTGTCGCAAGAACCGTCGTGGTTTCGATAGGGAAACGTGTCCCCTTGTGGGCCGAACGATAATCGCTCCCTCTTGTAGCCTTGTATTTTCTTCTACATGCAACACGGAACGACAGGAGATTCGCGCTGAACTTTGAAATTATTCGGGGTTCGTTTGACCTTTTTTATTCATTAATTGAGTTTTCTAGGCATTTAATGTCCATAATTCAAATCCGAACTACAAATACATGCTCTAGTGCACCAAAATGGCTAGAAAAAAACATACATGTGTCCTTGGGGTACACATTTAGGACCCATGGAACGAAAGGGAAAGAGTTCAACCGTCTCGCCGTCCTGGCTAGGCCACAAACATTTCGAATCTCGGTTTTTGAATTTCTGTAAATCCAAAACTCACCAGGAAATCATGAAAGTTGGCATGGTGTCACTACATGGTACATATAATTGTCCAATTTGGGTGAAGCTATATTACAAGCCTGTTACAAACCGGAGCTTGTCACAACCCTCGTGGTTCTCGTAGGAAACATGCCCCTCCTATGGGCGAAACGATAAACGCTTCCTGTCGGGGATATACCCCGCGATATAAACCGCCGGATGTATGACCCGGCTGGACTCTGGCGATTCACTGGCGACCCGCTTGGACCTGGCGGTTTAAGATTCATTGGTAATCCGGCAGGCGGGTCAGAGGAGAAACAAGACCCTGTGGCCCAACGGGCGGTTCACGAAAGGCCGGCTCATGTTATGGTGGGCCGGTTTAAGAGGAAGACATAAGGAATATTCTCCTACAAAGGAAGCAAGACTAGGACTCCACTTGTAATAGAGTAATCCTAATCCAACTAGGACTAGTCATGTAAACCGCCCCTTCAACATATATAAGGAGGGGCAGGGCACCCCAAAGAGGGACAAGAAAGAAGAAACGATCTCTAGGGCTAGACACAAAGAGCCGGCTTACCGGCGACTACCTCGTGATGATAATGAGACCTAGCCACAAACAGCATGTAGGGTTGTTACTGGATGATGTTTCCCGGGGGCCGAAGCTGTCTAAATCCTTGTCTTGTGTTGCGTCTCTCGATTCCGCTCAACCCCTCTCAAGCTACTACATAGATGTGTTGGCCTCACGACTAAGTCCTCACACTAGGACATCTGCCGTAACAAATCCATGACAGTTGGCGCCCACCGTGGGGCTCGCGCACGGTGGTGTTGAGTTCTTGGAGGGATTTCTTTGAAGGATCGAGAAGCTCGTGGTTTACGGACAAAAAAGAGCCGGCTTTAAATAATCGCGCAGGGTAACGTGAGGCCGGACAACCTTGAGCACAACCGGCGATATTCATTGTGTTAAGATCAGAATCATGATTAAACTTTGGAGCCATCGGGTACAAGATTATGATCATGAGAGAGCTAGGGTTGCGTCGGCTCCGCCGCGGCTGTCCAGAAAAGTAGTCGAGACCGAGATTAAAACTTTCTGTTGCAGTTTTTTCCTTCTTGGATTAAGGGACGGATACACCGAGGCCGACACGAAGTCATCCTGTGCTATGGTCAAGTCGCCGGGGAGCGACCAGATCAAATCTGACTTTGCAAATTCATACAGAAAATATACACCAAGAAGATTGAAGTTGTCACGTGGTCAGACAATCCATGATGGTACTAGATGTTGTTGCTAATACGCAAGTGGTCAAAGGTCAAAATACCATGAGTCAACAAGACAAACCGCGGCCAGAGGGCTGCCCAGCCCCTCCGAACAACTCCGCATCGCGCCGCTGCTGTTGAGGGCCTTTGCCTTAACCCACCGACGCCTCTATTGAGCCGCGGCTGCTCTCCGCCTGTGTTGTGGTCCGGAGACTCCAAGTCGGACTCGTCGGCCACCACAGGTTGCGCCTCGGCGTCCGTCCGAGTCGCCGTCGCGTCTCGGCTTCTCGTTTGAGTCGCCGTCACGCCTCACATGGAGCGGTTGCCATCCCGCTCCACGCCATGCTTTAAGCCACCCCTCGCTCTGTTTTGCTCTAAGCCGCCTGCTCCTGCTAAAACCTCAAGTCACCATTAAAACTGTACCAGGATTCGGCTACTGCCTCCGCTGACCCGCCTGCCGCTGACTCGCCGGGCGCCTCAAGTCGCCCCGCTGACCTGCCGGATGGGGCTGTCTCCGCTGAGCGCCTGCACTCGCATCTGAGTCGCCCCCGCCATTGCGGCCCCACGCTGCTCCGCCCTCGCGCGAGCCGGCGGCGTCTGGCCCGGCCTGCCATCCGCACCACGGGCTTCTCGAGGCCCTGCCGGGTACTGCGCCAGGCCTCGGATCGCCTACGCCATGGAAGAGCCGCCATAGCAGTCTATGCTTCTGCCCAGGGAGTTCACAGTATTGATACGGTCAGATTCTTGGAGAAAGATTGATTGGTCAGATTACCCCAACAAAATTAATGATGTTACAACTGCTACCATCAGTATTGCCGCTATGTGCAAAATTCCATGCACGGATTCCAAACTTGATTGATGCTTTTAACCCCCACGGGAAGATAAGGAGTTGAACAGCTCACAGTAAGGTGCTACTCCAGTCACTGTTCAAGTCATCATCCAACAGAGTTCTGGTCCGCTGCGATTGAACGCCCTGTCCATGACAGCCTATCAGCCCAGCTCCAACTGCTGAAGCCGCCTAATTCCTACTGAAAGGGATAGGTGAGACTATTGGAAGAAAAGTCAAGGTGGTCAGCAACGTGTGAGCTGTCTCCGCCGCCTGCTGTGAGCTGTCTCCGCCGCCTGCCCCGGATCGACTCGCGTCGTTTCAAGCTGTTGAAATCGCCGCCTCCGCCGTCTCGAACATGCCGCGGCTGTAGTTTCTGAGCTAGCGCCATGGTGATGCCTCCGTTTCACTGTCGTGTTGAGCCGCTAGGGCCGCGTTGAGCCGCCTCTACTATGTTGAGCCGCCCGGGTTATATCGATTTGTCGGTTTGCCTGAACTGCGTCTGTTGTGTTAAACAGAACATTCGTCATCCGAACAATCCGATGATATTTATCCGTTTAAATTTATTAGCATATATTGTTTTTTGAAAAAGAACAATTAATGTAGTTTGCTGCAGCTCCTGCAACTTGCAAGCCGGGGGCAATCTGCAGTGATGGATCAAATAGTGCTAAGCACTCCTGATTATATAATGTACCTTTGGTACAACATCACTTGAGGAATGAAGGCAATCAGCCCATATTTCGAGTACAGAGCAATGAATCATTATGTCAGTCTACACGAACATCTGCTATTTGTCTGACTACATCCAACAATATCTAGTGCCAGCAGTCGTGTTCATCCGACAAAAATACCAGGTGTTATTCACCTTATGTATATTTTTTGTATACATTATTTGTCTAAGAACAATTACTCTGGCCAATATCTTTTTTATACAGGACAAGTGCTCACTATGAAAGTGATGCCCTACTGCGGACAGCGCACGCTAGCTGTTCTACACCGGCATCTGCGCATGTCGCACTGACGAACAGGAACACAAACCGCCGCCCCCGCAGTCCGGATTACATCAACAATGCCATGGCCGTCTCTCTTGTCCGCGTTGGCTTATAACACCACGGCCGACTCAGCTATCTGTGCTACCTCTAATGCTACGGTCATCTTTGTCGTCCGTCTCTCGCGGCCTGGTCTACATCAACACACCGGGCCACACCTGTGTGCATGAGCTGTTTATTGAGTATAAAGCAAGTCACAGCTTGGGTAGCCCGGCTTTCTTTCAAACTGGAGGCAAATTATCATCAACCGCCGTCTGCACTGGATGGATCAATGGGCAGGCACGCAAGTCGCCGCCGCTACAGTTTGGTTAATTTCAAATAGCTAGTTGGAAGGAACCATTGGCCGAGTTGCTGACACGGCTCATACGGATCATTTATAACCCGCCGCAGTCACCTCAACCTTCTGTCTATTCACATCGCACTATCAAACACCAATGATATACACTTTCTGCTATGGTCAAATACGGAGAATCTCAAGACAACTCCTCGAGTCGTCTTAAGACTCGGGGGCTACGATTACATGACTCAGCAAATTTTGCCAGTTTCAGCAAATTTAAGAACCCCAGGACGATGGAGGGAAAGATAACCCGGTCCCAGAGGCTACTACTATATTGATGAAAATTTAAAGGCCGTCAAAAATTTTCCGGCTTAAAAAGTATATGACAATTACAAAGTCCTGGCTCAATGAAGAAGTTCTGGGTCATCAGAAAGGATTCCGGTTCAAAATCCGGTTCAAGAGACATCTCTCTCCCATAAAGCGTTGAAGCTCTCAAATACCCAGTTTAAAATCCGGCTCAAGGGACGTCAGTCTTACTGAAGCTCTCAAATATCCGGTTTACAATCCGGTTTAAGAGGAAACTATCTCTTGCAAAACTCTGATGCTCTTAATATCCGATTCAAAATCCCGGTTCAAGAAGAATTTATCTCTTGCAAAATGTTAAAGGTTGCCGAAGAGGACCTGCTGCCATGATGCGCAGTTCAAACATGGGTATCCTGCCTTATTGGCTTATCATATTATTGATCATGTGGAGGCTTCTGTTTATAAAGCGGAGTCCGGTTTACCCCTTGATTCAGCTTATAAAGCCTTATATAAAAATCACTTGGGGGCTTGGTCGTACTCGAACCATAGCTACACCTCTTGATCGGTGCAAGGCCACCAGAAAAATCACTTGGGGGCTTGGTCGTACTCGAACCATAGCTACACCTCTTGATCGGCGCAAGGCAACCAGAAAAATCACTTGGGGGCTTGGTCATGTCCAAACCATAGCTACACCAGAAAACTACTTAGGGGCCAAAGAGAGTGTTGCAAAAGAACAACTCAAACATAGGCACCCACTGAGCACAGCTCAAAATATTGCTTGGGGATTCTTTGCTATCGCAATGAACAAAGAATCTACACTTGTAATAGGCTATCAAGCCACGGCTTGGAAGCCTGGTGTATACACCTAAAACCCTGGGTTAGCCTGCCTTTTTTAAGTAAGTCACTCCGTCCAGGTAAACCTGGTATGACCCGCCGAACTTTGACAAGTCAATCTCATAAGACCCTAAACTTGTCAAAGTTAAAACGACAATTGGTTAAAAATTAAGGTCCATCTTAAAAGGCTTTGTAAAATGGTTTAACTCAGCGGCCGGGCAGCCCATGAAAAGCCTCGACTACAAGTTTTCATATGCTTTTATTTGCCAATTTTCTTCTCCTTTGATGAGATTTATGATGTTTTTGTTAAACCGGTGTTCATTAACCCGGCTCGGCTTTCAACTACAAGTTGTCAGTACATGATCAATTACAATCCGGCGTTTCTTAACCCGGTCTGGTTTTGACTATAAGTCGCGAGTATTATGTATGGTTAATCCGGTGTTTATCACAACCCGGTATGGTTTTATCATAAACCGGCACAATATGAAAGGACTTATTATTACTCAAGATTGGGGTTATCACCCTCACTACCAAAGCGTGGTCAACCAACATTGTGATTCAATGTCACAGGTATGATATATTTCATATTTGATTATTCTTAAGTGCAACCTTGGTTATAAACCCGGGTTATATGATGGGCATTATGACCCGTCCGGCGGTAAACCGCCAAGACACTTTAAAATTGTTGTATGCAAAAACAGGTTGAATAAAGCATGATTATAAATCACTGGCATTTATTAACCCGGCCTGGCTTTCGACTATAAGTCGCCAGTATGATGATAAATTATCCAGTGTTTATTAACCCAGACTGGCCTGGGATTATATCGCCAGTATATATTTGGATTGCGCCATTGGAATCATGTGCTCATAAATCATTGTATTATATTATTCAAATCTTCAAATAGCCAACATGGCTGGATTTTTATTATGGTTATCAATAACAAGTATTATGATTAAGGTTTTCAAGGTCGCTTTAGCGCAATAGCTATTATATTATCAATGGATATGATTTATTAGACAATGGAAGGAATAGTCCCGAGTCGCTGCAGGCTTACGACCCGGCACTTGGGGGCTACATTATTCAAGTTGAGATTACATCAAATATGCAAGTCTCATGTCGCTGCAAGCATACACCATGACACTTGGGGGCTAATGCAAAATCATTTTTTGCTCACCTTATTGAAGACCTGACTCATCACAGTCTAATGAGCTGGCCCTTGGGGGCTACCAATTGCTCTTGTCAACAATTCAAGGTACACAAGTTTTAAAACCATTATATTGACAGGTCCGCTGCTCAGTTGATAAAGCACAAAGCTCTTAACCTTGTTGACGTGGGTTCAAAGCCCATGGTGGAGTTACATCATATGATGTTATTTTCAATGAAGCATGATCATGTTTATAAAGTCCCCGCTCATTATTGCATAATGACCCGGCCCTTGGGGGCTATACTGGTTGAAGTTTTTTGAGCATCAGGCAATGACAAGTCCCAGGTTACTGAAAGCATGACAACCCGGCACTTGGGGGCTACATAATATGGAATATTCAGTTGTGACTAATGACTGAGATGAACAATCGGGATTTCTTCAAGGTTGCAACATTTATATTGAAGCAAGTCTTAGGCCATCACTTTGTTCTGCTCAAGACTTGGGGGCTACAGGTATTATATTATTATCGAAGAAATATTTTCAAATTCTCTGTTTGAGCAAACCATATTGACCCGGCGTCACCAATCATTATGACCCTGTGGCTGCAACCCGGCGTCATCAATAATCATGAACCAGCGTTGGCAACAATCATGAACCGGCGCTGGCAACAATCATGACCCGGAATTATCAGTTTTTATAACCCGACAATGGTGGTAATCATAAACCGGCAAGTTCTACATCTTCAAGCCGGCTGAATATCAGTTGAATATTTGAAGACCAATATTTTTGTCAAATCAGAGCATTGAAGGCCGATTTAAATGGATTCTTTATTTGCAATATTTCTTCTACAAGCAAATTGATTATGAAGCTGGTCTAATGACTCGGATTTTCTAGAAGAAGGAAATAATAAGGACTTAAGGATGATCAGATGCCGGCTTACAAGAATATTTAACCCGAAGCGCAACCTGTCAAATTTGTTCTTGTGTTTATGTTGCAGGATCAGTTTAACATGGATAAATCCAAATTAAACTGGGGGCTAATGTCGGGGATATACCCCGCGGTATAAACCGCCGGATGTATGACCCGGCTGGAGTTTGGCAATTCACTGGCGACCCGCTTGGACCTGGCGGTTTACGATTCATTGATAATCCGGCAGGCGGGTCAGAGGAGCGATAAGACCCGGTGGCCCAACAGGCGGTTCATGAAAGGCCGGCTCATGTTATGGTGGGCCGGTTTAAGAGGAAGACATAAGGAATATTCTCCTACAAAGGAAGCAAGACTAGGACTCCACTTGTAATAGAGTAATCCTAATCCAATTAGGACTAGTCATGTAAACCGCCCCTTCAACATATAAGGAGGGGCAGGGCACCCCAAAGAGGGACAAGAAATAAGAAACGATCTCTAGGGCTAGACACAAAGAGCCGGCTTACCGGCGACTCCCTCGTGATGATAATGAGACCTAGCCACAAACAGCATGTAGGGTTGTTACCGGATGATGTTTCCCGTGGCCCGAAGCTGTCTAAATCCTTGTCTTGTGTTGCGTCTCTCGATTCTGCTCAACCCCTCTCAAGCTACTACATAGATGCGTTGGCCTCACGACTAAGTCCTCACACTAGGACATCTGTCGTGACAAATCCACAACACTTCCTCTTCTCGCCTTGAACTTTGTTTACTACAGGCAACATATAATAACAGGAGTGTCGTGCTGAAATTTGAAACTGTTCAGGGTTCGTTTGGCCATCGTATATATTAATTAAGTTTTCTAGGCATTTAATGTAGTGCATAATTCAAATTTGAACTACAAACACATGCTCCAGTGAAGCAAAATGGGTGGGAAATCGTACATGTGTCATTGGGTGCATGTTTAGGTCTGATTTAAGGAATGGGAATGAATTACAAACTTCTCGTCGTCCTGAAACAATGAGAATCTCGGTTTTAAATACCGGTAAATCTTAAACTCACCCAAAAAACATGAAACTTGACATGGTTTCATGACATGGCACATATATGCCGTGGTAAAAAAAGTCCAGTTTGAGACAAGGCACACACATTAATTGCCAACGAAGTCCTTTTTGAAACAAATAGCTGACACGTTAATATCACAAACAGTTGTACTATATGAAACGTGTCAAAATTTAACCATACTCGGTGGCGTGCGTGCAGCTGTTTGATTAGACGGGATGAGCGCGAGAAGTTCGTCGTGTAGGCTCGGCGGGACGCGTGCGAGCAGTCCGCTGTGCAGGCTTGACGTAACGCGTGCATCCTGTCCACCTCGCAGGCTCGACGGGACACGTGCGAGCAGCAAGGCCGCCCATGCTCATCGGGAAGCGAGCTCTTTGACCTCCATGCACCAGCCGCCGCCCGCCTCGCTCACAACTTCTCCATTAATGGGTTAATTAAAGCACCTGGACGAAGGGTGTTTGTTTGTGATCCCATGGCAGCATTTGCTTTGTTCGTGTTTTTAACTCGTATTCAGCCTAATTTAAATTGCCGCATAGGGCAATAGATAATACGACGACAAATAAAATGGCAACGGATAATACGATGACAAATTTACAATGGCGCAGATAATAATTGTCTTACATATTCCGGATAATTTAAAATGCCACAAGCGGCAAAGCCTGGAAGACACGGGGGAAAGTGAAGAAGGAAATCGTAGACAACGATCTGGGTCACTACTGTCTCTACTCGTCGATGGATCTCCGGGCGACGACATCCTCCAGCTCCTTCTTCAATTCCTCACGACTTTTCTTGAAAGCACCCACGGATTCCTCAACCTCCTGCTCGCGCTCGACCCGGAGCTTCCTCAAGTCACCCATCAGTTCCTCGACGGCCGCTGTCAGCGTCATCCTTGAGGCACTGCTCTGCTCATGCAGCATCTTCCCACCGGCAGCCTCCTCCTCCTTCTCGGCGAGCGCCTTGAGGAGCTTCGCATTGTCACCCATGAGTTGCTCGACGAGGCCGGCCGCCTTGTCAACCGAGGCATCTCTGATCTCGAGCAGCTTCATCAAGCCGTCGACCAGCTCCTACTGCTTAATGACGCCAGTGAGAATGTCATCTTTGTCCAAGGAATTTAGGAAAGCCAGCTCGTCGCGATTGCCGAGGCGGCGAGTGCGCTTGTGAGAGCC
Organism: Triticum aestivum; assembly: GCF_018294505.1. Classification (NCBI taxonomy): domain Eukaryota; kingdom Viridiplantae; phylum Streptophyta; class Magnoliopsida; order Poales; family Poaceae; genus Triticum; species Triticum aestivum. Next base: position 232,457,721 of record NC_057802.1, on the reverse strand, counting down.
CTCGCGTGCCCGTGAGAGCTCGTTCGAGGGCTCCATGGCACGCCGGGACATCTCTGCTACGACTGCTGCTTCGTGGTGGGACCTCTCTAGTGCTTCCGCGGCCTTGGTCTTTGCTGCCTGGTTATATGTCCACCCAAAACTCCTCATGCCAGTCATTGCAGGACCACTTGACAGGAAAGACCAGTTTTGTGGTTGATGAGGAGATGAACTGTGAAGTAATTTTCGAGTTGGAACCACTTGACAGGAAAGCCCGGTGCTAAGTGTGAACACATATTAGTTTCAAGTTGGTATTTTGCAATTACTTTTTGTGTTGTAATCTACAATGTGACAAGAAACAAGGTCAAAATTTATTGATGGCAGAAGGTTGACCACGTGGTTGCTCGCCATTGAGGCGGCCACGGTGCACTCTTCTCGCGTCCGTCCGCTCATTTTGCTCGCCATTGACGCGGCCGCGGCGCGCTCCGCTCTGGCGTCCCTGCGCGCTCTGCTCGCAGTTGAGGCAAATTTACAATGGAAATGGTTAATAATTGTCTAAATATTCAGGATAATTTAAAATGCCACATGCGGCAAGGCCCAGAACACTCACGACCTACATATGCATATAATTATAATAAAATATAGGCTAAAAGGCTGAGCTAGCGGTCTTCCGACGACGGTCTTCTCGGAATCCATGATCAGCATAGCACCCTTGTGGCCGTTCACTCCAAGTGTCCCGACCCGCCTCCGCCTACGGAGTTGCTGGTGCTGGGAGGCTCTTGGGGCTGCTGGGTCTCTTCCAGAGGAGCTTGACAACGTGCAATCGCGCGCATGATATTTCCACGGAACCGCTCCATTTCCATGTCTCTCGCTTGGTAGCAAATTCCGTCCATCACCTGCATCCTTGAGATATCACGTTGGCGATTTTCTACTTCGTCGGGGACGTCAACTCCGCCAAGGATGCGCTCGAGCCTGGCCACCACACCATCGGGATCAAGGTTGACACGGCCGCCGCGGGCAATGATGAAGCTACAGGCTGCCTGTGTCTTGACTGAATCGCAGAGGTCCTCTGCCCATTCCTTGCGGGTCATCAGGCTCTCGATGAGCACTGGTGACGGTGGCTCTTCAGGTTGGTCGTCGATCATGCCGCCGAGCAGCTCTGGATCTTTTGCACGGTGGATGGAAAATTGCTCATCACACCTCCTCTGCAATATGTCGATTGTGCGCCCAAGGACTGTCACCCCGATATCGCTGCTGATGGGCCATGGTGCCTGCACCGGCCGATGAAGCTCTTGCTTCCCGACCTGCTCCGGCTCATTCTCCTCACCGAAGATGTAACGCAGGTAGGCATCGACGTCAAAGCTTTGGTCGTTGCCTGGCATGTTTGGAATAAATAATGGTAGATGGTTGAGGACTAGATTTGCGTAGAGTGTCGCGACGGTGCATTGCCGCCTAGGTTATCTGTAGCAAGCCATTAGCTGGTGGTGGGAAACCAAAGAGGGAAGAGGCGTGGATTTTACAATTCACCCATGTGGAGCGCGGGAAGACTAAGTGGAGCACACACACAACCCGAATACCGTATCCGATGCCACGTGTTATTTATCACACAAGCGTTAACATAAGGACACATATGTGTAACTTACTAATCATCGCGCACGAGTACTCGCAGATGCATTATGTGCGATACTCCTAGCCACCGCAAGCAACTAGTTTGCATTTTTCGAAGTTTTTTGTACACACAGAATCCCACACGAACTAACTGTATTTATCGTATGTATTGTAATTTCTCATCGCAAATAGTTCATCTGAGTTGGCTGTTTCCCACGTATCACACACATCTTGTTAAGTTGAACCATTTCTGTTGTGTTCCCTAATCGAAAACAGTTCGTCCGAGTGAACCGTATGTCGTATATCACACACACCTTGATCTGGCTAACCGTTATGTTGCACTCCCTAATAGCAAGCAGTTCATCAGAGCGGACTGTATGCCGTATATCGCACACGCATTGATATGGCTGCCCGTTTCTGTTGTTCTGCCTCTTCACAAACAGTTCGAATGGATTAACCGTGCGCCCTGCATCGCACACGCAACTAAAATCTGAACCGTGTTTGTTGGCTCCGGCATCGCAAACGTTTTGCACCCTTATAATAGTTTTTTACATCCCCATTTGCGATTAATGCATCGCACACAGTTTCCTCAAAGGGTCTCTGACCGTAGTGTCACATTAGCAGCATCATGCAGTAGTGCATGCTTGAGGTAGGGTGGAGGGTTTCTTTCCGGGAGGTCCGCCTGCCGGCTGGCTCCCACCACGCGGTTGCACACATCTTGCTGCGTGTTTGCAGCGTTGAGGAGTTCCTGGAGGCGGTCCATCTGGCTCAGCCACTCGTCGCCCTCCAAGTTCTCGAGCTCTTCTGCCGCCGCCTGGGCCGCGCGCAGGTTCTGCACTAGGATGTTGTAGATCAAGCGTCCGACTCCCAGCATGCTGGCTCTGGACGTGCCGCGTTGCCGGACAGCGCCGGCTCGGCTAGGCTCACCCGCAGCCGGTGTCCCACCTGCTATGCGGTCGACCTCGCGCTGGCTGGCCTCAGCGAGGCGCTTCATGGCCGCCGTCTTGTTGGCGCTGTCGAGGAGCTTGACACAGAATTCTTCTAGCTCCGACGGCCCGGCGTTGGCACCGACGGGTGTTGCCAGGACCTGTATTGCTGCTCGTAACAGGTGCTGGGTGGCCTCGCCAGCGTCCTGGCTGCTGCCAGTGACCATCACCTCCACGAATACGCCGGCGTCGAGCGCTTCGGCAGGGGCATTGCAGGCAATAGGAGGGAGCGGGTCGTCAATGCCAACCACGTCACTGAGGAACCCATCGATGGAGGCCGCATCAGAGAGGGTGAGCTTCTCGAAGAGCTCGGTGAGGTGGCTCACGGAGCAGATGGCTCCCGCATCGGAGGCGGGCTCGTCGGAAAGGCTGAGCTTCCCGGAGAGGTCGATGATGCAACTCGCGGGGCATATGGCTCCCACGTCAGGCGATGCGCTAGTACATGCGCAAATGAATGCATCGGGCTGGCTGATCAGGCCAGACACGACGCGCTCGCCAAAGGGGAGGACGGTCCCGTCCGGAACACAACTCCGGCCGACGCCACGGATGGCCCCACGGTGGGCGCCAACTATCATGGTAATCTCACATCGGATGCCAGGGGGTGTCTTACCGTGGGTGTAGCCATGAGGACGTCGTCGGGTTTCGGAAGAGAGAGTGAGCACGAGCTCGATAGCACATGAGACGTACCTAGGTTCGAGGGTCTTCGAAGAGATAACACCCCTACTCCTGCTATGATGACTATAATCAAATGTATACAAGGATGCTCCTTGAGCTGTGTTGCTAGAGGAGGAAGAAGGGTAGAGCTACCTCCATTCTCCTTGCTATGGTGGTGTGTGGGAATGAAGGCTGAACTCTTTGCATAGGTGAGCCCTGGGGGGTTTATAGGCCAACCCCCAGGGTACAATGGTAATACGGCCGGGTGTAGGACCCAGACATCAGTGTCTAAGTTCGCCGGGTTCTCCGCCGGCTGTTGGGGCCCGCCACTGGAGGGGCCCGCCGGCTGCCGAGAATCCGGTCGACGGGTAGGGCCCGCCGCCTGCGGGCCATGCTGATTGCCTTTCGTTGTGGCGCCATCCTTGCTGACGAGGGCCGCGTCATGGACCGTGTGGCTACAGTCCTACGCCGTGCGGGTAGGTGACCGCCTGGTCAACGCACACTATAGCCATTCTCTTTCGGGATTCGGGGGTAGCAGGCGGCACTATAGCTATGCCATGTCTTGTCGCAGTGGGTGAGTGCAGACTCCGAAGAGAAGGACGGGTCGGCCGCTGGAAGCCGGCCCGCTCCCTGATCCGTCTTTTGGGGTGTGCCGTCTTCTGGGAGCCGGCCTGGGCTGCCTTCTAAGGGCACGCCGTCTTCTGGAAGCCGGTCACGTGGTCAGGTGGCTTGAGGTGATGGGCCAGCCCCGATGTCTTGAAATGTTGAGGGGTGCAGATGAGGCTACCCGGGGTCTAACCCCCCTACGAAAACGGGGCAAGTGATACAGGGGACGCAACAGTCAATGTAGGATTCAATGGACCTAGATCCGGACCAAAAAGGAAGCCCTTTAAAGGGAACAAGGATGGGCCCAGCAAGCTAGACAAGATCCTTGATAGGTCATGTCAAATCCACGGTACCTCGGACAAACTAGCAAACCACACTAACAGGAATTGTTGGGTCTATAAAGAAGCTAGCAAAATGGCAACGGAGGGGAATCTCCGAGGATGATCAAAAATGTCGGTGACCAAATAATGGAGGCCAGAAGCAGTTTCCTCACGAGGTGAAAGACGTAAACATGATCTACATCACCCACATCCCCTAGCTAGAGAGAAAATGTGCACTTCGGTACGTCTATGCGTTGGGGCCTGTCGCCCCGAAATTTACTCCGACGGCGGCTTACCCAATCACATTTGACAAACATGACCATTCGACCAGCATCACGCATGGCGGATCAGCTACACTGGTCCTGGACCTGATCGTCTATGGCTTTCATCTGACGCGCGTCCTCATGGACGGAGGTAGCAGCCTCAATCTAATCTATGCTCACACGGTCAGAAAGATGGGCATCGACTCATCTCGGATTAAGCCCAACACCACCATCTTTAAAGGTGTGATACCATGCGTCGAAGCTCGCTGCATGTGGACTGTGACAGTGGAGGTGGTCTTTGGGTCACCCGAGAACTTCAGGAGCGAGGAATTAATCTTTGACATTGTACCCTTTCGTAGCGGATACCACACGCTCCTAGGGTGCACGGCATGTGCTCGCTTCAACACAATCCCGCATTATGCTTACCTCAAGCTCGAAATTCCAAGACCAAATGGTGTTATTACAGTCAATGGCAACACCGAATGCTCTCTCTAGACCAAGGAGCAAACCACGCCTTTCGCAGCTGAGGTGCAGGCTTCCGAGGAGGCAGCCCGCGCGGGCAAGCGCAGCCCCAGCTCATTAAAGCGTATGCGGGCCGCGCCAGCTGGCCTCGGCAGGCACTCCCTAACCCTAAATAGGGATATGGGCTCCTCGCGTGCCTCCCTTAGAAGGGGCATTCGTCCCCAAGGTGCATAATTCTGCGCCCAAAATTCCCTGGGCTGCTGAGGAGCCAAAACAATGAAGACATCGACATCGGCTAGACTGAGCAGTGGCGCACTTCTAGCTTGCCCATCGACAAGGTTCTGTCAAATACCTAGCCAATAATAGCATGCACTGGTGGTTTTAACCACCCAAAAGGTAGTCACAGACCTCTTCAAAGGACTGGTCTGACAAAAGCATCGAGCACATGAAAACGGTCGAGGTCGCAGGCAGCCTATATTGGCTTCACAATCAATGAAGATGAGAAGAAGACATGTGGTAGGAAGCAGCTCGGGCTAATAAACCCGATGACAAGTCTGCCCTATTTTGATTTACTCCTTATCTTTTCTTACATTCCACGCATTGTATCTTTTTGAAGTTCTTTTTGTCCGAGCTCGGCAGGCACGGCCTAACCATATGCAATAAAGAAACTACACCCCTCTAGTTTTTTAGCATTTACATATAAAGTACTACCTTTGAGACTAAAAGAACACGTTACGATACAAGGGGCCTCACCTTTTAATTGCATGACCCAAATACAAGTCCGAGTTACTCGGTGTCTCTGATGTTTGCATTATATGAATCAGTTTTGAACCTAGCTTTTGGTCAATAGTTGGGTTGCCCGGCTCCTATGTTTACCCCTTATGTTTCCGACTAATTCAGCTAAGGGCGTATAGAAAGAACCATTGTGATAGTGCTGCCAGCTCGCATGGCAGAGCGCCTCAATGGAGAAAGTCGAAAACTGATTGTCTTGGAAAGCTAAACAGACCACCAAAGCAATGGAAATCAAGGCTTACGGAGACCAAATCTCTGATACCACTTGCAGGATCGAAAGTATGTCTAGAGGGGGGTGATTTGACTACTTGACCAAATAAAAATCTTTCCTTTTCCCAATTTTAGTTGTGTGCGGAATGTAAAACATTGCATATGAAGGTAGAGCGGAGGGTTTGGAGAAGGCAAACACAATGGAGACACGAAGATTTTTTGGCGTGGTTCCGATAGGTGGTGCTATCATATATCCACGTTGATGGAGACTTAACCCACAAAGGGTAACGGCTGCACGAGTCCATGGAGGGATCCACCCACGAAGAGTCCACGAAGAAGCAACCTTGTCTATCCCACCATGGCCATCGCCCATGAAGGACTTGCCTCACTCGGGTAGATCTTCATGAAGTAGGAGATCTCCTTACCCTTACAAACTTCTTGGTTCAAATCCACATCATGTCGGAGGCTCCCAAGCGACACCTCACCAATCTAGGAGACACCACTCTCCAAAAGGTAATAAACGGTGTGTTGATGATGAACTCCTTGCTCTTGTGCTTCAGATGATAGTCTCCCCGACACTCAACTCTCTCTCATAGATTTGGCTATGGTGGAACAAGGATTTGAGTGGAAAGCAACTTGCGAAGGCCAGAAATCAAGGTTCAAATGGTAGGATTGGAATCTCTTGATCTCAACACATGAGTAAGTGGTTCTCTCTCAGAAAATGGATGTTGGAAGTGTAGGCATGTTTGATGGCTCTCCACAATGAGGAAGAAGGGGTGGAGGGGCATATATAGCCTCCAACAAAATCCAACCGTTACACACTTTTGACCCATCTTGGTGGCACCGATAAGAAAACTCGATGGCACCGATTTGTGTAAAAATATGAACGTTAGGAATCTCGGTGGGACCAATGGGAACAAATCGATGGGACCGATGTGCTAGGGCTTAGGGCAAACCTCATCTCGGTGGGACCGAAGTGAAGCAATAAGGCAACAGAGAATTAGTCAAGCCATCTCGATGGGACCGATTGCAACATCTCGGTGAGACCGAAGTTATTGCAATAAGTCACACAGAGCTAGCAAGGCCATCTCGGTGGGACCGAGATCCATATCGGTGAGACCAAATTGTTAGGGTTTTGGCAGTGGATATGTCAAGATGAACTCGGTGGCTCCGGATGGGAAATATCGGTGGGGCCGTGTTGGGAATTAGGGTGTGGACATATTTGGATGGAGAAAGTGGCTCAGGGTTTTGGAGCAATATCACTAAGCACTTGAGCAAATAGATCATTAAGAAACACCTCATCCCCTTTTAATAGTATTGGCTCTCCTATGGACTCAATGTGATCTTGGATCACTTAAACAAAATGTAGAGACTTGAGCTTTTGCCAATTCTTTTCCTTAGCATTTGGAGGGGTCCACATCTCTAGCCCATGCCATGTCAATCATTTAACATCCTGAAACACTTATCTTGAATGGACATTAGTTCAATGAGATATATGTCGTTCTGAATTGCCAAAACCACCCGGGGATTAGTTGCATTTTCAGTACTTCTCCATTGTACTATACTCCGAGAACCACCGCCCTAGCGGTAGTACCACTTCCCATAGCAGTAGTACCGCTTGTGTGCGGACTGAGTTCATAACACGGTTGGATTTCGGAGGGCCTATTTAAGGGGGTCTTCTTCCCTAATGGTTCTTATCCCTTGAGCTTGTGTTTTGCCCCCATTGTTGACCTTCTTCGAGCTTGCTAACTCTCAATCCATCCAATGATTCTTGCTAGTTCTTGAGGGAAAAGAGAGAGGAGATCTACATCTACATTCCCACCAATCACTTTGTCCTCTATGTGAGGGGAACACTTAGATCTAGATCTTGGAGTTCTTGGTGTTCTCTTCTTCGTTCTTCCTCTCATTTTATCCATAGCATTAGTTGTCGTGGTGGGATTTGGGAGAGAAGGAATTGGTCACTCCATGTGCCCTTGCCAGTGCATTTGGTGCATAGGTATGAGTTCTCCACGGTGATATGTGGAAGTGAAGTTTGAGAAGCTTTTTACTCTTGGGTGCTTGGTGATACGTCTCCAATGTATCTATACTTTATGAAGTATTCATGCCATGTTTACAACAATTTTATATGTATTGAGTGCAATTTTATATGATTTAAATGAAACTAACCTGTACTGACACTGTTTTCAGTAGAACTACCGTGGTGTTGTTTTTTGTGTGCAGAAATCAAAGTTCTCCAAATGCAGCGAAACTTTTTGACAATTTTTTGGTAGGAAAGAGGCACTAGAAGCTTCATGGGAGGGCCAGAAGAGCCACAAGGTGGACAGTACCCACCTAGGAATGCCACCCCCTCCGAGGTGTTCTCTTGGGTACTGGGCCCCTCGATGCCCATCTTGACGTGAGACCGACGCCAAAAATTCATATAAATACAGAAATCCCCAGAAATAACCGAGATCAAAAGATCCACCACCGCAAGCCTCTATAGCCATGAAAGTCTAATCTGGACCCTGTTCCGGCACCCTGCCAGAGGCGGAAATCATCACCGAAGGCCATCTTCATCATCCGGGAGGCCACCATGTTGAGGAGGGAGTAGTCCACCGTTGGGGCTGAGGTTTTGTACTAGTAGCTATGTGTTTGATCTCACTCTCTCTCTTTAATGTTCTTTATTTGGCATGATCTTGATGTATCGCGAGCTTTGTTACTATAGTTGGATCATATAGTAATTTCCCTTCTCTATCTTGTTGTGATGAATTGAGTTTCTACCTTTGAGGTTTCACTTTTATCGGATTGAATACTTTGTTGGATTTGAGAACACTTGATGTATGTGTTGCATATGAATACCCCGGTGACTACTCGCAGATTCCCGAGGCGACATTGGGGTAATCTAAGCATAGGGGTTGATGCACGTTTTCGTCCTACTTTCTCCGGTAGAAATCTTGGGGCACTCTTTGAAGTTCTTTGTGTTTGATTGATTATTATGAATCTGAAATTGTTTTATGCATATCATATAATCAACTCACATATACTTTTCGTGACATTGGAGTATCTAAGTGACATTAGAACTAGTTGATCTATGTCATATGGTGTTATTTTAGTCCGAACACTAGTGTTGTTTGTGACACTTATAGGAATAGCTCAATGGATTGATCGGTAAAGATAACTTTAAGGTCGTTTCGTACCCTACAAACAATTTCATCGTATTTTCTCCGCTAGATAAGAACTTTGGAGTGATTCTTTGTCGCATGTTGAGGGATTGTTATATGATTCAACTATGTTAGCATTGTTGAGAGATTGCACTAGCAAAAGTATGAACCCTAGGCCTTGTTTCTAAGCATTGCAATACTGTTTGTGCTCATTTTTGTTACTTGCTACCTTGTTGTCTTTTTATTGTTCCTATTACAAAAACCTATATCAACTATCCATATTACACTTATATCACCATCTCTTCGCCCAACTAGTGCACCTATACAATTTACCATTGTGTTTGGTGTGTTGGGGACACAAGAGACTCATTGTTATTTGGTTGCAGGGTTGTTTGAGAGAGACCATCTTCATACTACACCTCCCATGGATTGATAAACCTTAGGGCATCCACTTGAGGGAAATTGCTACTATCCTACAAAACTATGCACTTGGAGGCCCAACACGAGTCTAGAAGAATAAGTTGTGTAGTAGACATCAAGCACTCTTTGGCGCCGTTGCCGGGGAGATGAGTGCATGAAGGTATATCTTTAGATCTTGCTATTGAATCTTTTAGTTTGTTGTTTTATCACTGGTTTGGTTTATAAAACAAAACTACAAAAAATGGAAATGAGGTTGCCTCATATTATTCATCTTTATCATGTCTTTCTTCAAAATGATGGAAAGGAAAATTGTGCTCAATTGTTAGAAGAAGAATTCAATAAAATGTTTGGCATGAAATCTTTGAATGATGAGCATGATTGCAATGTTGTTATTATGCTTTCTATGAATACCCATGATGCTAATGATATGCAAAGCCATAAGCTTGGGGATGCTATGTTTGATGAAGATGATACTTTTAGTCTCCCAAGCTTTGATGGGAATATTTATTATAATGATAGCATGCCTCCTATTATGAATATTATATTGATGAAAGATCGTTGGAAGAGTGTCAACTCTAGGTACTAATGATCCCACTGTTTTGGAAGAGGTTTCAATTGATTATGACAACAAAGTTCCTATCTATGATGATTATGGCGATGACATGTATGATATAAAGAGTAATGATAACTATGAAACTTTTCATCATGATTTTTATTTTCAATTTGGTTATGGCAATCAAGTATCTCATTATAGTTACTTTGTTGAATTTGCTCCCACCACTATTCATGAGAAAAATTTGCTTATGTGGAGAGTAATAAAATTTCTATGCTTATGTATCATGAAAAGAATGCTTTATGTGATAGTTATATTGTTGAATTCATTCATGATGCTACTAAAAATTAGTATGAGAGAGGAACATATGCTCCTAGGTATTGCAATAATATCAAGTTTCCTCTCTTTCTGTTGAATTTTTTAAGTTATGCTTGTTTTGCCTTCCTATGCTAGTTGATTCTTGCTCACATAAATTGTTTGCTCACAAAATCCCTATGCATAGGAAGTGGTTTAGGCTTAAATCTGTTAGTCATATGCTTCATGATTCTCCCTTTATGTTTCAATTCTTATCTTTTATGTGAGCATCAATGAAATCATCATGCCTAGCTAAAAAGGCATTAAAGAAAAGCACTTGTTGGGGGACAACCCAACACTATTACCTATTGTTTTTGTCTGTCCACATGATTAAGCTACTTTAGTAATCATGTTTTATAGATTTTGTTTCAATAAAGTACCAGGTAAAGCCTTTGGGATAGTGTCGATGATAGTTGACTTGATTCTGTGCAAAAAAATAAACTTTTGCGTCAAGTAACAGAATTGTTAAAAATCACTGGAGCTTAAGAAAATTCTAATTTTTTTATAGATGATTGATATACGAATTTCCTATGTTGTCCTAATTGTTCAGAATTTTTGGAGTTACATAAGTATGGTCATTATTCAGATCATTACAGACAGTTCTATTTTTGACAGATTCTGTTTTCAATATATAGTTTGCTTGTTTTATAGATTCTATGGATTATATTGGTCAATATAAATTGTAGAAATTGTAGGGTATAGTAGGCATTGTGTGAGAACAATTATGAATCTTATCTTGATAGTACCAAAGTGTATGATTTGTCTTTATCATACTAACCTATCTCACAAAGTTCCGTTAAGTTTTGTGTGATTGAAGTTTTCAAGTTTTGGGTGAGATATCGATATGAGGAGAATAAGGAGTGGCAAGAACCTAAGGTTGGGGATGCCCAAGGCACCCCAAGGTAATTTTCAAGGAAGACCCAAGTGTCCAAGCTTGGGGATGCCCCAGAAGGCATCCCCTCTTTCGTCTCCAACATTATCGGTAACCTTACTTGGAGCTAAATTTTTACTCATCACATGATATGTGTTTTGCTTGGATCGGCATTTTCTTTTGTTAAAATTTGCTTGCTGTTATTTAAATTAATTTTTTTCATCTTTTATTTCAATAAAAATGTCAAGGAGACTTTACCATGCTTATTTTGCAAGTCTATATGTTGTTGTTTGAAAATAGAAAGTTTTTTGTTATGTTTTGAATATTTCCGAATAGTCAGAACATGATAAAATCTTGATATTTTTACACAACTAGCTATGATTAATTTTCTATAGTGTGATATTTTTCAGAATTTTTAGAGTTAGAGAGGTATGAATCTTCTTGCATTCCTGACAGACTGTCATGTTTAGACAGATTGTCGTTATGTTTGCATTGTTTGCATATGTTTGCTTGTTTAATGATTCTATTTGAAGATAGGAGTATTAAATATGCAAAGGCACTTAGTATGAAATGTTAAATAATGCTTTTAGTCATTTGCTACAGTAGAGAATGATAAGGTTATTCCATTGATTTATACTCACTTATCTCACAAGTTCTTGTTGAGTTTTGTGTGAATGATGTTTTTAAGATTTAGGGAAACCATGATATAAAAGGAATTAAGGAGACACAAAAGCTCAAGCTTGGGGATGCCCAAGGCATTCCAAGGTAACATTTCAAGAAGTCTCAAGCATCTAAGCTTGGGGATGCCCCGGTAGGTATCCCACCTTTCAGCATCAACAATTATCGGTTAGTATCGGTTGAGCCTAAGTTTTTGCTTCTTCACATGATATGTGCTATTCTTGGAATGTCATTTTATTTTTTTATTTTTTATTTGAATAAGATATTTAAGATCTGAAAGTTTTTAAATGAGAGAGAATCGACAAATAGCTACCCATTTACTTAACTACTCGCTTGATCTTCACTTATATCTTTTTGGAGTAGTTTCTCTTGTGCTTCACTTATATCATATGAGTAAATTGTTGAATGAATTGAATATCATGAATTTGAAATTATATGTTCATATCATGCTGGTAGTAGCTTCACATTGGGTTTAGAAAGTGAAATCTGTTGAAGCTTGACAATCACAATATTGGTCATACAAGCAATTCATGAATGATTAGTATAAGGAAGAGAACTTTCACATACAAATATATTATCTCGGACATCTTTTATGATTGTGAATACCCATTAATTATTTTCAAACTTGAGCAAATTAGTTGAAGTTGGACAAGGAAGACAACATAATGAGTTATGGTTGTGTATATTTGCATAGAAGTTATATTGTTATGGTGTTTGCTTATGATCTTTTGCTAGCCAAATATTCGTTCTAAGTAGAGATACTACTTGTGCATCAAAAACCCTTAAACCTAGTTTCTTGCCATGAGTGTCCACCATATCTACCTATGGATTGAATAGGTCCTTCGAGTAAGTTGTCATCAATGAAAAAATCAAAAAAAATTGCCCCTAAAATATAAGTGATCTTTTATTGCAAGGGAAAATAAGAGTTGTACGAACTTGTGATGGCAAAGAAATAATAGCGACGGACTGCATAATAAAGGTTCCTATCATAAGGGGCAATATAACATGACGTTCCTTTACATTAACAGCTTGTGCATCCAAAAATAAAAATGCATGACAACCTTTGATTCCCCTCTCTGAAGGGCCTCTCTTTTACTTTCAGTATTTACTTTTATGCAAGAGTCAATTGTATGCATTCTCATTTCAACCTTAATTATTGTCTAGTTGGCAAGCATCATGTGGTGGGGAAAGATTTAGGCACATATGGCCAGTCAAATATATTTGATCATCAATTATTATTGTTGACAATTATCTCTATGATAAATGTGTTGGTAGGAAAAACATTAAGCCCCTATCTTTCCCTGTGTTCGATGGGTGCCATTTGTTCTAAACATATGCTTTGAGTACTAGCAATCATAGAAGACTATATGATGATTGAGTATGTGGAGCTCTTACATAGACTTTGTTGAGAATAAGTTGAATTGCAATTGTTTGGTGACTAAGAACATAGGTTGTTAAGTTTCAAGAGAATGCATTGTTTGAACCATAACATGTGAATCGATTGCTACTTTATCATGATGAGTTTTATGAGAAAGAGTTATTGTTATCATAATACTGAAAGTGATTGAAATTATCATTGATGAACCTTATGCACTATGCTAGCATTCACACTTCATAAATTATTTCTTTTATCATTTACCTACTAGAGGACGAGCTGGAATTAAGATTGGGGATGCTGATACTTCTCCAACGTATCTATAATATATGAGGTATTCATGCCATGTTTACAACAATTTTGTACGGTTTGGCTGCTATTTTATATGATTTAAATGAAACTAACCTGGACTGACGCTATTTTCAGCAGAACTACCGTGGTTTTGTTTTTTATGTGCAGAAATCAATGTTCTCCAAATGTAGTGAAACTTTTTGACGATTTTTTGGAAGAAAAGAGGCACTAGAAGCTTTGTGGGACGGACAGAAGAGCCACAAGGTGGCCACTACCCACCTGGGCGTGCCACCCCCTCCAGCGTGTGCTGAGGGTAGTGGGCCCCTTGAAGCCCATCTTGATGTGAGACCGAAGCCAAAAAATTCTATAAATACAGAAACCCCCAGAAATAACCCTAGATCAGAAGTTTCGCCGCCTCAAGCCTCTATAGCCATGAAAACTACTCTGGACCCTATTCTTGCACCCTGCCGGAGAGGGAAATCATCAGCGGAGGCCATCTTCATCATCCTGGAGGCCACCATGATGAGGAGGGAGTAGGCCACCCTCGGGGCTGAGAGTTTGTACCAGTAGCTATGTGTTTTATCTCTCTCTCTCTTGTGTTCTTGATTTGGCACGATCTTGATGTACCGCGAGCTTTCTTTATATAGTTGGATCATATGGTGTTTTCCCTTCTCTATCTTGTTGTGATTAATTGAGTTTTTACCTTTGAGGTTTCATGTTTATCAGATTAAATACTTTGTTGGATTTGAGAACGCTTGATATATGTCTTGCCTATGAATACCCATGGTGACAATGGGGTATTATATTTATTCACTTGATGTTTGTTATGGCACTCAACTTGCGGATTCCTGAGGTGACATTGGGGTAATCTATGCATAGGGGTTGATGCACGTTTTCGTCCTACTTTCTCCAGTAGAAATCTTGGGGCACTCTTCGAAGTTCTTTGTGTTGGATTGAATATTATGAATCTGAAATTGTTTGATGCATATCGTATAATCAACTCACGGATACTTGTGGTGACATTGGAGTATCTAGGTGACATTAGAGTTGGTTGATTTGTGTCATATGGTGTTATTTTAGTATGAACTCTAGGGATGTTTGTGGCACTTATCGAAATAGCTCAATGGATTGATCGGAAAAGATAACTTTAAGGTGGTTTCGTATCCTACATACAATTTCATCGTATGTTCTCTGCTAGATAAGAACTTTGGAGTGATTCTTCGTCGCACGTTGAGGGATTGTTATATGATTCAACTATGTTAGCATTGTTGAGAGATTGCACTAGCAAAAGTATGAACCCTATGCTTTGTTTCTCAACATTGCAATACTATTTGTGCTCACTTTTGTTACTTGCTACCTTGCTCTCTTTTTGTTGTTCCTATTACGAAAACCTACATCTACTATCCATATTACACTTGTATCACCATCTCTTCGCCGAAGTAGTACACCTATGCAATTTACCATTGCAGTTGGTGTGTTGGGGACACAAGAGACTCTTTTTTATTTGGTTGCATGGTTGTTTGAGAGAGAACATCTTCATCCTACTCCTCCAATGGATTGATAAACCTTAGGTCATTCACTTGAGGGAAAATTTCTACTGTCCTACAGAACTCTGCGCTTCGAAGCCCAACACGAGTCTACAAGAATAGATTATGTAGTATACACCACTTGGTACCCTAGAGCTTGTTGCTCTTAGGTGCTTGGGCACCCTTGACGGTTGGTGGTGCTACAGAGCTCAATCATTGTGGTGTAAAGCTCCGGGAAAGCGTCAGGGTCTCCAATTAGGTTGTGGAGATTGCCCCGAGCAATTCGTACGGGTTCCAGTAACTGCCTCCAAGGGTTGCCAAAGTGTACGGTTACCGGAGACCGCCACCAAGGATTGCAATTTGTACGGGTTCGGTGACCGCCCTCAAGGGTCCCTTAGTGGAATCACTGCATCTGGCATTGTGCGAGGGCATGATGATATTACAGTGGCCCTAGTGGCTTTTTGGGAAGCATTGTGCCTTCACACCGCTCCAAACGGAGATTAGCATCCGCAAGGGTGTGAACTTCGGGATACATCTCGTCTCCTCGTGCCTCGGTTATCTTTTACCCGAGACCAATATGCACCTTACTTTGTGATAGCCATAGTGTTTCATGTTATATATCTTGCTATCACTTAGTTGTTTATCTTGTTTAGCATAAGTTGTTGGTGCACATAGGCGAGCCTAGGTGTTTTAGGATTTGTGTTTAAAGCCTAAACTGTAATTATTTTAAAGCGCCTATTCACTCCCCCCCCCTCTAGGCGACATCCATGATCTTTCACTTGTGACCCCGTAGGTTCAGTAACTCATAGACATGAACGAAACCTTTCGTTCAATGATCGGCGGTGTGACCGTGGACATCCATATCGATCCCTATGAGTACATGAATGATATTCGAGTGAACCTTAGGTTATCATTTGATGTTCCCTTTGCTTCGTGATACTTCACAAAATCCGGGATGCATCGGTATCCTCCTAAGTAATCACTAGGCTCACTATACCAAAATCCTCGTTACCGGTTTTGTTCTTCTTTCTCGTTATTGTGTTTCGACATCCCCCTAGCGGAATCACATGTGTCTGGCCTGACAATGATCAACGTCGTCACACCGAGAGGTCCCTAAGAATATCTCTCCATCGTTCGAGGAGCAAATCCCACTCTTGAGCTATTCCGCCACTTGTCAAACTTTCCGATGAACCCGTAAGTTGTCGTTATGATCACTGTGTTACACGTGACGTTTGAGCAACCCCAAAGCCCACTGCACGGTAAGATGTGATAGTGATACACTCATGGTCTAAGGATCAATATCACACGTTAACACTTTGTGTTATTATAACTAGCAAACATGCCCGTGCATTGCAACGGGAGACAAAAAATCACATCTACTTGGCTATCATACATTATCATGTCCTTCAGCTCTGGCGAACCTTTCTCATGCTTCCCACTGGCCTCTAGTGATAATGGTGGCATGTTAAACCTTGGTCATGGTTCCCGGTTCCTCTCAGCTTTACCTCTACATCTACGACCTCATGAAGAATGCCCCCATGTTGTTGAAGCCACATCTCCTAGTTTGGAAATTACATATATATTTGGGAAATTATTGACCAGTCAAAATCATGAACCAAATTTAAAATTAAACACCCACTTGAATGAGAGAGCTCCTTTAAAATTGTTGACCAAATGAAAATTCGAAACCCAATCCAAAACCAACGTACTCAATTGAATGAGAGGCTTTAACCCCTAGGGAGATTAGTCATATAATGGATTTTATTTGTGACCAAGCAATTTACATACTCAATGGGCATCAAACTACATGCATAGTTGCATCGAATATAAATTACACAACAGATATATGAGAGTGACAAACAAACACATTAAATCACATCTTATAAACTTTGTAGAAAAACCACGTCACACCTTGCTTACACCAAAACTTAATGAATGATCCCTACTTGAGAACAATGTCAATAAAAAATGCTAACATTAGCTATGGCATATGCATGACTTTTCATTCAAATATGCATGTGGTGTTTCAGACAAAGACTATATGAAGGTGCCCTTGAATTTGAGAGCAATAATAGAACAATACATGTGCTGAAGTAACAATTATATGCCATCTAGCTTTCGTTCTCAGTTGCATTAGCCACATCATAGGAATTTGGATCAACACATCTTTTTTCAACTAAAAGATACTGTGGCAATTCATCAAACAACATACTCTCATGTTTTTGAGAAAATTCAGCCGAACAACGTAACTGACTTGGATGTTTCCTGATGTTCATCTCTATTTTAATATTTGTTATGTAGTTTGCAGATTTTTTTATTGTAACATTATAAGTTGGTTCTTTTTCATCTTATTTCAAAACTGTGTTGGGGAGCTGTTACACCTTTCTCTAGTACACATATATCAAACCCACATATATAAATTTGATAATCCTTTTGTGCGTGATTAATTGGTGGTCGACCGCCCAGCACAGTCTCTCTAATAGCCTCCCATGTTGTCGTTCCATTCCTCATCATCCCGGCGAACTATGAATAATCTATCCTCCCATCCCACATACAATAAAGAAAATACTTTCAATTCTTTCGATGTATTTATCATCTATTGTTATGTATGTATTTTTCTATCTAAAATGACATTGATGTGTCATGTACTCACATGGCATCTAAGTTGTGTGTGCACCGTAAGTACATAGTTTTAGTCATGTATATGCATTGTATCTATGTTGTCCTTGTCGAAGTATTGAAATGCAGTATAGAGGTGCTCTTCCCCATCCCTTTTGTTCATGTGCACCATTGTAGTGGGGCAGTGATAAACTCATTCTAGTCAATCAATCCCAACCACTTCTCATATA
This sequence comes from Triticum aestivum, assembly GCF_018294505.1. Classification (NCBI taxonomy): domain Eukaryota; kingdom Viridiplantae; phylum Streptophyta; class Magnoliopsida; order Poales; family Poaceae; genus Triticum; species Triticum aestivum. The sequence goes on along the minus strand of NC_057802.1, from coordinate 232,439,787 downwards.
GTCCATACCTAATTCAGACCTAAAGAAACTTGGTCTTGGGTAACAATTTTGATAGGAAACATAGCTTCTAGTGTTGAAGTTTATGATTCCAATGCAAGAATACCAATTGGATGCTGAAAAAATTGTTCACTGAACATACCCTAGTAGTTACTTATTCAGAAAAATATTGGAGGCCTTGTTCAGTTGGATGGCCGTTGAGTCGACTCCTCGAATGTGCCTCCTTGGCGCTTCATGAAACATTATCAAAGCTATCGCTTGATCAGCGCGCGGCGTTCTTGCACACACAAAGAGAGATGTGGATGGAGAATTCCATGGATGGAAGTTGGACCAGATGAGTGCATGGAGTTCCTGCTACAAATTGTTAGACAGAACTCTTTGGCTCGACCGGAACTACACAAGCACCAAAAGAGAACAACAATATTTTTATCATCTAACATCCTGAAGTGCATAAGGAGGAGGTAACACAGGTTCAAAAAAAAATTAGTATACACCAAGGGGAGATTGGAAGTAAGGTTGCCGCTATACAAAGATCCTTGCCGGCGTTTGCTTGTAATTCTTCTTGAGCACTCATGCATAGTTGGAGGTTGTCTTCTAGGCGCAGAAGGTGCTCTGAAAAGATCGATGTTCTTTCATTAGTAGAAAGAAAATAGACACTAAAAGTTCCCTTTGTTGGTGTTGCTCTCAAGGCAGAATTATGAAGGTAGACTTAGTAGCAAATTGCCCGAAGTGAAGTTCGGTACTGACTTGGCGTACATGAGGAAAACCAGAATAATAAGACGTATAATTAGAGACAGAGATATCAAATCATCTAGACTTCAGAACCAAAACCAAATCCGGGGTAAACATTTGCTTTTGGTTAGCACAATCTTGGTAACAGCTCCCAAATCAGACCTTGCTCTTTACCTTTGCCTTATTACCTCGATAGTACATAAACGTACGAGAAAGAAAAGTCACCTGAGAATTCAGATCACTGTGACCTGTGAGATTCTGCACCATAAAACCGTAATCTCACAGAGACATCACCGAAGCAGCGGCAGTGGAAAAATCCTCGTGCCTAGGCTGCCGCACGACCACCGACACCGGCACCCGCTGATTCAATCCCGTCAAAATTGAACTGGCATATCCCCTCCAAACTCGTGATGGACACCCCTTCTTGATTCCCACTGGGGCCATATCTGAGCACCATTTTGCGACCCCTCTGGCCTTCTGTCCAATCTGAGCACTCTTGGCGCCAGCATGGTGTGATCCGAGTTGAACAGCATGTCGGGGGAAGAGAAAGCCTTGTCTCTGGTTTTCTTTGTGTGCGTGGATGCAGAGTTATCTCCCATTTTGCGGCTGTCGTTGCTAGTTTGTGTGCTTTGTTGTGAGGAGAGAGAGGTGGAGGAAGGGGTAAAGTGTGCCACCACGCATGAGAGAAGAATGTTGGTGTTGGCTTCGTCACCGTTAGCCTCGGCGAGGCTCTTCTGTCCTGCGAGATATCATGGCGGCCTCCCGTCCTACTTGCCCTGATTCGACGGGGATGCACGTACCTTTGGGATCGGCCTCAGCTTATGCCTCCTTGCCCGGTGACTGTGCGTATTTATGGGATGGGTAAGAGAAGGATTCGAATCGACTCGGAGCGAGAGCCCGGATCATGAGGGACGGGGAGGAATGAACGGGGGAGAGTGAGGGAGTCCTGGGTTAGGGGGTCCTCGGACTGCCGGACTATATACTTTGGCCGGACTGTCGGACTATGAAGATACAAGATTGAAGACTTCGTCCCGTGTCCGGATGGAACTCTCCTTTGCGTGGAAGGCAAGCTTGGCAATTCGGATATGTGGATGTCCTCCCTTGTAACCGACTCTGTGTGACCCTAGCCCCCTCCGGTGTCTATATAAACCGGAGGGTTTACTCCGTAGGAAAACAACAATCATAATCATAGGCTAGCTTCTAGGGTTTAGCCTCTACGATCTCGTGGTGGATCAACTCTTGTAATACTCATATCATCAAGATCAATCAAGCAGGAAGTAGGGTATTACCTCCATCGAGAGGGCCTGAACCTGGGTAAACATTGTGTCCCCCGCCTCCTGTTACCATCCGCCTTAGACGCATAGTTCGGGACCCCCTACCCGAGATCCGCCGGTTTTGACACCGACATTGGTGCTTTCATTGAGAGTTCCACTATGTCGTCACCATAAGGCTTGATGGCTCCTTCGATCATCGGCAACGATGCGACCCAGGGTGAGGTTTTCCTCCCCGGACAGCTCTTAGTATTCGGCGGCTTCGTACTACGGGCCAACTCGCTTGGCCATCTAGAGCAGATTGAGAGCTACGCCCCTGGCCATCAGGTCAGGTTCAGAAGCTTGAACTATACTGCCGACTTCCACGGAGACTTGATCTTCGACGGATTTGAACCCATGTCAGGTGCGCCGCACAGTCACGACGAGCACGACTTAGCTCTGTCATCGGACGGTGTTCGGGAGATCCCACCTGTAGCTACTCCGGCTCTCAATCCGGAGCAGATTGCACCGTCCAAGGACGGATGGATGGACCCCACCACGGAGGGCGCACACTCAGCGGCGATAGAGCCGAATACTGACTTCACCCCCTATGAGACCCGTGTTGCCGGACACCTGGATTCGTCCCCGACCACGGGCTCGGAACCGCCTGCGTCCGTGCCTATCGAATCTGATTGGGCACCGATCATGGAGTTTTCCTCCACGGATATCTTTTAGCATTCGCCACTGGGCGACGTGCTAAATTCATTAAGGTCTCTCTCCTTGTCTGGAGACCCTTGGCCGAACTATGTCCGGCTTGAGTAGGAAGCGGACGACGAAGAAATTCGTTCCCAACCCACCACCCACTTAATAGCCACTGCCGACGACTCAACCGACATGCTCAATTTCGGCTCCGAAGACATCGACGGTATGGACGATGATGCAGGAGACGAACAGGAACCACGCCCACAGGGCACTGGACTGCCACCTCATCATATGATATATACATGGTGGACGCCCCCAAAGAAGGCGATGGCGATAAGGCAACAGAGGATAATCCCTCCAAGAAGCAATCCAAGCACCGGCGTCAGCGGCGCCACTCTAAGTCCCGCCATAGCAAAAGCAGCGATACTGGCACAAGAGACAATAATGCTCCGGATAGTGCCGAAGACGAAGACAATCCCTCCCAGCCAGGCCTTGAGCGGGAGGATGGGCAAGCTAGCCCTCAAGAATAGTCTGCAGACGGAGAATCAGAGGATGACAATTACATGCCTCTCTCCGAAGACGAGGTGAGCCTCGGCGATGAAGAATTTATCGTGCCTGAGGATCCCGTCGAGCAGGAGCGCTTCAAGCGCCGACTTATAGCCACAGCAAATAGCCTGAAGAAAAAGCAACAACAGCTTCGAGCTGACCAAGACCTGCTAGCGGATAGATTTACCGAGGTCCTGGCGGCCGAGGAATACGAACTCGAACGTCCAACCAAGAGTTACCCAAAGCGCAGGTTGCTACCGCAACTCGAGGAGGAAGCATTAAAACCTACATTACCAGCGTATGATGCGGCTGATCGGCCACCTCGGCTGAGTGGCATATCAGCCCGAAGTCCAGCCCGCACCCCGCCGCCATTCAAACAAAAATACCAAGGCCCGGGGCAACACGCGGGACCTGCGAGACGTATTGGAAAACAAAGCAGGACGTACAAGATCGATCTACGGATCACGGGGGCGCGCCCCAACGCGTGACGATGATCGTCACGCCGGATACACTAAAAGCAAATCCGGCCAGGCCGAATACAGCAGACAAGACTCGTACTAACTGCGTTATGACATAGCCCGGCACAGAGGCGCCGCACACCCCCTATGCTTCATCGATGAAGTGATGGACCACGAATTCCCAAAAGGATTCAAACCCGTGAACATTGAGTCATATGATGGTACAACAGACCCCGCGGTATGGATCGAGGATTTCCTCCTCCACATCCACATGGCCCGCGGTGACGATCTACATGCCATCAAGTATCTCCCACTAAAACTCAAAGGACCAGCTCGGCATTGGCTGAATAACCTGCCAGCAAAACTCCATTGGCAGTTGGGAGAATTTGGAAGATGCATTCCTTGACAACTTCCAGGGCACTTATGTGCGACCACCGGATGCTGATGACTTGAGCCACATAAGCCAACAGCCAGGGGAATCGGCCAGGAAATTCTGGACTCGGTTCCTAACTAAAAAGAACCAAATTGTCGACTGTCCGGATGCCGAGGCCTTAGCGGCATTTAAACATAACATCCGGGACGAGTGGCTCGCCCGACACCTCGGCCAAGAGAAGCCGAAGTCCATGGCAGCCCTCATGACACTCATGACCCGCTTTTGCATGGGCGAGGACAGCTGGCTGGCTCGCAGCAACAACAAATCAACAAATCCTGGCAATTCAGATGCCAAAGATACTAACGGCAGACCACATCGCAATAGACACAAGCGTCGCAACAACGGCGACAACGCCAAAGACACGACAGTCAATGCTGGATTCAGTGGCTCTAAATCCATTCAGTGGAAAAATCCGTTCAAAAGAAGCAATCCGGGCCCGTCCAGTTTGGACCGCATACTCGATCGCTCGTGTCAAATTCACGGCACCCCCGATAGGCCATCCAATCACACCAACAGACAATGCTGGGTGTTCAAGCAGGCCGGCAAGTTGAATGCCGAAAACAAGGACAAGGGGCTGCATAGCGACGACGAGGAGGAGCCTCGGCCGCCGAACACAGGAGGACAGAAGAGGTTTCCTCCACAAGTGAAAACGGTGAACATGATATACGCAACCCATATTCCCAAGAGGGAACGAAAGCGCGCACTAAGGGACGTCTATGCGATGGAGCCAGTTGCCCCAAAGTTCAACCCATGGTCCTCTTGTCCAATCACCTTCGATCGCAGGGACCACCCCACTAGTATCCGTCATGGCGGTTCTGCCGCATTGGTCCTTGACCCCATCATTGACGGATTTCACCTCACTCGAGTCCTTATGGACGGTGGCAGCAGCCTAAACTTGCTCTATCAGGATACAGTGCACAAAATGGGCATAGACCCCTCGAGGATCAAACCCACCAAAACCACCTTTAAAGGTGTCATCCCAGGTGTAGAGGCCTGTTGCATGGGCTCAATCACACTGGAAGTGGTCTTCGGATCTCTGGACAACTTCCGAAGGGAGGAGTTAATCTTCGATATCGTCCCCTTTTGCAGCGGCTATCACGCACTGCTCGGACGAACCGCATTTGCCAGATTCAATGCGGTACCGCATTATGCATACCTCAAACTCGAAATGCCAGGACCACGCGGGGTTATAACAGTTAATGGAAACACAGAGCGCTCGCTCCGCACGGAGGAGCACACTGCGGCCCTCGCAGCAGAAGCGCAAAGCAGCCTTATTAGGCAAACCGCCAATTCGGCAAAAAAGACCCCGGACACCTTCAAGCGAGTCCGAAGTACCCCACAGGAGGATCGCCAGGCATGTTTTGAGCTCGCCTAGCAATTCAGCCTCCATCCTAGTCCCAGTCAAGCGGCGAAATTTGCGCCGCGCGTACATAACTATGCACTCAAGATACCATGGGGATAGGCGGAGGCACGGCTACGGCACGTCCCACAATGCGGCTCAACCGCCCCAGGGGCCGTATACCTTTATCATTTTCTCTCTTTCAGGACCTTACTCTCTGGAAGCCCTTTCCGGCAGTCTGATTGTTGGACCCATCGCAGGAAGGAAATACCAAGGAAGCAAGACGCTCTGACGTACAAGGGAATCCCCAGGTGGTCTCTGATAACGATCGATATACCTGTTTTACATACACGTACGCAGCTTGCCCTTGGATAGGACATGTCAAATAGTCCTATTTTTTGCTTATTGCACTACTTGTATCCGTACGCTTTGACGTATTATTTAATAACAATGCATAGCGTTAGCTTTTTATTGCATTTCCTTTTTTTCCTTGTCTGCTTATTTACGACAAATTGCACCCATACATTCTGGTACGACCAGTGCGCCAGGGGCTTCAGCGTACCCCATAACATGGCGTAAAAAGTCCGAACACTTTCGACAGTGCGACACCCCGAACTTATAGCATTATATGCATCAGCTCCGAATCATGCCTTGGGTCAATAGTTGGGTTTGCCCGGCTCCCATGTTTTGGTACCTTACGTTCCGCTATATCGGCTAAGGTAGCACTGGGAGAACTACTGCGATTGTGTCCCGGTTCTTCCGGACGAGCACCTCAGTAGATAAACCCGAAAACTGACTGTCATGATGCGGCGAGAGCTGGTCGCAGTTTGAGAGGTTTCAAATCCTTAAAGATTTTTTCCGCTTCGGGCGAGGAGTCGTCCTTGTCTGATTTAGGCGTACATAGCGCCCCAAGTTCGGCCTTCCGAATACTAGGGGCTTCGCCAAAATTTAAAATTGTAGACTTCTATGGCTAAGTGGGAGTGATAAAGCCTTATAGTCCGATTGCCTGGTTCGTTGTGCTGAACACCTCCTTCGAAGGACCCAAAACTGGGATAAAGAGTGATCAGGTTTATCTCGAACACCCCAGTACTAGTTACATGGGGGCACAAGCCGACGATTGGCCAACTCTCAGATTTTGTAAACGGCCGCACAGAAGGTAATATTTTAAATTAACAAAGCGTTACATAGTGCACATGAACTCGTTTCATATTACAGGATCACATGAGTACATTCATTCAAATATTACATCCTTAGCACATTCCTCCGCCACAAGGCGAGCACCCTTCAGGACACTGTCATAATACTTTTCGGGGTGGCGATGCTCCTTGCCCTCCGGCGGCCCCTCCTTCACCAGCTTTTCGGCGTCCAGCTTCGCCCAGTGCACTTTCGCCCGGGCGAAAGCCCTGCGCGCACCTTCAATGCAGACGGACCGCTTTATGACTTCAAACCAGGGGCAGGCATTCACAAGCCGCCTCACCAGGCCGAAGTAGCTGCCAGGCAGGGGCTCGCCAGGCCACATCCGGACTATGAGACCCCTCATGGCCAGTTCGGCCGCCTTGTGCAGCACGACCAGTTGCTTCAACTGGTTGCTCAGGGGCACCGGATGTTCGGTCCCAGTATACTGAGACCAGAACAACTTCTCCATCGAGCTCCCCTCCTCGGCCCGGTAGAACTCCGCGGCATCCGACACACTGTGCGGTAGATCTGCGAACGCTCCTGGAGAGCTCCGAACTCGGGTAAGTAAAAGGAAAGTTTCCTTCACATGCTTGCTTTTCATAATGAATGCCTTACCCGCCGCTATCTTCTTAACTGCCTGAATCTCCTGGAGAGCCTTTTGGGCTTCGGCCTTGGCATGTTGTGCGTTTTCAAGGGCCTTCACAAGCTCGGACCCTTGCATCTTAGAGTCACGCTCCAAGGACTCGTGTTTCTTGACGAGAGCCCGGAGCTCTTGTTGCACCTCACTGACTCAGGCCTCTTGCTTCTCTCGCTCGATGCGCTCCTTGGCCGCTTTGTCTTCGGTCTCGGTCAGCGCCTTCTTCAGGGCCGCCACTTCGGTCGTGGCCCCTAGCAAAATTCATGACGATCCTGTTATTCAAAAACAACACTTTCCTTTATCAATATACAGACGGGGTATCACTTACCTTTGTTCTCTTCGAGCTGCCTCTTGGTAAGGCCGAGCTCTTCCTTGGACCGCTCAAGATCTCGCTTCAGTGCGGCGACCTCCGCAGTATGAGCGGCAGTGGCCAGCAGCGAAGCTTGCTTATTCACATAGACACATTCAGATTAGACTCCTGCGGTTATTATTTGATCCTCTATTCGGCCATTCTTCGCGAACGCCAAACAGAGCATCAGGGGCTACTGTCTATGCTGTAACATTTTCTTATAATTTGATTACTTACCTCAAAGCCTGTTAGGAGGCTAGCACAGGCTTCAGTCAGTCCGCTTTTGGCGGACTGAACCTTCTTGACCACCGCACTCATAACAGTGCGGTGCTCTTCGTCGATGGAAGCGCCGCGAAGCGCTTCTAGCAAGTTGTCCGATGCCTCTGGATGGACAGAGGCCATCGGCACGGACGGCTCGCCCCCCTTGGCGAGGGGTTGCCTGACAGAATCCGGAACCACTGGAGGTTCTGGCGCAGTATTCGGCTGAGGGCTAGGCTTGCTGCCCCCGGCGTTAGGGCCCAGGGGAGTCTTGCCCCTCGTGCGCCCAGCACCTGGAATGTCGCCTTGGGGCGCCTCCGGAGCCGTCTCCCCTTGGTTCAGTGCCCTTTGAGACAACACCTCGGCGTCGTTCGTAGGGCGGGGGGAGGAGGCGGTCGGGAGCGAATTGCTGTTCATATCCGACGGGCCCAAAGAATCATCCGAAGAAGATACGTCGATATGGGCTCGGGATGGACTGCATAATCATGTTCGGCATGATAAGAAGCAATAAAATAAAACATACCCAGAACTATTATGGTATCTAAATACTTACGACTTCGCCAGGGCTTGTCCCTAGGCAACCACTCCTCGTCGCTAAAAGCGGCTGTTGTGGAGCAGTCCGGAAGGAGGGTCCTTCCCTTCTTGGACCCTTCGGCCTCCCAGAGGGGGCGGCCTTCCTTTTCTTGTCTCCCCTGGCTGGGGGTGGGAGAACTTTCCTCTTCCTCCTCCTCGTTTTCGTGGGAGGAGTGCGCCTTGGTGTTTTCGGACGATGAGTCCGATATAACCTTGCGCCGGAGACCTTTCCTGGTCCCCGTGGCCTTCTTCTCCGGCGCCTCATAAGGTGCCGGAACCAGCATCTCCGTTAGGAGAGCATCTGCTGGATCTTCGGGCAAGGAGGCTGGACAATCGATCTGCTCCGCTGTCGCTACCCAGTCCTATCAAAAAGCATGGAGGCTCAGATCCCTCCCACGGTTATACTGGGGAAAAGAACATCTTATGAGATATAAAAGACTTACCGGATTGGCAGGGCGCTTTGTGCTGAGTCCGCGATCCTCGGTAAGAGGAGGAGGTACCTCGGCGCCCTTAAAAATCACCTTCCAGACGTCTTTGTGCGTCGTGTCGAAGAGCTCTCGCAGCGTCTGGTGCTCAGCCGAGTCGAACTCCCACAAATTGAATTCCCGACTTTGACACGGGAGGATCCGGGGGAAGAGCATGACCTGGACCATGTTGACAAGCTTGATTTTCCTGCTTATCATATTCTTGATACATTTCTGTAGTTCGGTCAGCTCCACCGACGAACCCCAGGACAGGCCCTTCTCTTTCCAGGAGGTGAGCCACATGGGGATGCCGGATCGAAATTCGGGGGCCGCCACCTAGTTGGTGTCGCGCGGCTCGGTGATGTAGAACCACCCCGATTGCCACCCCTTCACGGTCTCCACGTAGGAGCTTTCGAGCCAGGTGACATTGGGCATTTTGCCCACCATGGCGCCTCCGCACTCCGCCTACTGACCGACTACCACCTTTGGCTTCACGTTGAAGGTCTTCAGCCATAGGCCGAAGTGGGGCTTGATGCGAAGGAAGGCCTCGCACACGACGATAAACACCGAGATGTTGAGGATGAAGTTAGGGGCCAGATCATGGAAGTCCAGCCCATAGTAAAACATAAGCCCGCGGACAAACGGATGGAGGGGAAATACCAGTCCACGGACGAAGTGGGTAAGAAATACTACCCTCTCATGGGGTTCTGGAGTAGGGACGATCTTCCCTGTTTCTGGGAGCCGGTGCGCGATGTATGTGGCTAGGTATCCGGCTCCCCGGAGCTTCGTAATGTCCTCCTCCATAACGGAGGAGACCATCCACTTGCCCCCCGCTCCGGACATGCTTGGAATGGCATTGCGGAGAGGATGAAAACTTGGGCGCTGGAGCTCGAGTGCGTATGAGTGGGCAGGAGAAGAGGAAAGCGTGGGTGAAAAAGATGAATCCTTGTCCCTTTATAAGGGCGGAAGAAACTATGCGCCTCCCCACCTGCCTGGTAAACTCGCTTATTCCCCAAGCACCGGAATTGATGGCGCGGTTGGGTGACCCACACCCGTATTGATGAGAATCCCGTGATAAGGGGACACGATCTCTGCTTCGACAAGACGTGCCAAGAAAAACGCCTCGCAATATGTGCAGTAGCTGGTTGAGAAAAACGGTTCGAATAATGACCGGGCCGTGGCATGATGTCATGTTGCCAAATGTGTCAGCAGATTAGATTTGTGGGATATTATACTCTCTACGGTGGTATGTGGAATTTATTTTGCAGAGCCGGACACCATCCTTGTGTTCAAAATCTTCTATGGAGTATTCGGAGGAAGAACTCGCCTTGCAATGCCGAAGACAATCTGCGCGCCGGACTCATCGTCATTGAAGCCTGGTTCAGGGGCTACTGAGGGAGTCCTGGATTAGGGGGTCCTCGGACTGCCGGACTATATACTTTGGCCGGACTGTTGGACTATGAAGATACAAGATTGAAGACTTCGTCCCGTGTCCGGATGGAACTCTCCTTTGCGTGGAAGGCAAGCTTGGCAATTCGGATATGTAGATCTCCTCCCTTGTAACCGACTCTGTGTAACCCTAGCCCCCTCCGGTGTCTATATAAACCAGAGGGTTTAGTCCGTAGGAAAACAACAATCATAATCATAGGCTAGCTTCTAGGGTTTAGCCTCTACGATCTCGTGGTGGATCAACTCTTGTAATACTCATATCATCAAGATCAATCAAGCAGGAAGTAGGGTATTACCTCCATCGAGAGGGCCCGAACCTGGGTAAACATTGTGTCCCCCGCCTCCTGTTACCATCCGCCTTAGACGCACAGTTCGGGACCCCCTACCCGAGATCCGCCGGTTTTGTCACCGACAGAGAGAAAGATGGCTGGCTTGCCCAAATCGAGTTGGCTTCTTTGGTATAAACGTTCACGGACCAAAACAAACAGTCGCGACCCAGACCCCAATTAACTTAACAAAGGCCCAGTCAGGCGACATTGGCACAAATTAACATAATGAGGGCCCGACCGGATGACCTAGACATATGGAGAACTATGAAAGCTTCCATCTTTTATTATTAGGTAAATATTGAATGCAGGCGATGTTAACTCAATTCATAACAAACAAGATTGGATTGGTTCAATATGATCATTCTCCCAATGTCATAATCTCAATGTTGTTTTAGGATCATTGTTACACTTAATGAGATCCTAAGATCTGGAAAACATGATCACCAACAACACATGAGCTAGTCCTGGAGGAGAAACTAGGACCTTTTATTTAACCGTTTATCATTCCACATGTGCATATGAGTTTTCCACTGAATCGCATATTTTAGGATCATAGCTGTTATAGCACAGAATACAAACTCTATAATTATGGACATGGAAATATAATAATACAAATATTATTACCTCTAGGGCGTATTTGCAACAATCTCCTACTTGCACTAGAGTTAATAATCTAGTTGCATGTTTTTCCTAACCCATATTGCTATCTGATGTTGCTCAAGCTTTGATAGTTGTAGAGCCTTCGTCACTAGATCTGACACTGTTCAAATCTCAATGTTATTCATGTCGTTAACATATGGTTTTATCGTGTAATTCACTTCTTACATTAATGGTGGCACTATATCTCCATAGAGTCCATTCTATACTATATCTCCATATAGTCCCATTGTTATATTTCCATATAGTCAATATCTATTGGGAATTACATAATAATTTATCAACAAACTTTTATTGATCCAGATTATATTCTATTGAAAGACTTCTCAAGTCTCAAGCTATATCATTTATAGATCCACAATTTATGTTCATTTCTGAGAAACCATTTCACAATTTATTGCCCGGTAGTTTATCACTCATGAAGTTGTCTTGTGTAATCTTTTACAACAAGTATTTTGTGTAACTATTACAAAAACCAGTTCATATCGTCTAGAGACAAGAAGCAAAGCTTTCGTGTAACTTAGCTACTTAAAACTTTTAAGAAATTACCCTAGTGAATCTATTAGATATCACTATATGGTACTTACTACTACCAATTTATTCAAAACATACGGGTTTGTACATTTGATAACACACATGATGAATCTTGTTCATCCATACATGCTTATTAACTATTGATTTCTATACAGTGTTATGCCATGTGATATTTTGAGAAAAACTTTCCTCCTTCTAAACTTCTTTAAAACTTTTGTCACCGTACAATTCTTAGTATAATCAGATGTTTTAATCTATCTATATAATTTTCATCCAATAATTCCAAGTATTTAGAAGCATGTTCTTTGTGCTAATATACTTTATATTGTTTTGTTCAAGTGATATGTCATACATATGTAAGATCATAAACACCATAGAGCTCCCACTAAACTTCTTCTATCCACAAGTCTTTTGATAAATTTCAAATTCTCCAATTACTTTATCAAATTTCCAGCTACTTTATATTATATTTCAAATTCATCCACATGACTTTGAAATATTTATATCATGCTGGTATTCCCAAAGAACACCTTTCAAAATTAGTTTCATTGCTCATTTGTTATATATTGATATCACCATTATAATCCATTTATAACTTTTAGTATTGCTACTAACAAGAAGATTTGACAAGATCAATTCTTCCAATCCTACAAAACTCTTTTGTAAAACTTTTCCTTCAGGATAATTATCAATGAATAATTGAATATCCATTTATACATTTTGTGAGGGTTTCTCCATGTTCAAAACTTGTTCCTTACATATGGTCTTCACTTTGAATTTTAAATGGTTTGAGTAATACTTATCTTAGCTCGGCGCCACGACTGCTTCCTTGAAGCGTATAGGTTTCATCTTCTTCTAAGATGAAATATTCAGTAGATTTGATAATCTTTCCTAACCTTTGCATCTTGTTACAGTCATAACCGAAGCTTCTACATCTAATGTAGCAATTTCTTCGCTTAGTTTCACAAACAAAATATTCCAGAACATTTTTTTCTCGTCTTCCTGTAGCTTAAGACGGAGATTAATACTCTCAATAAGTTGTATTATCCTCCCACTTGCTCCTTTAACAAGAAAACCCTTTTAGATGGTGCATCTGTTTAGTGAATATTATGTTGTTCCATTCATAAATCCCCCAAAAAATAATAACAGCATATTTGTAATAATAATTCCATAATTATTCAACTGCTTGCTAAACTTATGACTAAGATATAGTTCTTCATGGAAGAAGAATTCTTTTATCGTCTGTCATAATGAAATTATATCTTCATCCTGAATTCATTTGAACTACTTCAAATATTTTAGTCCTTATGTTTTATCGAGTAAACCATATTTACTCAAAACATTGATGAAGTATAAATATTCACCGCGCCCTATTATATCCATCGGATTTTATACATCTCAATGTATTTAGTAATTTCAAAATTTATACTTCATCTATATAAAGATCAATTATCCGATGTAACCAAGAAGTGCCACATGAAAGTGGTTTGTCGGTCTTCTCAAGACGTTTTACCTTTCAATGTTATAGATCACACCCTTCAAGATTCATCATGAATGAACCATCACAAAATAGTGGTTTAATAAAAAAATATTCTCATAATAATTTGAACAACCATTGCTTGAAGATTATAAGAATATCCATCGCATAACTCATAGGATAATGAATTACATAACTCCGAAGCAAAATAAATATTATTTCAGTTCTAAGATAAATCTTGAAGATAAACTGAAGACATGACTTTGATGGTCTTTGAGCAGCGATCCCATCACCATTCCCGACATGTATCATGACTTCACTTCTTCTCTCCTTTTGAGCTCTCTGTAGTCCTAGTTTGCAAAATGAGAGCAACCGATCAGTATAACGATTGTACCTTAACCGAAAGAACCATTCTTATTATCTACCAAATACCTTTTACAGTTACATTTCTAGTGTCCCTTCTGTTTATAGTAGAAACATTCAGTCTCTTTAGAGGCTCCTCACCTGTTCTTCTTCTGACACTCGTTCTTATTGCCTTAAGTAGGTTTTCTTCTTCTTGGACTTGCCCTTCTTCTTGAAACTTGTGGTCTTGTTGACCATCAACATTGTCTTATTCTTCTACATTCCAGCTTCCACTATTTGGAGCATAGAAAACAATTCGTTTGCACTTTTCTCCGTCCCATTCATCTTGTAATTCATCATAAAGCCATCGCAATATGGGGGTAGTGGAGCAAGCACAATATCTGTACCGAGTGTTGGCGGAATTCCAAATTCTAGAGAAGCCAGTCTATCAACATACTGTTCGCACACGAACACGTCACCATGTACCCTCGACACCGAAGGTGTTGCACCATAGCTCATGTCGAAGGAGACCCGTCCAAAAGTGCGGTAAGCAAGCCATTCAGTAGCACTTTTGTACACCTGAAACCCCACATGCCCAGGAGGGACCCCGTCAGGGCTTGCAGTGGCTATGGTCTGCCCTAGGTCGACCTGCTCGCCCCAAAGGGCCTCATAGATTGCTTCCCTCCTTCATGCAGAATGAGCAAAGAAGGAGAAGAAGAAGAAAAAAGGGAGAAGGTAAATGATAAAAGTAAAAGAACAGTAGATAGTTTTACCAGAACATATAGGCACGCGTTGCTGCGCCCGTCCATGTTGAATAAAAATGCATAATCTAAAGAATATCAATATGCTCTTGACATTGCATCAATGAGTGATGCAAATCCAATAAGAAACTCTTCATTTTGGACCAAGAGACAAAGATTTTACAGATGCAGGTTTAGAGGGATCACACCAATTCTATTTTCTATATACAGCTCGTTGCCGTCATGTCATACGCTACTGTCAAGAACTAAAGATACAAACAACCAGTAACATGGTAGCAATGGGTGTACAAAGTTCAAGATCAGTATAATCCTAGCTAATTAAAATGAGCTAATGTATTCTAAATACTCTCACTAAGCCTGCATATATGTCTTCTCAAAGTGAGAGCTAAAAATAATGAGTGCACATGTTGTAATGTGGCTCCTCCCATGAGAATATATTACGTAGGATGAACATCAGAAATTTTTCCTAATAAAAATATTAACATAGCATAAAATACATGGAAGTTACTGATGTAGATCTCGAATGGAAAACGAAGGGGGCATGTCCATCAGATACAAAATTCTAAGCCATGTTCATTATTTCCTAAAACCAGATTTGTCATGTTTCTCCAACTGTAACAAAAGACCAAGTGTTTGGATGAAACTTGCTTTGAGAACCTAGAAATTGGATTAACAAATTAGCTACTAAAAAGTTTGAGACATTGTAGAGTAAGATAAACTGAAGAGACAAATCACAACAAAGCAAGAAAACATCATGGATGAACTGAAGAGATAGAGCTCTTGCTCCTCAGCTCCATAGTCATTCACCTTCTCACGCAGCATGGCTCGGCAAAGACCAAGAATGCCAGGCGCCCTGTCAAACCTTCTCGGCAGCATGCTATTGCTGCGAAACTTCTAGGCCTTGGTCAACGCGAAGCCCCTCCTTTGGCACTTCCTCGCACGTTAGACTGAGCTTTTCGTTGTTGCTAAGCTCCCCATGTCGCCCTGGTGGAGCGCTGCACCACTCTGGCCATCTGCCCATAGGTCAAGCGCGGCCTTCTCTGCAAGATCACCAACAACATCTTGCGCTCCGGACGGGCGCCTGTCCCACAACCTTGTCTCCGAGACTTTGCACTTATCGTGCATCCACCTCTTTGCGCCAGCACGCACCTGGTGCAGTCGCGTGCTCGTGAACAGAAGTGGGAGCAGGAGTTCTCCAGCCTCGAGAATGAGACGCCACCCCACGGTGGCGGGTCTGCCTCCTCGTGCTCATGTTCTTCGGAGAGAGGCTCGACAACGCTGTCGAAAGTCGCTAGTGGAGATAGGAAAGCCACGAGGGATGTGGACATGTGGGCGCAGGGTGAACCGGAACTTGCCTAGGTAGGTTTGTGGAGCAGCTGCCCCGCTATGTAGGCCCGATTGTAATGTGTGATTCTTCTCAAAAAAAGTAATGAATGGTGAAATGGTTGACTGGCCAAAACCATCAGTTTTTCGATCGGACGGTTCAGGACCACAAAACACTAAGAGGCCTCCTAGGCAGCTCTGTTTTACTATTTAGAAATGAGGCGGCTAGACTGCCCATACAAGAAGAGGACACCAAATCATGTTCAAATCTTTCATAAATTAACCGAACTGAACTTAGGTAAGTTTGAGATAGCATTTCGGTATTTAAGTCCCACAAGTCATAAACGACCTCAGATGAATATGATCCCAGAAGAAAATTTCAACAATTCGATAAGACGAACAACTTTCTTGTTGAATGTTTTTCGATCCGAGGCCATCTTTAAGGACGAATAGCTCGCGCAAAACAGACAATTACTCACACAACCCATCAGACATAGTTACAGGTGTGTCTGGTCCCAAGCGTCATATTTTTCTCATGGTAGGGTTGCATTGTGCGGGCTCTAACTTTTGCATATGGACACGTATTGAAATGATTTTTATATAAAAATTGACCGATTCAACAATACGAAGAAACGCGTGTAGAACATTTTCTCATAGGAGGCCGTTTTGGAGGCGTAATCGGCTGAACTGTACTCTAAATATAAAATCTTAGAACTTCGAGCACAGCTTCGACCCTCGAGATGAGATCGGATGGCGATGGCCGAAACTTCAAAGATGTTCATGCCGATAATACGAAACTTCTTCATGTATAGAACTTCTTCATTTGAGACCATTTTAATAACGTTTTCTTTCATGCCAAAATCTGATGTCAACACATGCCCCCCTGTTTTTCGGCATAGGTTGTGTGCCGAAAAATAATTTGCACGCAGCTTGTTCTAAGGATGATGTCAACACTCCATCGGTCATTTCATATATTCTTGGGGTGATGAGTATATATCTGCCATTACTTGTTTGAACTCTTGATGCAAACTTGTGTGAAACCTTCTCAACATTAACAATCCGGTGATAAAGTTTCATAGATATGTATCTCAAAGCACTCTTAACCATATTGTTCATCCTTTAGATAGGATTTTGCAAACAATCAAGAATGAACTTCCTCCAAACCTTGATTATGCCTGCAAAAAAATTTCATTAGTGGCCGAAGCAATGGACTTCGGTTCAACCTTATATATGTTAGTGAGACCAAGCATCGGCTATTGATAGGCATGCAATACACCATGACCAATATGGTAGCGGGATAGTTGTTGTGCCTACTCATTTGTTGTCCAATTGTCATGTCCAGATTGATGAGGAATATTAAATCAACCCAAGGTAAATTTTACATCTAGACATACCTCAAGATAAACTATAAGTGATCCATTAAAACATTGATAAGTTTTTTATATTCATCGCACAACTATAATGGGTGGGCTTTCGGTATAAACTGGAAATTCGGTTTCTACCATTCGTTTATTTTTTAATTTCGGTTTCCAAAAGCATAAAACAAATGACAATTTAAAAGAGCTAACCAAAACTTTGGTTAACCGACAATTTCGGTACGGTTTCCGGTTTATACGAAAGTCCATTGCATTCAGGTATTTGTTCATAGGTGGCAGCAGCGTCTTCTTATATAGCCGAAGTTCTCTACTTCCTTTCCTCAGCCAAGCGAGGTGGCACTAAAGGAGCATCCGGCTCGGCTGGCCGCACTCAAAGTTGAGCTAGCAGTATCCATGCAGTGACCGGCCCATAGTCCGTCACGTGCGTCTGTACTAGTTTACTCCAATCCAAAAGGAAGTAGTAAATGCACTGGCCTACTAGTAGTACCCCTCAGTAGAAAAACACACCGGCCTAGTTATTAGCGTATGTATGCCAACAAGTGGATGGTTGGGCACCCGAGAACAGGAAGCGAGGTGCGGTTGGTTCATGCAAGAGACACGCGCCAGCTTCTGATTTTTGTCTCTAATGTATAATTCTGTAGTACTTCGGCTAACCGAGGTAAATATTGAGCTAGCCGAACCTAGTTTAGTTCGTGAAAGTGAAAACCGAATTTCACCGTACTAATAATAAAAACTGAAAATTTGGTCCTTTTGGTTTCAGTTTCGGTCTGGTGTTCGATTTGTCGATTTTTATGCCCACCCCTACTACTAGTAATTAATCACCGAAAGCCTCATTATGTACAGCAAGTAAAAGCTCCAGGCCGAATAACATTCCATATTTGGCTTTGATTATTGTGCAAAATATATTTTAAACGGCATGAGGCTTCACAAAATAGCACCATCAGGAGATATATAAACAACACCAATACCTTGGCTATTTTTATGAATTCAACCATCAAAACACAATCTCCATAGTACTAGAGAGACAAGGCTAATATCAATATGATGCATGTCATAAATCCGATGCTCGATAATGAAAGAAATAATGATTTGGCCTCTCGTAGATTCGTTGGCCAAATCATATTAAATCAAAGCATAAGCCCACTCACCAATTTTGCCATGAATTGCTCTATGCAACATAGTTTGAATGTCACAGTCGTAATGTCTCAACTCCATGCAAGAATAATATAGGTATACGTATAAATTTCCATGAACATGTACATCATCTTGCTTTCCAATCGAACTAAGGATGATGTTAGAATACTACACCGACCATGTTTTGACATATTCTTAAGGCGATAGATAAATACTATCAATTACCATAAGGTCCATGTAAACTTCATCCACCAAAGCACCTATAGCCGAAATAAAAAAATCAAATATTTCAGCCCTTTGGGTTAGCAACAAATAGCTAATCAAAGGTATAGTGATTTGATAATACCCTTTCATGATATAAATTATATTGCATCCATGGATCCAAATGGGACCATGGAGGGTAACGGATCATACCTGGGGATGAATTCCATGGCAAAGATATTAATGGCCTGTTTGACGAATATGGATGATGTGCTAACCAAAGATTTTGATGGGGTGACGCAAACCTTTGGCTTAATTGTTTTTTATTCCATCCTTCTGTTTCTTCAGTTTGGTAAAAATTGTCCCAATAGAAGGTTGCACATCATTTTTATTTAGACTGCTCCTCTTGGGAACCCATGCCATGTTATTCTTTCTCAGCTCTTGTGCACTAAGCTTTTGTAATTCCTTCTTCTTCCAGTATGATAAACCGAGTGTGCGCCTTGGTCATGACACTGTTTCAAGCAATGGTAACCCTTGTTTGGCCTTGTGTACTGTCAACTTATTCTCTTCATATTTGGCACTTCGTTTTTTAACAATTGATTGCTTCACTTCTTTTCCTTTTGTAGCCAATGTTAACTCTTTAATTAGCTCTTTATCTTTTAAGATCGAATCTGAATTGGCACTCTTGCGACCATCTTTTTTAACTCGATATACTTGTTTGACCACCTCTTTCTTCTTTCTTGAACTCTGAACCAATTCTTTTTGTTGAAATGGTCTTGAACATATGACCGAACACTGAATGTTGGTCTTCTTGGAGCTTCATAATAATGATGAGATGGTGTATAATAAGACGGAAAATGTGACCTTTTATCATACCTGTCCCATGATGGATACTGATTTACATGAGCATAGGGAGGTAGCCCTGGCATTGGCATTGGTGGCCCAAAATAGGGAAATGAATAAGTTGTAGGGAAATGAATAAGTATAGGGAAATTTTCCCTTTGCCAATACCGGTCCTCAGATTTGCGCCTAGGGGTGAGCTTGATGCCTTTGCATTGTTTGGCTGATAAGCACCTTTCGCATCGCCCGTCTTTTGATCTTTAGCTAGTAACTCAGCAAAAGTAAGTTTTGACTTCTTTCCCTTGTACTTATTTCGGCCTTTGTTTTCTTTTGGTTTCCTTGCCTCAATCTTTGAATTTTCTTACTGCCCCCCTCTGCTTGGCGTCTTCATTTTACCTTCGATGGAATTCTTGCCCTCAAGAATTCATTGTGCTCTTGATCATCTTCTTTACTTGAAAGCTTGATCCCATCGTGCAGTTTTTACCTTCTCATCTTTAAATGAATCATCTCGAAGGAGCCGGTTCAAAAACATTTTACCATCAGTGCCAATCAGAATAGACTGGTCATTGTTGGTATATCAATAAGTTTCAATCATCCTTTATCATGTTTATGACCTATTTTATTTTTTGGTGGTCGCTTCTCAATTTATTTGCTAGCCTCCACTTGTACTAAGCAGAAATACTGCTTGTGCATCCAATTCCTTAAACCTAAAGTTCTGCCAAATGAGTCCACCATACCTACCTATATGGGGTATTTACATGTTGTTCTACGTAAATTTGCATGTGCCAACTCTAATAATTCAAAAAAAATCATTATGTGTGCTAGTACCGCTCATTAAGCGGCAGGGGGTGGCCAATATTTTCCATGCTAGGTGTGTTATTATCACGATTAGTGTTTATTCACTTGTCATTGCACGAGAAAGTGGCAACGTAATAGGGATGCCCAGTCCCGAAATGAAAAATAATAATCAATAATAAAATCCTTGGAAAGTGTTGGTATGGAAGGCACCCGTGGATACGGCTAGCCATGGATTGTGAAAGAATGGTGGAAAGGAAATAAACTTTATTTTCTGTTTGGGAACCGCCTATAATGTGTCAGCAGGGAAGATATTGGGAATTCTATGTCATTTTTGTTGACAGGAAAAGCATGGCTATCTCAAGAATAATTTTATATCTATTTAAAACATTGAGCCCTGACACCTCTGTAAATCTCTGCTTCCCTCTGCGAATGGCCTATCTATTTACTTTTATGCAATTTTATTTTTCAGTCTCCATCTTCTCTTACGAAGCACAAACTAGAGAGCACTATTGTCATACTTGTGCATCGGATGTAGCAAATGTTGAGTGTGTTTCATGAATGGATCAATGACTGAGCATAATGAGCTAGGGATAACTTTCTGAAGTGCCGATATTTTGAAAGACATGTTTGCTTGTTGGTATACTTGAGTATTTATGTTTTCATGTAAAACTATAGACTATTGCTTTGAATCACTCAAGTCCAAATATCCATGCTACAAAAGAAAATATTATATGATGAATATGATAGGTATCATTCCACATTAAAAATTATTTTTTACCATTTACCTACTCGAGGACGAGTAGGAATTAAGCTTGGGAATGCTTGATATGTCTCCAACGTATCTATAATTTTAGATTGTTCCATGACATTATAGTATCAATCTTGGATGTTTTATAAGTCATTGTATGCAATTATAAATCATTTTTGGGACTAACCTATTAACTTAGTGTCCAGTGCCAGTTGCTGCTTTTTCATGTTTTTTGGCTTTTCAGGAAATCAATAGCAAAAAGTGTCCAAACGGAGAAAAACTTTGGATTAATTTTTTCTAGACCAGAAGAGACCCTAGAAGGTTCGGGAGAAGGCCAGAAGAGCCACGAGGGAGCGACAAGCTCAAGGGGCGCGCTCCAGGGGGTCGTGCCCCCAGGCTTGTGGGCTCCTCGTGGCACCTCCAACCCTAATTCCACCTCTATAAATACTCAAATATTCCCCTGACAGCAGAGAGCCACCCGAAATACTTTTTCTGCTGCCGCAAGTTTCTATTCCCACGAGATGCCATCTGGAGGCCTTCTCCGGTACTCTGTCGGAGGGGGGATTGATCATGGAGGGGCTCTACATCAACCTTGCTGCCCTTCCGATGATGCGTGATTAGTTTACCACAGACCTACGAGTCCATAGTTAGTAGCTAGATGGCTTCTTCTCTCTCTTTTATCTTCAATACAATGTTCTCCTTGATGTTCTAGGAGATCTATTTGATGTAGTGACTCTTTGCGGTGTGTTTGTTGGGATCCGATGAATTGTGAGTTTATGATGACATCTATCCATGAATATTATTTGAGTTTTCTTTGAACTCTTTTATGCATGATTGATATAGCTTTCTCCCTGCTCTATTCATTTGGTTTGGCCAACTAGATTGATTTATCTTGCAATCGAAAGGTGCTTTGTAATGGGTTCGATCTTGTGGTGCTCAATCCCAGTGACAAAAATGGACATGAAACATATTGTATCATTGCTATTAAAGATAAAAAGATGGGGTTTATTCATATGCGAGTTTACTTTGTCTACCTCATGTCATCTTGCTTCAGGAGTTACTCTGTTCTTTATGAACTTAATACTCTAGATGCATGCTGCATAGCGGTCGATGTGTGGAGTAATAGTAGTAGATGCAGAATCATTTTGGTCTACTTCTCTCGGATGTGATGCCTATATATGATCATTTCCTTGGATATTTTCACAATTATTTTCTTTTCAATCAATTTCCCAATAGTAATTTGTTTACCCGCTGTATGCTATTTTCAAGAGAGAAGCCTCCAGTGAAAACTATGGCGCCCAAGTCTACTTTTATCATATATTAAAATCAAAAATACTTTGCTATTTTTTTATTTTTTTATTTTATTTTGTATTTTTGTTTGATCTATCTATCTATCACCATACAATTTAATTTTGCTCGTAACCGTCGAGGGATTGACAACCCCTTGTTTGTGTTTGGTTGCAAGGATTTGTTGTTTGTGTGCAGGTGCTGCTAACAAGGTGTTGCGTGGTTCTCCTACTGGATTGATAATCTTGGTTCTTAACTAAGGGAAATGCTTATCTCTACTGTACTGCATCACCCCCTCCTCTTCGGGGCAATCCCAACGCATTTTTTACTTTATTTATTTTATTTTGTATTTTTATTTGATCTATCTATATATCACCTTACAATTTAATCTTGCACGTAATCATCGAGGGATTTATGTCAGTGCTAAAAAGCAGGGGCTCTCTTTTTTGCCCCTTTACTTGTGCACGGGCAGTCAGAGCCTCACCCGCGACCACACTTAGCGGGGCAGAGGAGGGAAGCAGAAGTGCAAGATTATTAGAGCAGCGCCAAAGCAGAGGCGCAAGAAGGTCAAGCTGCAAGATGGGCTTTCCCCCAACAAGGCCCTTGCCGGGGTGGCCCCCACAGCCCCGGCAAGAGTCTTGCCGGGGCAGCTCACCCAACGCCAACATCACAGCCACCCTTGAGCCTGAGGGTTCCGACACCATCGACAACGTTGGAACCAAGGCTCGGGAAGTGCCTGCATGGTGGCATGCAGATCTTTGTGAAGACAGGGAGCCTACAAATCCTAGATGAGGACCAGAAGACAAGACAACCGCAAGGCTCCTTGCCGAGGATGCCCACGAGGCCCCGGCAAGGCGCCTTACCGAAGACACCCGCAAGGCCCCGGCAAGACTCTTGCCGAGGGCGCTCACAAGGCCCCGGCAAGACCCTTGCCAGGAACATCCACAAGACCGCGGCAAGACCTTGCCGCCCCATCGCCGCCCCAGCTCAGCGGCCAACCCACCAACTGAAGCAAGTACCCACATGGCAGTACGTGGGTACTAATCCAACTAGTCAAACACGTGCATGGTGACATGCAGATCTTCGTGAAGACCCTACCACCACGCCAACTCAGCAGCCTGCCAGCCTACGTGGCGCTGCATGCCTCATTGGCCTAGACGCGTGTCGGAGCAAGGTGGAGCAGCGACGAACGGGACGGGCCTCGTTACCGCCCCCGATAAAGCAAGTGGACACCTAAGTAGCGCATTTAATGCACTTTGTCCTGTAATTACAAGCGATAAGCTTGTACACTGTATACCTTTCCACCTCCTGTGTGCTACTGTGGCAGCCCCTTTTGACTATAAAAGGAGGCCCGCGGCGTACTGAGGGGGGATTCGGATCTTTTGGACGGCGCACACACCGTAGCTAGTTCAAGAACTCAAGAACACTCAAATATACACCAAAGCAGGACTAGGGTATTACGCATCCTCGCGGCCCGAACCTGGGTGAACGATCCTCATGCTGGCTTCTAGACCCGCTCTTTGCACAACCCCGCGCCCGTCAACCGTAGAAGGGATCCCAGTGATCCCATAGGTGTCGTTTCCCCCGACAATTCACAACCCTTTTTTCGCATTGGGTTGCAAGGACTTGTTGTTTGTCTACAAGTGGTGCTAACAAGGTGTTGCGTGGTTCTCCTACTAGATTGATAACATTGGTTCTTAACTGAGGAAAATACTTATCTCTATTGTACTGCACCATCCTCTGCTCTTCGGGGAAATCACAACACATTAAACTTTGTGCTCACCTCGGGTGCCCCCCGGATCGCCTCTTTACTCTATCAATACTCGAATATTCTAGAAACCCTAGGGGAGTCGACGAAAATCAATTCCAGCCCCCGCAAGCTCCTGAAACACCAGATCCAATCTAGACACCATCATGGAGGGGTGCATCATGTCCATTGGTGCCTCTCCGATGATGCGTGAGTAGTTCTTTGTAGACCTATGAGTCCATAGTAAGTAGCTAGATGGCTTCCTCTCTCTCGTTTGATTCTCAATACAATGGTCTCTTGGAGATCCATATGATGTAACTCTTTTTGTGGTGTGTTTGTTGGGATCGGATGAACTTTGAGTTTATGATCATATCTATCTTTTTATCCATGAAAGTTATTTGAGTCTTCTTTGATCTCTTATATGCATGATTGCTTATAGCCTTGTATTTCTTCTTCGATATTTCGGTTTTTTTTGGCCAACTTGATCTATTTATCTTGCAATTGGAAGAGGTGCTTTGCGATGGGTTCGATCTTACGGTGCTTGATCCAAGTGACAGAAGGGGAACCGACACGTATGTATCGTTGCCATTAAGAATAACAAGATGGGGTCTATTTCTACATAAATAGATCTTGTCTACATCATGTCATTGTTCTTATTGCATTACTCCGTTTCTCCATGAACTTAATACACTAGATGCATGCTGGATAGCGGTCGATGTGTGGAGTAATAGTAGTAGATGCAGGCAGGAGTCGGTTTACTAATCTTGGATGTGATGCCTATATAATGATCATTGCCTGGATATCATCATGATTATTTCTAGTTCTATCAATTTCCCAATAGTAATTTGTTTACCCGCCATTTGCTATTTTTCTCGAGAGAAGCCACTAGTAAAATCTACGGCCCCCGGGTCTCTTATTTAATATATTTGCCTTTGCGATCTATTTTCCTTTGCTTTCATTTTCAGATCTATTAAAATAACAATACAAAAATACTTGCTGCACTTTATTTTTTTGGCGTTCGATCTATCAATATTTACAACTCTCTCACGTTTGTTTGCCAATTTCTGGCGCCGTTACCCGAAAGGGATTGACAACCCCTTTAATACGTCGGGTTTCGAGTATTTGTTATTTGTGTGCAGGTGCTATTTATGTAGTGTTGCTTGGTTCTCCTACTGGTTCGATAACCTTGGTCTCATCACTGAGGAAAATACCTACCATCGTTGTGCTGCATCAACCCTTCCTCTGTGGGGAAATACCAACGTAGTTCTAGTAGACATCACGTTGGCGTGCATCCTATTCTTTGCACCCCCACCATCTGCAACGTAGCGATCACCAGGACCCTCATCAACGGCGGCACCAGCCTCAACATCCTCTCCGTGGAGGCATTCGGCCTACTTCATGTGCCTCACGGCCGGCTCCTCCCCACCAAGCCCTTCTCTGGGGTTGTCGATGACTCCACCTGTCCTCTGCGGCAGATCCGCCTCCCCGTCACCTTCGATATGCGTAGCAACTAACGCACCGAGCTCATCGACTTCGATGTCTCCCGCATTGGGCTCCCGTACAACGCCTTTCTTGGGTACCCGGCCCTCACCAGGTTCATGGCGGCGACTCACCCCGGCTACAACATCATGAAGATGTCGGGAAGCAGCGGTGTCCTCACCGTGGCAGGGGACACCTGGGACGTGCTCGTGGCCCTCAAGCTCGCTTTCAAGGCCGCGGCGTCCACGCAGCCAAGCGCGGGGGGTGCTCCGGACGGCCCGGGGGCTGCACCAGCAAAGAAGAAGCAGTTGTTTTCTCAAGATCGGGCTAAGACGAAGCAGGTGTCGGTCGACGAGCACGGGGGATCAGGCTCTACCTTCACCATAGGTGACAGCCTCCCCCCGGACCAGGAAGGGGCACTTGTCAGCTTCCTCCGCGCGAACAATGACGTGTTTGCATGGGAGGCGACGGACCTGGTCGGCATTCCACGCAGGGTGATCGAGCACCACCTGATGGTGTGCCCCAACGCGCGCCCCGTAAAGCAAAAGGTACGGCAGCAAGCCCCGGAGAAGCAGTCGTTCATCATCCAGGAGACTCGCAAGCTGCAAGAAGCCGACTTTATTCGGGAGGTGAGGCATCCATATTGGCTGGTGAACCCGATTATCATCCCCAAGAAGGGTGGGAAGGACCGCATGCACTACACAAAAAGGACACATTCGTGACATTTTGGGCCGAACGAATTTTTTTTCTGACATGCTTATGACACTTCTATGACGATAATTGTGACAAAACCCGATATCATCATAGATGTGGTGGGCTCCTACTTCTATGACAAAAAATCATGATAGAAAATGGGCTTTTCGTCCTGGGCGGGCCGGAGACGCAGCTGCATGACATTCTTTGGGGCGTCCATGACGGAAAAAACCGTGGTACAAGCAAGGGCGAGGAAAATATCGGGGAGTTCCCGGTTACGGTGGGTGGTCGGAGGCTGAGCAATGCGCGTTTCTCTCGTACACATACGCACGTGGGTGCGAGGCATTGGGCTCTAACTGAACCCGAGCAAGGCATTCGCCTACTGAACCCGAGAGATTGCACCGCAGGCTACGCGTTACTGAACCCGAGCAATCGATCGATGGCTTTTAACTAAACCCGATCGAGTGATTCCTTCGCTACTGCTGCTAACTAAAGCCGATCGAACCTCCTGCCTCTGGATGAACAATGAGCGTTGTTGGGGGGTTGGATGAACAGTTCCCGGTGGGGGGTTGGATGAACAGGAAACCATGGTGTTGCCACTGGATGAACAGTACCCCGATCGATCGAGCCTGTGGAGGGCTGGATGAACAGGACCCCGTGGAGGGCTGGTTGAACAGTAGCCGGTGGAGGGCTGGATGAATAGTAGCCCATGGAAGGGTGGTTGAATAGGACCCCGTGGAGAGGGCTGGTTGAATAGTAGCCGGTTGAGGAGCGTGCGGTGGAGGCTGGATGAACAGGAGCCCGTGGATGAACAGTCGCAGGTGGAGGCTGGAGGAGGTCGACGGTGGATGAACAGTAACCCGTGGAGGCTGGAGGAGGTCAACGGTGGAGATGAACAGTATCCCGTGGAGTCCCGTTTTGTGGTACACCACACCCCTCCCGATGAACATGACCCCCGTTTTGACCGTAGCGCTCCAACACAAGTCCGTTTCCTTCGTTGTGCTGTACGCCACACCCCTCCCGATCAACAGGACCCTGTTTCGACCGTAGGAGGTCCAAGAGAAGTCCGTTTCCTCCGTTTTGTGGTACGCCAGACCCCTCCCGATGAACAGGATCCCGTTTCGACCGTGGCCGGTTGAACACAAGGCCGTTTCCTCCGTTTTGCGGTACGCCAGGCCTCGTTTCCATCGGCTTTTCCGTCCAAGCCGGTTGGCTCCCGATGAACGCGACGATGCAGTTTCTCCGTTCCGAACCAGCCATGTACGCGAGCCCTGGCCGTACGTATGCGTGAGTAGGCGTTTGAGACCCCGCCCGTATGTACGTATGTGGCCGTATTTACTTTCTAGCACCCTGGTTGTACATACGTGTACATGCTACGTGCACGCCTCTACTACGACACGTGCGCGCCTCCACTATGACACGTGCCCTTCCTTACACGGCCATGGTTCATCGCTGCAGCCTGCAGACAGACCGATCGTATGTACGTACATGTTCGCGACCAGAATGACAACGCTACGTATGCTTCAACCAGGTGGGTCCCGACTATCAGGCACTTCCTTGCGTGCGAAGATGTAGCTGGTGGGTCCCAACAGTCAGGGGGGAAATGTTTTTTTCACGAAATATGGTGGCCCGTCCGATGGGTCCCTGCTGTCAGGTGGAGGAATCATTATTTTCCGCGTAATAAGGAGGCACTTCCTTGCTGCGGCCGTGGACCCAGCTGTCAGCCTCTCCACGTAATGTACTCTTCCAATGGAAGTCATTCCTTGACCACGTTGACCACGCCGCGTTGAGAGCACCAGGGCGGTGGACGACGGCGAGGCCTAGGAAGGGGACGACGTGGATCCGGGGAAGACGCGGTAGTGGATGCCCATGCGGAGAGAAGTACGAGGGTTCACTAGTTCGGCTGCGCTGTGAGGCTGCCGTCGCCGCAGAATAACAGTGGGTGTGGGTGAGTAGACGGATGGCCTGGCCAGCAGTGGGAGTAGTAGGGGGCGGTGAGGCCTCCCCGGCATCACAACCGGCCACAGGAGGCAGGAGCACGCGGCACGACCGGCGCTTCTTTGGGCGGCTGGAGCAAGATGACCAGAGGTTGAAGAAGCATGACGTCCGTTGGAAGGACATCATACGGTCACCTGAGCTAGAATCGTTCATATTGACTAAGTTGACAAAGCCCTCCGTCCCCGTCAACTTAGTAGGCCCACAAGTCAGCCTCCCACTATGTTGGGTCCTAGCTAGCATGAGGGTATTCATCTTTTGTGCGTAATAAGGAGGTACTTCCTTGCGTGTGAAGATATAGCTGGTGGGTCTGACCTGTCAGCAGGGGGAACGTTTTTTCGCGAAATACAGAGGCCCTTCCAGTGGGTCCCAGTTGTCAGGTGGAGGAATCATTATTTTGAGCATAATAAGGAGGCATTTCCTTGCGTACGGCCGTGGACCCAGCTGTCAGCCTCTCCATGTATAGTCCACTTCCGATGGATGTCGTTCGTTGACCGCGTTGACCACGCCGCGCCGAGAGCACTAGGGCGATGCACGACGGCGAGGCCTATGAAGGGAACGACACGGAGCCAGGGAACACTCGGTAGTTGTTTCCCACGCGGAATGGGGGTACGAGGGTTTACTGGTTCGTCTGCCATCGCCGGAGAATAACAGTAGGTGTGGGTGAGTAGAAGGATGGCTAGGCCAGCGATGGGAGTACGGTGGGGCGATGAGGCCTGCGCCGCAGCATAGCCAGCCGCGGGAGGAGGGAGCAGGCAGTCAGGCAGACACTTGTTTGAGCGGCTGGAGCAGGAAGAGCAGAGAATCAAGAAGCACGACGACCGTTGGATGGACAGCCAACAGTCACTACACTCGTGTGTTGACTAAGTTGACACGGCGTTGCGTGTGCGTCAACCTTTTTTTTAGGAAAGCATACGCGTCAACCTGTAGTAGGCGCACAAGTCAGCCTCAAAATCTGTGGAAAACAGCATACATCCCATCTGCCATTATTTCTAATAATTTACAGCCCATTTGCCAATTCTTATGAATTTTTTTGGAGCCCATCTTCTTTTTGTTAGTATTACACCCCATATTGTTGCCACGGTGAAAAATTATACGAAATTTTGCATATTTCAGTGTGGTCAACTGTTTTTAATCCCAAAATATCGAGTCACATTCAAACTATTTTGAAAAATAATTTATATAAATATAAAATCCAAATAATTGTCCACGCATAAAAATCAATGGAATTTAAAATCTTGTAATGAAAAAAATTGAAACTAATTCCTGGTTTGATGTGTTTTAAAAATGTACAGCCCATTTCTGGGCAAACCGAATGAAACTCTCCTCGTCTTGAAAGATTTGCAACCCAGCAGGGTTGATAAAGCAAGTAGGCCTCGTTTGGGTATTTCTTTAAAAAAATAGAACTGGGCTAGCCATTTTCAGCAAGAAAAAACACAGCTGGGCTCATGATGTGGTAAACATAAATAAAACCCTGGCTAGACGGGCCATAGCCCCCGCACAGCACTGTTGCTACCCTGATCCGTCACTAAAACTAGTATAAGTAACAACTGCTTGTTCCTCAAAAAAATAGTAAATTACAGCTGCGCGACCTGCTGTGTCCCGGGTGTCAGCCGCTCGTTGTGTAATTCTCTCGTTTATTGACTACGTTGACAATGGCGTGAGCCCCAGATGTCCAACCATTAGGAGGAACCATTTTTTTGGGCTTGTAATAATGAGGCACTTGCTTGCGTACTGCCATGACGCTGGTGGGTCCCTATTGTCATCCTCTCCACGTGCATTCATCTCCTTGTTCCCCTCGGTTGTTGACGACGTTAACAACGGAAGAGGGCGGCCCACCGAGCATGGCGAACGAACCAAGGCCGAGGACCACGGCGAGGCCTTGGACGGAACGAACATGAGCCGTGGAAGATGCGCCGGTCCAGTCGCACGCGGAGGGGAGTACCAGGGTTGACTGGTTCGGGTGCAGGTGCGTGTTGGGGCTGACATCGCCGGAGAATAACATGACATGTGGGGGAATAGAGGGAGCGACTGGCCAACGTTGGAGGGTACGGTAGGGCGGCGGAGGCGCAGCCAGCCATGGGAGGCGGGAGCAGGCGGAGCTGACGGGGTGGTTTGGTTTCGGCGGCCGGAGGAAGAAGACAAGAGATAGAAGATACACGACAGATGTTGGATGTGAATCCAACGGCTGGTAGGCAGAATTGTTTGTTAACTAGCTAGTAAGTAGACACCACCTTGGATAGGCTATTTCCTCGTGGGTCCCAAATGTCAGAATCCAAATCTGTCACGGTCATGCAGCCTTTCCTATGAAAATTTACAGCCCATTTGGTGTGCTAGTTCGAAATAAGTGTGTGGGTGCTGGTGGGGGCTAATCACTTGGCTTCTGTAATGCATAGTGAGCTCAAGCAGCCGGCGAGAGTGATGTTATTTCCCTTGTTTGGGATTTGTTACAATATTTCACTCTAAATTAAACGAATGGCAAGCCATTTGCCTTGTTTCAAAGAAAATATGACAGTCACAGCCGAGTTGAAAAGGGCAAGAACATCTAACTCCAGCTTACAAACTATACAAAAGCACGAGGCTTAATTGTTCATCAGGTTTAGACAAAACCCAGGTTGAAAAGGGCAACAACATCTAACTACAGCATTGTTTTCGGCAGTCACAGTCAAATGGATCGGTCAGGTCCATAGAATGAACATCCTGGGTCGTAAAATTTACTGGATTAAGACCACAATATGTTGTAAATAGAAGCCCGACACATTCAAAAGCTATTTTGCCCACCTGAAACTCCTTTTTTTGCTCTTCGACATACCCATCTGTCAAAACCATGCTGCTGATAAACTTAAGCCTGATGGACGATAGTAACCTCGCATTCAGCAGGAATAATGTGACAAATCTAGTGTTTGCATGGTTGGCTACATATCGTTCTAGCGTTATTGTCTTCAATCGAATGTCATGAGAAGTGAGAAAATCCTGGTGCTTACGAATCCACCGATTGGTTATAACTTTCTTACCCCGTCCTGTTGCCTAAATAGACATGAAGATTGAAAACATTTAAGGTCTAAAAAAAGAGTGTGGAAAGAGCAATAGATGAACGGTTAATTCTAGTACACTATATGCGGGCTTCCAATGTGCGTGAAATTATCACCTATATATACAACTTCTCCAGACATGGAAAGCATTGCAGCAAGACAATAATCTTGTTCAGATCAAAACTACTCATTTGGATATATAAGATCTTAGCAGAATCCAGCACCATTGATGGGCTATCCATGGAGAAGCTCTTCATTGAGCATAGAACATAATATTACTACAAAATGTGTACTCTGAGATGATATATAACTTATGCGCAGAAACTTAAAATGCAGCTTATGGTTACAACACTACTAGAAAAAGGACTACTAATGGCGCACCTAATCTGGCCATTAATGGCGCATCAGTGGTGCGCCATTAGTAGCACGCCATTAGTATATTTTACTAATGGCGCACCACTGGTGCGCCATTAGTATCTGGTATACTAATGGCGCACCCCAGATGCGCCATTAGTATATACTACAGTGCGCCATTAGTATGCCTCCCAGGGGGCCATGTATACCAGGTGCTTTGGCATACTAATGGCGCACTACAGACGGATGCGCCATTAGTAACTTCGGCATACTAATGGCGCACTGTCTAGTGATGCGCCATTAGTATCCTTTGGCATACTAATGGCGCACTATGATTTGATGCGCCATTAGTATGAATATTAGGTTTTTTTTTATTTTCTGTTTTTTGCACAGGTTACAAAATGTATAATTGGACAAAATATAGACAGCACACATCAACAACAGATTCATCGAATACAATAAAAGATTAGTCTCTGAATACAATTCATCATTTTAGTCTCCGAATACAATTCATCATATTAGTCTCCGAATTGAAAAGACCGAACAAAATGTATAAGTATGAATCATTATATTACAAGTCTCGAGACCGCGAGTTTGTCTTCACATTACAAGTCGATATCGATCATCTAAAATACCATCACATAGAAGAGAGCTGCGGTCATCACGATGAGCATCATCACGATGAAACTCATCTTCATCCGGTTCCTCCAACGCTCCCTCCCCTCTCCCGCTAGATAGCGGGCGTATCTAGATTCGGCCTCGACCCTAGTGGCGTACCCTTTGTAACTGTTACCGCTGAATCGGTGAACCTGTCTCCGACACTCCTCCCAGTCGTCGTAGACTCCGAGAACCTTACCCATGTACACGACATACCACGGCATCGCTATGCAGTAGCCAAACGAAACGTTAGTACCAATTCACAGACAATACATAAGCAATATATAAGTATGCAACAGAACGATCGGAAGAGAAAAGCAAGACATTAATAGCATCGATTACATCTAAGTTGAAGGACTCTCGAAACCAAAGAGACATACTACAAGTTCATTAAAGTTTAATTACAACATGAGCCAATCGATGTTTCAGAACTAGACACAGCATCACTGCTTTCGACTCGACTCAAGGGACCAGAGCGGGGATGAAGCCGCCGTCTATCGTGGGAGTCATGAAACCACGGGCGTTGTCAGCCTGCATTTGTAGGATTGTGTCGATGTCACTGTTGGATGGTTGATTTCTGAGGTAGAACTACCCCGAGGTACGAAGGACATCTTGATGGATGATTTCCGCAAACTCCGACTGGATGCAAAAGAATTCTTGTCTGATGTCCGCGTCCTGGATTGCCGACACGCTCGCGGCCCAATCTTTGAGTCTACTCGGTAGCAGTAGTTGATGATGGTCCCGTATGATCGCCCGCATGTGATGGATGGTATAGTAGGCACCCTTCTGACCGCCAGGCGGCTGCTTGACGCAGCAGAACGTCGTGTTGTGGGAGAACACGTGCTTGCCGTACTTACGAATAGGCCTGGTGAAGGTGCCTCCAGATTTGACGTAGCCGGGGAGAACATCATCAAGAACCTTCTTGACATTTGTGTAGTCTACGTTCGACTGACGGTCCGGGTCAAAATACGTGGCCATGGAATATTTGGGGCTTAGGAGGATGAGCGTGCAATGTGTGTCACTGCAGAAAACACAGAATGTTAAAAGAAAAACGATCGAAATCTAAGAATTCATATGTTACGGGGCGGTTGAGGGGAGGACTTACTCGGGAAAGTAAGGCACGAGGAAGTTGTCCTTATCTTGGTTTGCCAGAATGACGCCTTCGAGGTAAGAACTCGCGACTTGCCGGTCCCCAGCGCTGCCCAAGATCTTGGCACGCATGTAGAAGGGGTCGACTATCACGATGTCCGGGGTCTTGTCGCGAATGATCCGCATCTCCATACTCAGCGAAAATAGCCGAACGAAGGTGTAGTGC
Source organism: Triticum aestivum (assembly GCF_018294505.1). Lineage (NCBI taxonomy): Eukaryota > Viridiplantae > Streptophyta > Magnoliopsida > Poales > Poaceae > Triticum > Triticum aestivum. The sequence goes on along the minus strand of NC_057802.1, from coordinate 232,406,345 downwards.
AGCGGATGAAGGTTCAACATAGCGTGGATGTCATCAAACCGCAGGACAATCGTACCCCCGATGGAGTTATCCACAAAGCCCTTGCCCTCTGGCACCTTGGCCGCGAAAACCGGGTATGCCACATCCTTCTCTCGGAGACGCCGCTTCTCCAAAGAAAGCACACTGTCATGCAGACTCCGCATAGCACCGGTTGCAGCATCGAGCATATTTCTCGGTAGCATCGGCCTACCCACCACATGCACCCTCCTCGAGATATCCGCAGTTGAAGGTGGCCCGTCCTGAGCACGGATCGTACTCGGTGCCGGCTGGCCCGCACCCTTGTTAGTCTTTCTTTTGCGTGCCTTCTTCTTGATCTCCTGTAATGGGACCAAGTTCTGCTCACAGACCGCCTTCTTGAGTGTGTTGGGGCTGATCATATTTGGCACCTCGCCTATCTGAGGCTCGGTGAAGTCGGCAGCTGGAGGCGTCTCCTGAGAGCTGAACAGCAGACGACGCCTGTTGCAACTTGGCTTCTCCGCGGTACCAGCTAGATCGCACACGTCTTTTGTTGGGTTGGGTTCTTGAGAAGGAGGCCCCATGAAGTCGCCACCATCCCCATGATCGGCAAAGTACTGATCGACGTTGGCAAATGTATCGTCGTCGTCGTCGTCGTTCTGATCCTGTGCCATATGCATGTTTGGATCCAGTGGCATAGGGATGTCCGGCACCGTTGCGGCGGTCTTGCCATGGGGCCGACTTGGCGCCGACACGACTGGCGGTGTTGTCTTTGGGGTGGTGTCCCCCGCCCCCAAACGAATCTGGCTCTTCGGCCAAAGCAGGGGCCAGCTCAGGCAGGCGCTGAGGTTCATCACGTCATCATCGTCGGCCCCCATTGGTTGAATCGGAGGTAACACCTCGTCGCAGCCTGGCAGCACCCGAACCAGTTGAACCCTAAACAAGTTGGGTGGCATCTGGGTACCGTGGAACAAGGGGTTGCCCGGTTGAACGATTTTGCCCTTGGCGACATCGACCAACTCGTTGTTCACGAAGTGCAGGAGAGTGCACGGAACGTCGGCGGCGCCCTGCGAAAACATGTAGGGCATTAGGGATGCCCAGTCAAAGGCAAGGAGATGAAGTCCTCGGCCGAGAGAGGCTTAATTAGTTATCGTGATGATGGCGTCGAGCTCGGCTAATGTCGAGGCACCGCCAACGGCGGGCGTGCAGTTGACGGAGGGGCCGCTTGCTGCAGAGGTGCCGGCCGGCGTACACCCGGGTGCATTAAGCTCCCGTGCCGGCGTCGGAGACACCAATGCCGGCTCCGCCGGAGACACCAATGGCCCCGCCGTCGCGTTCTGCGAGTTGCTGGCCGTGAAGCTAGGAATCGGGGGCGGCCCCTGTTGGCCGCCCGCAATCCACGCACTAATCCCCTGGATCAAGGTAGGCACAATGGCGGTGATCGTCGCTCCGAGTTGTTGTTGCACTTGCTCTTGGAAAATCTCCGGAATCCGCGCCACCTGTGCCCTGAGTTCTTGAACCTCGCGCGCCTGGCTTTCCGAGCTGGTCTTTTTCTCCTTTCGCCCAGCAGTGTCATAGTATGACGACCATTTTGTCGACAAGCCTTTGCCGGCCACACGACCAGCTGACGTCGGCTTACTGAGCTTATCCTTGTTCTTCATTACATTCAACGCCCTATTTAGAGTGGTGTCCCAAGGGTTGCTCTTAGTCGACCCCGCGCTACTGCTTTCAGTCGCCTGCGGAAGGAATGTGAACCATTTAGAAATTTGGCTTCATTAATTAGAATGCAACCATATGGAGCTAATTACGAGGGGGTGTATTCCCTACCAGAACAAGCTCAAGCGCCCTGGTCTTCAGATCCGTGGTAAGCTCCTTTGTTTTCGGGTCCTTCTTGTACCGGGCCCTGACAAAGTTCCTGGTCTGCTTGTCACCGTATTTATCGAAGAGGGGCGGTAGGCCATGCTCGGCACGGTCCGCCTCCTCCTTGTCCCATATAGGCTCCGCCACTCTGTAACCGCCGGGACCGAGTGTGTGTTCCCCTAAGTTCAGCTCCCGCATTTCTTTCCCCCACTTACTTGATTCGGAGTTTGCGGTGCTCGAGCAATTGATCTTGAAGTCATTGTAGTCATCTTCGGTGATCGAAGGATTTTTCTCCTTGATCTTCTCATAACTCTCACCTTTCTCGACCATTCTCTTCACATTGCTTTTCCAAGTAGACAGGGCCTTGCTCATCTTCGTGAGGGCAGCATTGTTCACTTTATTCCCTTTGAGGCTTGTGTTTTCAAATTCAGCGGGGAACTTGTATCGTTCGTGCAGCTTCGTGAAGAGGAGGTTGCGCAAATTCCCTCGGTCAGGATGCCTCAGGTTCTCGGTGTTGATCGAGACAGTGCTCCGGAGAATGCACCCGAGCTGAAGCGAGTACCCCTTGACTATTCGTTCGGGCGCCGTTGGATTCCCGTCGGACTCCACTTCAGTAACTTCCTCCTTGAGGGTGCGGAGCACGGTCAGGCGCCGGTCCTTCCGTTGCCTCTTCGGTTGGCTGCCATCTGTGCGTGCGCCGCCATCATCAGTGGTGGCATCCTCGGCGGCACCATCAGTGGTGGCATCCTCGGCGGCACCATCAGTGGTGGCATCAGTGGGGTCATCCTCGGCGGTACCATCAGTGGTCTCAGGATCGGTGGGGAAGGCGGCGTCCTCATACAAGTGAGGTTGTTCCTCCATCTCCTGGGACAGCATCCAGAATGGCTTGACGCTCGAACCCCCCCCCGGCCTCATCGTTGTTGGCCATGTTTCTCTCTAAATAGGAACAAAGTTTGGTCAAAAAGTTGGTTATTGTCAAGGAACAAGATCATGGTCTCATCATTTAGGGTTTGTCGACACCGAGGCATCCTAAAAGCTAAGCTTTTATCATTGAGGGTTTTTCGACGCCGAGGCACCCTAAAAGCCTAAGCTTTCATCATTTCGGTTTTTATCGACACCGAGGCACCCTAAAAGCCAAGCATTAGTCACAAGTACGCCGGGGCACTTGATCCTACTTAATTAACTACTAAGATACCCCGGCCCATGCATTAGTCACAAGTACCCCATATGTCCTATTTTTAGCAAAGTCATGCTAAAATTCACGGAAAATTTCAGCATGACCTTTGCTGAAAATAGGACATATGGAGTACCCGAATTTGCCGGAACGGAAGTTAATCGACATTCCGGCAAACTCAAGGGCCTCTCGGGTGGACAAGGCAAAAAAGGCCTCCATCACAACATGGAAAATACACCAAGCAGTATCATCTGGCTATAATGTACAACAGGCTTTTGGTTTATGGAACCATTTCATGCCCAAGTGATACAGTGATACAGTGATACAATGATACACAAGCAGAAACTCAGTACTTTTGCTACAATGATACAGTGATACAAGGTACTGCATTCTGTAACAAAACTACAAATCAATCATAAAAAGTAGTGAGCAAGACTGTAAATGTTCTGAAAATTAAAAGAAAAGAGTGCTGTCTCAGAACTCAGCAGTTACAGCAGGAGGTACTGCAGTTACAGCAAGGTAAATGCAAGTAACAAACTCTTAGATAAAAGTTCCTATAACATGGCAAAGTTTCTATAACATGCTTTTTACAAATTGTAGCTACTGTTTTTTAGCAATGCAAGCAACAAACAAACATGATCTCCCTTGGTTTGATCACATGTATGTATATGATGTACAGATGAAGACATCTAATTATGCAAAAGATTAGGTTCAAGTAATCTTCTAAGAAATAATGGAATCAAATATAGCAAGGGCATACACAATACACCATCATGAAAACTGCCCAAAATGGATAAAATAAATTGAACCCATGTAGCAAGATATGATATGGAAGTGTCATAAATCATCTTACATATGGAGAAACTCTGCTGTGAGGAGTTCAGGTTACTTGAGCTACCGGCACCGGACGTTCTTGATGACCCGAGAGCAGTACAAACTACAGGGGCCTACAGTGATAAGGATCCAGAAGAAGTGATCGATCAAATGACAAGCAAGATTGCTAAAATGACAAGCAGCAGTAACATTTTTGCAAACAAACTACAGTGATAAGGGGCCTACAGTGATCGATCAAGCAAGAAGTACTTCATATTTTTACAAACAAACTACAGATACAAACTACAGGGGGACAATACAATACAATACAATAATAATTGCGACATTCCCACTACAATACAATACACGATAGGATCCCTGAGCATTTGGTACAAGGCAGGACAGAAGAAAGAGACTAGGACTAATGGTTGACCATTGTTATCTTATAAACAAGAATCCAAAAGAACTTTGCAATTTCTTCTTTGAATCTGAGTGCCCAATACTAGTTTATATGTGCAGTCCATTTTATGATTCCAGTTGGGCTGGCAGTTAATCATCATCAATTTGTGACTATGAATATATTTATGAATCAACATCATAGTGTTCCTTGTGACAAGAAACTGACTCCGGAATGGCACATCAGTGCACAGAGCTAGCAATCGGCCAAGCAACCTCTAGATGTACACACAAATTGAAAAAAAATACAGTACAGAATTTACAAAGGAATGGAGGTTGTTCAATCAAGTTCAAAATCATAAAAGGAGCACTTGGGGTACAGGTGCAGTTCAGAACTCGGATGCTCGGCACACGAGACAAATTCCTTTTCATGCTCCTTGGCCAAAACTCAAAACAGCACAACTACAAGCACCATCACCAGCTCAAACCCACTACGTTTTGCATTTCTGAATCACCAGCTCAAGGGCCTAATAGAAAGACAGGATTATTGGCAAGAACACTGCAATTTTCATTTATACGAAGTGCATCCATCATCCAAAAGAAATGCAAGATCAACTCATTGCAAGTACCAACCACATATCATAGAGATGAATGAATTGCAGAAGAGCGAGACCCTGACAACTACTAAAACCACTGGCCACAACGCTTTGAGCAGTTCTGAATCATAGAACCGCAAGGCCAAAACTGACAGGTTCGCCCTATCCTATCGAGAGAATGGAGCAAGTTTTAGCTAGCAAAAGAAACACGGGAGCTGCTGAGTTTTCTGAACCTATATCTATCAACAGGCAAAAGTACGGGTCCAGTTCTGCTGTCATAATGTCTGAGGCGGTGAAACTTCTGAAGAGGTGAACTGAAGAAGCACTCTGATTGGAAGAGGCGAAACATACCCTGCTTGCTCCCAGACCAAGAGCTCCTTAGTCCTCCGTAGGGCAGGCGGAGGAATCGTCAACAAGTCCCCGATCGGGTGGCTCAAGTGAGGCGCGCCGCTGTACAATGGGTTCAGGTTAGGGTTAGGGTTGAAGAAGAAAAACGCATGAGAGAGAGGGACGGGGAGAAGAGAACCTAGCAGGATTTGAGAACTCAACGGCGGCGGCGCTGCAGTCACCGGAGGAGGAGGGCGAGGACGAGGACGACGGGGCGGTGTCGAGGCGTCGGGGCGTCGGGGCGGAGACGAGGACGACGGGGCGGAGAGGGGAAGGGGCAGCGGCGTCGGGGCGTCGGGGCGGAGACGAGGACGACGGGGCGGCGTCGAGGCGGCGGGGCAGCGGCGTCGGGAGAGGAGAGGGGAAGGGGATCGAGGGCGAGGGCGAGGGAGAGAGAGGCCGGTTTGGGCCGGGCCGGGGATAGGCGAGGGCGAGGGCACAATACTAATGGCGCACCACCCCTCGGTGCGCCATAAGTACATCCACACTAATGGCGCACCTCACCCTGGTGCGCCATTAGTATTTTTTTTTTCTGCTCGAGCCAACAGGTTATCTTCCACCTTACCTGATCCACACCAAGTCCCCTCTACTAGCTCGACTGGTCAGCAGCCAGTTCTCACACCAGGAGGTCCTGGGTTCGATTCCCAGGCTCCACAATTTTTTTATAAGACAGTAATAATTTTTTATAAGACAGTAATAATTTTTTATAAGACAGTAATAATTTTTTATAAGACAGTAATAATTTTTTTATAAGACAATAATAATTTTTTAAAAATATCATCAAACAGTAATGCCGGTGGAGCGGGGGAGGGTGCGCCGGGGTGCGGGGGGCCGGTGGACCGGGGGGTGCTCGGCGGCGAGGGGGACCGGATCTGGCGAGGTGGGATAGCTAGCGATCGAGATGGAGGGGGATCGATATCGAGTGTCCATGAAATTTAAAAATATTCATGATAGTTCAAAAAGTGCCCATGAAATACAATCGAGAAATGAAGGCTACGATTTAAATACAATCGATCTCTTAGCTAGCTATCTGTTCACAATCTTCTTGCCCTTCTTTTTCGCAAATGGAGTTCTTCTGTGGAACGGACGTCCTTTAGGTAGGGTGGTCCTGCTTCTTCTTGTGGTGTATGCTGCTACTTCATCATCGTCGTCATGTTCGATTCTCGGGTCGCCGTACTTGTCGAAGTCTTGCTCATTGGCTACTCCATCCATTCCGATGATCTTCCTTTTGCCTCTCCTCACGACAACACGACTGGGCTTTGACGGGTCGGTAATGAAGAAGCATTGGTCCACTTGGGAAGCCAGTACCCATGGCTCATTTTTCGCGGTGACGTTTGCGCCTGCGGTCTTGGATTTGGCTTCGGGTATAACCATGGTGGTGAAATACCGGTCTTCTTTTAGGACGCTCTTGGCCCATCTGACACGGAACATCGGGACCTTCTCTCCAGCGTAGCTCAGCTCCCAGATCTCCTCGATCCTTCCGTAGTATCTGTCCTTGTCGTTACCGGTGTAGGATTCCATCGTTACCCCGGAGTTCTGATAACCATCGCTCTTCATGTCCTTGGCCTCGGTGTAGAATGTGTAGCCGTTGATATCGTACGCCTCATAGGTCATCAGGTTGTGCTCGGCGCCCTGTGACAAGGCGAATATGAGTTGTTCTTCCGCGGAAGAATCCTCATGTAAAGGGTACGACAGAAGCTTCTGCTTGAACCAACGCGTGAAACATGAGTTGTGCTCTTTGAGTATATCTCCGTCCGTCCTCTGTTGGCCTCGGTCATTGTACGTCTTCTTAATAAAGGTTTTGTGCTCTACCACCCAAGGATCGACCACGTCTATGTGTTGTAGGCAGACTAGGTTTGCTCTTTCAAAGTCGGCGAGTCGACCCTCGAAGTCGACATGCATTTCGCGGCGACCCTCACGGTGACCCCATCCAGCGAGCCTGCCGAGGTGCCTGTTGACGGGCAGACCAACGGGGTTCTCGATGCCTAGATAATTCGTGCAGTAGGAGATGCACTCTTCGGTCAGAAAGCCCCTGGCTATGCTTCCCTCTGGACGTGACATGTTGCGAACGTATCCTTTGATGACACCATTCATCCTTTCGAACGGCATCATGCTGTGCAGGAACGTCGGCCCGAGTTGGATGATATCGTCCACGATATGGACCAGCAGATGCACCATAACGTCGAAGAATGCGGGCGGGAAGTACATCTCAAGCTCGCATAGTATCACCACGATCTCTTCCTGTAGCCTTCTGAGTTGCCTCACGCCAACAGACTTCCGAGAGATGACGTCGAAAAAGTTGCATAGGCCAAATAGCGTTTCACGGACGTGCGCGTCCATGATCCCACGGATTGCAACTGGAAGTATCTGCGTCATCAGCACGTGACAGTCGTGAGACTTCATCCCGCTGAACTTCAGCTTCGCTAGGTCTAGGTATCTGCTTATCTTCCCCGCGTAACCGTAAGGAAGTTTTACTCCTACGAGGCAGGTGAAAAACTGCTCGATCTCCTCCTGACTTAGAGTGAAGCACGCGGGAGGGTAGTCATTTCCGGTCTTCTTGGCCTTTTTGCCTTTGCGACGACTTTCCGTGTCCTGCTTCGCCTCATCATCATCATCATCATCATATATAGCGTGAAGCTCTTGCCTGATGCCCATTGATTTCAAGTCTGCCCTTGCTTTCGGCCCATCTTTGGTCCTCTCTGGCATGTTGAGCAGGGTACCAAGCAGACTCTCGCACACGCTCTTCATGATATGCATGACATCAAGGCTGTGAGGCACACGGTGGATCTTCCAGTACGGCAAGTCCCAGAAAACAGACCTCGTTTTCCATACCTTCAGCAGCGGCTCTGGCGCCTTTCGCTTCTTTCCCGGCAGTGGGCAGTCTTTCCAATTTTTCAACAGCTCGTCTATTTCCTCGCCGCTCCTCGTACGCGGGCGTCCTCGGGGTTCAGTTTCACCATCGAATAGATCCTTGCGTTTTCTCCACGATCATCGTCGCGAAGCCACCTTCGATGTCCCATGAACACGGTTTTCGAAGACCCGGGATCTCTATCTAGCTGGCGATACGTTGTGTCATCCATGCACCTGACGCATCCAGAAAATCCGTGGACCACCTGCCCTGCGAGATATCCGTAACCGAGATAGTCGTGCACCGTCGTGAGCAGCGCGGCTCTCATAGGGAAATATGCTTTCTCTGCGGCGTCCCACGTATTGGCTGGCGTTTTCCACAGCGTGTCTAGCTCCTCTTTCAGCAGCCCCAGATATAGATTGATGTCGTTCCCTGGTTGTTTCGGTCCTTCGATTAGCATACTCATGTGAATGTACTTCCTCTTCATGCACAACCAGGGGGGAAGGTTGTACATCCACACAAACACAGGCCAGGTGCTATGTGTGCTTCTCTGGCTGCCAAACGGATTGACTCCATCGGTGCTCGCGCCCAGCACGATGTTCCTTGGATCGTTCCCAAATTCTAGGTCTTCGAAGTTCAACGCTTGCCACTGGCTCGCATCCTTAGGGTGACTCAGCATCTTGTCTTTTTTATCTATCTCCGGATCATTTGCGTCATCTTCTCGCTTCTTCTCCTCCCTATCCGCGTGCCAACGCAGGAGCTTTGCTACCTTAGGGTCCGCGAAATACCGCTGCAGACGAGGAGTGATCGGAAAGTACCACACCACTTTTCGAGGAGCTTTCTTCCTCTTCTTGTATCGAGTGACGCCGCACACCGGACATATGGTAGACTCCGCGTGCTCGTCCCGATAAATAATGCAATTGTTCATGCACACATGGTATTTCACGTGCGGTAAATCCAGAGGACACACGATTTTCTTCGCCTCCTCCAAACTGGTCGGGCACTTGTTCCCCTTGGGAAGACGTTCGTGCCAGAATGACATGTTCTCGTCGAAGCATGCGTCGGTCATTTTGTGTTTTACCTTCATCTCCAGAGCCATGAGCGTTACTTTCAGGCGGGTATCCTCGGGCCTGCATCCTTCATACAATGGAGTAACCGCGTCTAACTCAAGTTGATCCATCTTGGCTTTCTCTCGGGCGGCAGCTCTTGCGTTATCCGTCTGCTTGAGAAGCAGCTCTTGAATATGAGGGTCCTGCACCCAGCCCATCGATGGTCCAGCGTCGTCTGCTCTGCCGGCATCATCATCTTCATGATCATGCCCGTCGTCTGCTCCGGCATCTTCCTCATCATCATGTCCTGCATCTTCTACACGATGACTGTGTACAGCATCACCGTCGTGATCATCTCCTGGGGATTCTTCGTCTTCTCGCCCGCCCGAGCCGCGGTGGTTGTCTTGCTGCCCTTCCTCATTTCTTGCCCGGCCCCCATGGACGACTTCGTAGTCATCTTCATCACCTTGCCACCGATAGCCATCCATGAAACCACGCAAGAGCAGGTGGTCCCGCACCTGCCAGGATTCCGGGTCCGCAATAAGGCTCTTCAGCTTGCATCTTCGACACGGACATCTTATCTCCGTCTCGTTCTTTTCAAGCATCTCGGCCTTCGCGGACCTCAAAAACCTATTCACGATGCCTTCGGTCATCATGCGGACCATGGTCGCCTGCGGGGTAGAGCAAAACGATATTTTAGAACCAAGAAAAAATTTGGCATGACTTTCCCTAAAAATAGGACCAAAAAGAATGCTTAATGCCAAAATTCTCGCCGACACGGAAATGAATCAACATTCCGGCAAAATATTGGCAACTATCGCATTTCAAATACCCGCACACCTCCAAACACAAACACATATGCAACACCACGAACATACATAGATCTAGCTAGGCCATAAAAAGTGCATGTGCACATTGTTGTAGGGAGAACAACATAATATAGCTTCCCCCCTTACTTACCTATCAAAACAAGGTAATTTAACCACTTAAATTGAATGAATCTATGGTGGAAATGAGGTGAAAAAGAGGAGGCACCCGAGACAAGGAGGAGGTGGAGAGAATGAAGTGGGGAGAAAGTGAGTGTGGGTAGGAGAGGCTGTCCAAAATATCTTGTTGCTGCCCACTTACTAATGGCGCACCAACTCTTGATGCGCCATTACTAATCCAGGTTACTAATGGCGCACCTCCTGGTGGTGCGCCATTAGTATGTTTGTACAGGCGCACTAGTAAAAAAAACTTTTTATACTAATGGCGCACCCTGGGCCTGGTGCGCCATTACTAGTTACAACTAGTAATGGCGCACCGTGGGCAGGATGCGCCATTAGTATGTTTGGACAGGCGCACTAGTTAAAAAAAATTTTGATACTAATGGCGCACCCTGGTCAAGGTGCGCCATTAGTAGTTTCAACTACTAATGGCGCACTGTCTCTGGATGCGCCATTAGTATGTTTGGACACGCGCACTAGTTAAAAAAAAAATTTGATACTAATGGCGCACCCCGAGGCAGGTGCGCCATTAGTAGTTTCAACTACTAATGGCGCACTGTCTCTGGATGCGCCATTAGTATGTTTTGACAGGCGCACTAGTTAAAAAAAAAAATTTTGATACTAATGGCACACCCTGGGCCAGGTGCACCATTAGTAGTTTCATCTCTAATGGCGTATCGGAAGGTGGTGCGCCATTAGTATATACTAATGGCGCACGGCTTCTCTGGTGCGCCATTAGTGTTAATCCCATCTATAGCCCTTTTTCTAGTAGTGCAAGTGTAGATGATAATATAAAGTACCTGAAGAACTTTGGAGCCAAACACCATATTGAAATGAGCACAGAGATCATGTATTACACCCAAGGTCTCCATTTTAGGCGCAGAGAGGATGGTTATTTGCGACCGTGAATAACTAGAAAAAAGGATCAACCTTTGAAGTGAAGGGGCATCTTGGATGATGAGCTGCCTTCCGTCAAAAGAAATTCCAATTCTTACAAGGTTAGGCGACTCTATTTGGAGACAACCGATTCTAATTGTGAAAACAAGCACCAAGCACTCCAGGGCAGGGCAACTGGAGTGGATGATGTTGTGCAATGAGGCCTCCAATATACGAACCCGCACAAGTGAAAGTTTCTTGAGAAATGGGAGTCGAAGGTTTAGTGCCAGATTGTCTGGTAGGTAGCAAAGCACAAAGGTGGCAGTGTGGAGAGAGGAGGAAAACCGCGAGATGGACATCGGTGCTAAGGGCACAAGTAGATGGCGTTCGGTATCTGGTATGTGATTTCCAGGGGAATAGTAGAACTCAAGCATCTGTATTTCTGTGAATTCAGGGGATTTCAGCTAGGCATCCACTGTGCAGGGCATGGTATGCTTGCTCAGGTAGCATGACGGGATGCAGAGGCTTTGAACGGAGCCCTGGTGGGAGGAGATGATGGCTCTAGGGATTTCAAAATCATTGAAGAGAGATAGCTGATGACAGTCGAGATTAAGGGGCACGGTGCGCCATAGAGGGTGCCACCGAATTGAGAGGACTTGGGTGCGACAGCAATCCTTGGTGTGGAGAAGCGAGATGATCTCCCCAAGGACGGCGTCCGAGAGATCGCTGATGCGGTCCACCCGAGATTCTATGGGTTCCTGGGATCCGGTGGGGGCGGGGTTGCCGCTTCTCCCCGCGCTGTCGGGTGTGGGATCTACCGCAGGCGTCGCCGCTGGCGGGAGCCCCATCTTCTTGGCGCTGGGGTCAGCTGACTCCATTTTCCTCGAGGGCGTCCCGGTGCGCTCACGGATTTGAGCAGAGTAACGAATGATGAGCCTAGTTGTAGTGCGAGTGAAGAAGAAGGGCAGCTGGGGTTTTTTCTGTAGTAGTGAGGAAGAAGGGGAGCTGGGGCTTTCTGTAGGAGTGAGGTGAGGAATTTGGGGGTACGAGTGAAGCGAGCTGACATGAGGTGGGTGGGAGTGAGGAGGAAGAAGAGCACCCAGGTTTTGGGGGGGGCGGTGTGCTGGGTGTGGGTAGCGCCTCTCATTAAGTAAATATATGGGCTTTTGAATTGATTTCATTATTTACTAGGGTGGATGGGCTGTTTTGTCTTGGGCCCAAAGAAACAATTACTACCAGTAAAGTGGAGACACTCTACAGGTACTAGAAAAACAATTACTACTAGTACAGTGGATACACTACCGCTTCTGGCTCCTCCTAGGTCATCGAAACATCTCCCTCTACCGTATTCCGTTTTACTTTTGTTCACCGACATGCGGGCCATGCCGCACGCGGGCCCAAATGCCATCCAGCAAATTAGAAGGCAGTATGCAGGTGGAGAGTCACCCCGGTCGTAGCGTGACAGTAACGAGCCGTCGTATCACAAAACCCCACCTCCCCGCAGTCTAAGTTTGACGGACGAAGCAACCATCATTTCACTCTTCGTTGAATCCCCTTCTCCCTCACTGTCTTCAAGAAAGCCAACACTGACATGTTCCACTGTTCTTCTCTCCCAACGAAGGGAAGGTAAGCGGATCCGTGATATTGGTATATTTTCATTCAGAGAAAGAAAAAGAACTTTTGCAAAGCAGTAACCGATCCTCACTCTTTTTTTGTTTCATTGTCATTGCCATTGTCTTTTCCTTTTAGTGGTCTCCTAGTATTCGTCAGTTTCATGATGGACCAAGGAGAACCAGGAAAAGATCTGCCAATATTGGAGCAGATGCGGGAGGCTGATCCCCACAAGACAGAGAGCTCCAAGAAGATGGAGGCAGCCACCGAGCCGACCCCAGATACGCTCATGGCCACTACTGAGATGGTCAACTCCCCGTTTGAGGTTACAGCCCCCATGGCACTATAGGAGCAGTTTTCCCCCATCGAGGATGTGCCCCCCACTCCCGCTGAGCTGCCCAAGGTGATTTTCTTCTTTGCCGATCTCGATTGTGGTTTTTCATCTAAGTATGTGGTGATGAATAATGCAAAATTTTATTAGCTTCGATGCCATGCTATACATAGTGGTTTAAATAATTTGTGTTTCTTATACTGGAAAGTAATTCAGAATTTGTTTTTGTTTCAATTAGAGCCCTGATGCAGACAAGGATTGTGTGGTTGTACGTGTCACTCGCTATGAGGCGGATGACCTGAATATACGCACTGGGAAAACAGAGTTCTTAGGCTGTTGGATCCTGGAAGCCATTTGCACTTAATACCAATGTCGAGATGTATTCCAGCCTCACTATTGTTAGGCATGTTGTCTACGGTGTACACAAGAAGTTCAAAGCTACTCCTTCGTTTGTGAGGCATACTGTTCTTGTCAAGCTTATGTAGGAAGATGAAGTGGCATGCCTCCACAAACAAGTTTATGAGTGGCAAGGCCACAAGGTTATCTTCATGAAGGTTCACAGGATTGAGTTGCTGCCGGACATCTTCGATGATGTTCATGGCAAGGTCCGTCGTGTGTCCAGCCCAAATTAGATCGAGGCATGAAATAGTTGCCCTAGCTAGTGTTTAATAGTAGTTTGGATTGTGTCTAATTATCCGAACCTTGCCTATTATCGAGCCCTCTGGGGCTAGTACTCTGTTTGAATCCGTCTATGGGAACTGCTGCTACTTTTGTGTGCTCGTGAATCATGTGAGAACCATCATAATTGTTGCCGAAACAGATGCGTCCTAACTAGTTTTTTCATGAATATGGAATGGTAAGACATAAGTTGTCGCGGTTTATCATACGAGCAGTGTGTGTTTGATGAAATAGAGTACTCGTTCGAGAACTGTGCGCCGACGTATACATAAGTACTTGTAAACACCGTTGGTGCTACCACACTTGTAAGCAGTTGGGCAAAACACCGCACATTGGCTCAGCTCGCTTCAACACTAGGCTATCGACCGGCTAACATCAATAATATGCTGTCTGACATATAAGCAACTACTCCTACGTATCTTGTTACAGTGGTTCATTCAGTTAACTGAGGCCACAATGTAAATTCCAAATGTTCACACGCTAGTCCAGCTTTCATGTGTAACACTCACATTCAACTCGGCTTCATAAAAAACTAGAAAAGCATAAGTTAAGCAATTTTATACATCTCAATGATTCATATAACATAACAAACATATACTAGTTCACCGCAAAAGACAAAGTTGTGAGAAGGTTTACAAATCAGGAAAAAACAAGCAAGGCTTCTCTGAGCAAAGGGCCTCCCGGCAGGCTTAAATTTCCTACAGTTCACTCTGGTTTTTTCTTGTTGCCACCATCCAGGGTTAGGTTCTCTCATTCCAGAATAACCAATTATAATTGTGTTCTCAGCTGGAATGCTGAATTGAACCATGTAGTTTACTGACCAGCTGAAATTCTTGTGCATTCCACTAAATTTAAGCACCGCTATTTGCATAAATAAGCAGACCACAATGCCTCTTGTCGTCACACCTGTCCCAAAAACCTCCGTGCAGTCGTGCCAGCTAGTTCTCGGTCCATGGATCACCTTGTAGAAAGTGCATTCCAAACTAGGATGCAGTTGTTTTCGCTCATCCCTGCACTGCAATCAGGAAGTAAAACGTACGAATCAGCTTCTTTTAGATTACATTGGTCATTCTAGCTAGTTACTACCAATGTAGTAATACCTGGAAGACTAGTGTTTAGAGGATGACAGCTAGGAACAACCATCTCATTTTGTGCAGTTGTACTAAAACTGAGGTGTGTACTTTTGATTGGGCTGATAAAAATGATATGGAGACAGACATCCCTGTTTGCGCAAATATGAAGTACAGTTATTTAACCAGTGACAGATATTTGCAGTGGCGTATGATTAACAGCAGCATCTATTGTGTTATGATTGGCACTAGATTGACAGTATGAAAGTGCCCTTAAGTAAGTAGCATCACATCACATCAACACTGCAACTAGATTAACATGCAGAACAATAGCATTAGTATTACTGTCATGAGAGTAGCACATGGTCAGTAAATGTGCAATCAAATTTGTGCAGTTCCACTAGGATGAAGCAATGTTAGCGGTGTGAGATTTAAGTGTAACTGCAAAAACACAATTCATGGGAAATAAAGCATGACGGAAGCACTTCATAAAATAGTGGTGGCATTGCTTCGATTTATCGATGGCACTAGACCATTACTTATAGTGACATTAGGTGGCATTGCTTAATGCTTCATGTGATTTTACATTAATGGCAGTGATATGGGCGTAGGGACAGCAGGGGCATAAAGTGCTGAGGCAGATGTGGTTGCCGAGAGCGGCAAACACTCAGGCAGTATGTCTGCATTTGTCCCATTTTTATCTCCTCGGCGACATTTTCCTATGTGAGCACAGGAAATCTAGACCTGCTTATTCGCATTTGTGTAGTCCCCCAACACCCCTCACTTTCTTTCCTTTTTCAACCAAGAGACAGGCCCACTTCCCCCCACCCTTCGCCATCCACCATGCTTTCTTCGCCTTTTCAACCAAGAGACCGGTTGGGTAGCCACTATCTACTACTTTCCCCCGTTTCCTCTAAGAACTAAGTCCTAGATTCATGCTACAGCTTTCCCACTTTCTTCCCTGTTTGAACCAACTCTTAGATTTGACTGTATGAACTAGCTTTACCTCTAATAATAGTAAAAGTCTAGGTGGCTTTGGAACAAACGACGGAAGTAGAAAAAGTTCCACACGCAGCCACGTGGGGAGCTGGGGCAGTAGAGCAAGGCAGGTTTCGAAGGAATATATACCTGAGGGTCGTCGGCATGTGGCAAAGACGGCGTCGGGAGGCCGCATCTTGGCCACAATACCGAAGGGAGGAAGAAGGGGTTGGAGGCCCTCCCGAGCCGGCACTCTCTTGGAGAGAACGGCACGGCCGCCGATCGGGACGCGCGGGCAGCCATTGGTCTCCTCCCTCGCCGCCGACGACGGCATGAATGATGCACCTACACCCCTGCCCCGGTCGAGGTGGTCTGTCCAGATTTGTGACCAGCCGTGAGCAGAGAGAGTGTGGCCACCTATGTCTTGCTTAGATCTGGAGAGCATGAGAGAGTGAAAGAGAGGAACCCTAGTAAAGCAAGCGCTAAGGCTCCTGCTTATATATATATATATATATATATATATATATATATATATATATATATATATATATACAGTGGAGAGATTTTGTTGTACCAGCTTCAAAAAAATGCGCTCCTACGTGTACCCGCGAGTGGGTGTGAGATAAATAGTGCGTGCTTGCACCGCTTCTCTTCATGAGAGTACAATATACTATGCCCAAAGAACGTTCGCCACAAGAGTAATAGTATAAGTGTGTGACGTGTGAGCTAAAATGAAAGGTGTGTGACGTCTATTGTTTTTTAGAAGTTCTGAGGGTAGGGTGTGAAGAGCACATATGTGTGTGACGTCTACCTGCAGATTGACGGTGGGTGCGAGAGGACTCGGGAGAGTCGTGACTCGTGAGGGTGCGTGTGTGCGTGAGAGAGAGGGGGCACGTATAAATGCAATGCATGTGTGCGTAAATCATTATCCGACAAATGTTCGCCATAAGCCGTTTCCTGATAAACGCCGTAAGAACCGTTAGATCGGCATCCGACAGTGTCAGTTTTGCCATGTCATTTAACAGAGCAGCCACTCCTCTTACACACAAATCTTCCACGTGAGTGTTAGCAACTGCCGTATGCTCCTTCCTCCGTTCCAAAATGCAGTGCATATAGCTTTATTGAAAATTCAAACATCGCAAACTTTTACCGAGTTTTCGTGTACCAAAATGCACATATAGAATACCCAGTATATATCATTTCATTCATCTTCGAGAGGTAACTTAATGATGGGGGAGGAGTCTACAAAGTGTCTGATTTAGCGTTCCTGCAAAACCCTTGAGGTTCGAACACTGGGGTGCGCACGAAGATCTGTCCTCTCCCACGCTCTCACACTCCACGATCTCACGGACTAGCTCGCCGAACCCAAAGAACACGAGGACACAAGATTTATACTGGTTCAGGCCACCATTGTGGTGTAATACCCTACTCCAGTGTGGTGGTGGAGGATTGCCTCTTGGGCTGAGGATGAACAGGACAAGGGAAGAACAGCCTCCTGAGGAGAGGTGTTCTTGTGCTTGGTGAGCTGGTGTGTGGGTGAGGATCGCTCAGGATGAGTTCTGGTGGGTGAGGATCCGATCCCCTCCTACCGCGGTGACTAGTCCTATTTATAGAGGCCCTGGTCCTCTTCCCAAATATTGAGCAGGAAGGGATGCCACAACGGCCAATTTGAAAGGGGATAGCTAGTACAAGCTATCCTGACAAAGGTAGTCTTCGCCTGACAAAGGCTCTGGTGGTGACGCTGTCTTGGGCTCCATGATGACCTCCGTCTTGCCGTCCTGCTGGTCTTGGTCTCGTTGCACCGATACGGAAACCTTCGCTTGATACCTCGGTACTCCTCACCTACGATTGCCTCCTTAGCACCAAATAGGAAACAAGGACACTGTGCGCACTGGCGCCCGCCTGGTCTCGATCCTCATGGCTTGCGTCATTGGAACCTCGCGAGGTTTTCCTGGCCTTGATCTCTCCGCCCCTCGCGAGCCAGCCTGGTTAGGCCGCTCCCGAGGAGGTCTTGTGTCGTCCGCCTCGCGAGGGTCTTGAGCGCTCACTGGTGAAGATGGGCTGTACGGGCCCGCTTATGGAGCCACGCCGTGGGCCGCAGGCAGGCAAGTCTGGGGACCCCCGTTCCCAGAACGCCGACACAAAGAAAGACCGTCGTATCACGTGCAGCAATTTCAACCATCCTTTGGTGTGGAGGAATATCATAGGAACTCTATATGATATGATTTTTATAGGATTTTTCCTTTAGAGCCAATTGGTTGTAGCGACCAGACCTCAAATGGTCTGTGCTGCTGTGCACCAGTGTCATCCCTGGATCAGTAATGCTGACACTAACAGAGTAGCAATCACACACTTATTACATCGAATATCTCCAAAGAGATAAGTATGATAAATATGGCTTAAGGCCATCTAAAACGATAACAGTGGAAGACTTGGAAGATAAGTGAGTCCATCAACTCCAGCGGCATCACTGAGTATAAGACCACGACCTAAGGATCCTTACTCGTCGTCTGAAAAGTCTGCAACATGAAATGTTGCAGCCCGAAAACGGGTCAGCACATAGAATATGCTGGCAAAGTAACACATAGAGAATAATGAACAATAATAAGGCTATACTACATGCATATATGGCTGGTGGAAAGCTCTATGGTTACAGTTTTGCGAAAAGCCAATTTTTCCCTACTGCAAAGGAATAGATTTTATTTAACTATCATGGTGGTTGTTAAACATTGAGATGGTTGACAGCATCTCAATCCTAATTAAAAATCATCACAAACCCAGCAAAATTAATTAAAAGTAACATGGTGATGAGATTCACATGATATCCAAGTACTAGATACTCAAGTTGTCCATAACCGGGGACACGGCTAACCATGATTAGTTTGTACACTCTGCAGAGGTTTGTGCACTTTTCCCCACAAGACTCGATCGCCTCCGCTTGATTCTCGCACTACATGATGTTTGAGAAACGACCGAGACACAGTCTTTCAGAAGTGTTTGCACCTTACGTATGGGTAGACAGTTACACCTACTTTCCCCTACATCTGCTAGTCTACCACTGTAAGAGTTCACACAACTTAGTCAACTATGCTAGAGCCCATAATAGCTTGTGGCTGCACACGGAAGTTTCTAGCATGAATGATCTTATGATCCCTTTGAACCTGGGTGGCGGTCCAAAAGAAAAACAGGCAATCCTGGAATACCCAGGTACCTCAATCCACCCAGATGTGAGTTTTAGTTGCCACCTTAAGTAAACCATTAATTATCAATCTCACATCTGTCATGAATATCACTCAAACCCAATCCACGTCTACGAGCATAGCATGGCAATGTAATAGCAACGTAGAAGTAACTCCCAAGGGTTTGATAAGAAAACAGGTAATAGGTACTACCTCAACTACTTCCCAATACCCACAATTTAATAAGATCCTAATCATGCAATGTTTGAGGAATAGATCTAATGCAATAAAAACTGGGTATGGAAGGTATATGATCAAACTGTTACTTGCCTTGCTGATGATCCGCGAAACCTAGCGATTCGAAGTAACAAGCGGCACACTCCGGGTACTCTATCGTAAACAAACAAGCAAACAATAAGTACTCATCTAATGCACAGGTAAAACTCAAATGAAAGATCCAACCAGAAAGTTCAACTTAAGAACTCCGGTTTGCAAAAAGAATCAACTCGAACGAAGCAACGAAAGGCAAACTGCGAAAGAAACAAGTTTCATTTACTAATCTGGATCTAGGTCAAATTTTACAGTAGCAAAAACTTGTTTGAGTAGGTTAAACGGAAAGAGAACTTCGAGACGAAACTCTAGGCGCTTGAATCGCCTGATTCCGATAGACGAGCGAAAAGTTAAACAGAAACGAAGATTCGATCAGAAATCGAAATCTAAGATAATCGCGGAAAAATCCGACGAAAAAGAAAAACGGACGAACGGTTTAAGAACAGACGTTCGTTAACAGAGAAAATCCGACGAACGCGTTCGTTAAAACGAATGAGTCAGTGAACGCTCGCAAAATAACAAAACCGAAAAAAAAACCGATCTAGGGTTTATTTTTTAAAACGAACGGTTTTTTTAAAACAAAAACCGGCAAACCGAACGGCGGCGAGGTACCTCGTTGGGGGCGGGGCTCCGGCTGCTCCGGCGAGGGCGGCGGGGTGCGGCCGGCGTGCGGGGTGCTCGGGGGTGGGCGAGGGGCGGCGAGGGGTGGCGAACGGCGGCGGCCTTCGGGCGTCGGGGCTCCGGCTCCGGCGGCTCGGGGCGGGGCAAGTGCGGGCGGCGGCGGGGTGAGAAGAGGGGGGGCGGCTATATATATGGGGTGGGGGCGGTGGCTTGGAGGAGGGGCAGAGGCGGCGGGGCTCCCGTGCTCGCCACGGACATCGGGCGGCGGCGGCATCGTGCTGGGGAAGGAGACGGGGCGCGGTGTGGGCCGGCGCTCGGCTGGGCCTCGGCCCGGTCGGGCGGCGCGCAGTTTTTTTTAAATACGTTCCGCGGACAAACATTCGTAGAAAAATAAATAAAAGTCCAAAAAAGATAAAATAAATTTTTCCCGTCTAGTTAGAAAATCTAGAATAGGGTGAACATTTTTTTGACACAAAAATAATTTTTTGAAAACATGCAATATTTTTAATGCAATTAAAATTGCAAATTAAAATCCAAATAAATTCCAATAAATGATTTTAACACTTTTCCTCCAATATTTCAATTGTTTTGGAGAAGTCATATTTTCTCCTCTCGTTATTTTTTTGAAATATTTTTCCGGAGAGAAAATAATTAAAACCAAAATCCTCGTTTTATTATTTGATGAAAATCAAATATGAAAATTTGAGAAAATCCCCAACTCTCTCCGAGGGTCCTTGAGTTGCTTAGGATTATCGAGGATTTGTCAAAATGCAATAAAATATGATATGCAATGATGATCTATGTATAACATACCAAATTGAAAATTTGGGATGTTACATTGGTTCACAGGAATAGATTCATATACTCCACATTTCAAAGGAAATAAACATGATATCATTTTTATAGCTTTAGAGCCACTTGGTTCATATGAATGGATTCCTATACTCCCATAATTTCAAAGGAAAATAAAAATCAGCGTATATTCAATAGAAAAGTTCCTATGATGTGAGCCAAATGACATCTCTTTTCTAATCCCTCCTCATAGGAATTGAGATACATGTCATCTCAAGATTCAATAGAAAAGTTCCTATGGTGAACCAAATGACATCTCTTTTACAATACCTACTCATAGGATTTGAGATACATGTCATCACTTTCCCTACAACTTCCATGTATACATCTTCTATTCCTAAATAGCTAGTACAACCCACTAGTAGCTTTTTTCCTACACATGCAACTATGGCACAAGAACACGTCATGCATGCAAGTCATAAATCACATTGTTTTTCTACTCTATGCATGCAAGCACCACATCATCAATTTGTGCATGTTACTCATAAGTTATTTCTTGCATTAAATTTTGTATTGACAATGTATGCGCTGGTCACGTGCACACATATGTAGTTCACATTAACATTTTTGTTAGAAATGTCATTCTTTTAACTGCAATTCATTTTTTCTCTTTGTACTCCCTCCATCTAGGTGTGTAAGTCATCTTCCGAAAACCAAATAGTCCCAAAACACTTTGGCACGGTACATTAAGTCCCTCCTCGTTTCTTGTTTCATGACATATCAACCAATAAGAGATGTGGGTCGTGCATGCTTTCAATGGCTTGAGACTTTCAAACATGACCTGAAGTGGTTAATTCATTGCATGGAATGCTATTAACTAGCAAAAAAACCTAAGATGACTTATACACCAAGATGGAGGGAGTATTACATTTTTTTCATTTTAAGCATACATTCACTTCCCATTAGTTATAGATGTTTTTGGAGGAACTTTTATGCATTATCTATACCTATACCCCTATATAGTGTGCGAATAACTTTGAAAGATGGTCATTGGATGAAGCTAATCCGACAGAGCAGAGATGGCAAATCCGAGCACTACTGGCCGTTGGATATCATCAACATTCCACCAGATTCTGCCACATGTACAATCTAAAAGACTCCATGGTTGAACTTAAGCATGGTGCACAAACCTCAAAACACAAGCACTTCTCCTTTGTTCTAGAATCTTCTGTATCATAATTGCCCAAACTTTTTTCTGAATGAATTGCCATTATTTGTTTTTTACTTGATGCTTTGCAATGCACAATCCCATGAATCATAACCTTTTTATAAAACTAATTGATTTTGAATGAGATGAACTATAAGAACTAAATGAACATCTACATCATGCATATATGACTCAAAGCTTTACATGCTATAGCGTGTATTTATTCATAATTTGGTTTCCAAATCTCATGTGTTCGATGCATGTGTACCTTACTACTTTTGAGTAGAGTAGCAAATTTCACGCGGCCGCGGGTATATCAAAATGCAGGGCCCATGCATCATTGCCTTTCGGTCAAACCTACGTCCACAATTTTTTTGTACGTATATCTCCACTTGTCCCCGAACCAAAAATGCTGCCTCGGTCCCGTAAAACCAAGCGGCCCACACATATTAAGGCGTCGACTCGAACTCAATCTCTCTCCCGTTTACTACGACGTGGCCCCGCACGCTGTAGTACTCCTACAAACCCAACCGCCGCACGCATCATCGGTTTTCTTCAAAAGGACGAGGGAGAAGCGGATTTGTAGTGGAGGCGCTTTAAAAAAATGGATTTGTAGTGGAGGCTCCTACCCTAGGGTGCCCTAGGTAGCTGCCGCACGCATCATTGGTTTTCTCTTTTCTTTATGCTCTTGTGCCCTAGGGTGAAATGATGGTTGCTTCGTCCATCCAGCTTAATGCGGGAAAGGTGGGGCTTTGTGATTTGACCCCTCATCACTCATTTACTACTACTGAGGTGCTACGACCGGGGTGCCTCGAAGTCCAACCGCTGCTCCGAACTGTAATTTGGTGCATCGCACGTGGAACAAGACGGTGGATGAGCCACATGTCGGCCAAAGGGGTCCTGTTAAGTGTGTCACCATTTCGTGTGCGGACTGACCCTGCTTGAGTTGCTACGCAAACACGACAGGAGCAACCTACCACTTGGTTTTGCTCCTTGGTGAATCCCGAGTATATTGATCTAAAAAGATACGTATTGTACTACCCTCTCCGTCTCAGTTTATACGGCGCGCACGTAGTTCTTGATCATCCATTTGACTAACTAAATATGAGTTACTATGTCACAAAAAGTATATCATTGGATTCTTAAGCAGATGTAGTTTCTAAACATATACTGTTCATCACATATATAGCCAGTTAAATTCTCAACCTAGAACGACGTGCATGCCCTGTAAACCGATACGGAGGAAGTAGTAAAAATGAGGTGATTTACGGAGCGATGGGCGGGGGAGCATGGCCTGTCATGCGGTCGCACGTGTCATGATGTACCAAGGCGATGTGCGTGTCCCTCTTGAGGCAGAACAATGGCAGAAGAAATACTACGTGGTTTTCTTGAAGGAGATGATCGCGAAGCGAAGTGTGAAATAATGGTTGCTTCGTCCGTCTGGGAAGGTGCGGCATTGTGATTTGACAGCTCATTGCTTATTACTACTATTGGGGCGGTACGACTGGGTGTGTCCCCCCTGCTGTTCTGCACTGTTATTTGGTGCATGACACGTCGACCCGATTGCTATATGTCCCACATGTCAGTGAGAGGAAGTACATAATTCATGAAAGCGAGCGTCGACGGAGGAGTAGAAGACACAGCTTGGTTTTTGCTGCTTCGCGCGATCCATCGATACAAACCCGGACTAAAAAAAGGCAAGGGCGGTTCTTTTTCCACGTGGCAGGCAGGGGAGTTTGGCATAGTCTGTTCGAGGCAATGAGGCAGGAAGGGAAACAAGCAAATAAAGGTTGAGCGACTTAGTTTTGGGAAAATCTGATTTTACGGAGTACGTACCCACTATGGAGGTAGTATACTACTTACTACTCCCTCCTTTCCAGTTTATAGGGCTCACCTAAAAAAATTCGTTTTTCCGTTTTATAAGTCTCAATTCTACTACTAGTAGTAGTACCATCACATGTTGGATTTCGAGGTGCGTTAAATCACCCGATGCAAGCATTGTCAAGAAAAAACTCACCAATGCATGTAGAAGTTCATGGAAACTTAGTGGTCATGCATGCATTCGTTCTAATTAATGCCTCGGTAAACATAACTTCTTGAGAAAAATGAGAGTACATTACTTGTGCAAACTACGGAATTAATTCCACCACTCACCGTCTACCTTGGTTGGAGAGATTTTGAAATTGAGCCATAAATTGGAAAGGAGGGAGTAGTAACGTAGCCTAGGCTAGCTTGATGCACCACGGACTCCAAGGAAATTGCTGTAGTAGTACTACTCCTATATACCACTGTACTGTTCCTACTACTACTAAAAGACATATATTCCAAACAATATGATAATCTCTCTAACCAAGGTAGGGACGAGGAGTAAACGGAGGGAGTAGTAAAATTTTCTCCTCGTCCTGCGAGCCACCGCGCGCATGGGCGAGGGAGCGGGCATAAGGCGTAGTAGTAAGCAAGCTACACCTCATCCTGCGAGCCACCGCACCCGTGGGAGGGGGAGACGGTGTAGTAAGCAAGCTTATCCTCGTTCTGCGAGTTGACGGGACACATCAAAGGTAATACGTACAGAGCATCTCGAGTGTATAGAACCTTGCCTCTAAGGTAGGCCCCACATGGTTTGCCTCTTTTTTAACATAACGCGTCAAGTCACAATTTGCTTGTTCACCCGTGGTAGACAATCCTCCATCAAGTGGACAACCAGTACACGTGTCAAATTAAACTTCAAAAAAAAGTACACGCGTCAAATTACCATGTGGGCTACCTTTTCGTACAGAAATGAGCTCCACCGTGTACCCGCGCGGGTGTGGTTGGGAAAGAGACGGGAGTACGTGCACCGTGCGTGCACCTCTTCTCTTCGTGCACGTCCCCCACCTACGTGGGTGTGTGTGAGAGATACAAACCTAGACAGAATGCGCCGTCCATCCCCATGCCTCCGCCCAGTCCAACCACCAGCCACCACCACGCCCCACTCCTCCTCACCTTATCTCTCATCTTTCTAGAGATATCATTTTTTCGATGAAATTCTCGAGATACCATTTTTCCGATAAAATTCTCGAGATATCATTAGTTTTTACACATGGGATTACTCCTGCATGGGTCAATCACAACAGGCGTTTTGTAAACAATGCATCTTGATGTTCTGTGCAATGCACGGGCATCTTGCTAGTCCATGAAAACAACACATGGCAAAATTTCATGATGAACGAGGGATTTGAATCTGCTGGGAGGGGCTGTTTGGATCTTGCCCGGGATAGCCAAAATATTGGCGACCCTTTTTTCCACCGGTGCCTTTGCCACTGATAAACGAGGAATGGCTCGAGTGCTCATGCATCCTCCAGTGCGCACGTTGGAGATGAGCTCGCATGAGCTGTGGTTTTTTTGTCCCACCACGCCGCCCGAGCCGGCCGCAGACCGACCGGCGACCCGCATATTACGCCATCCAACCGTAGCCACACACATTCTGACAGCAACTCAACCAACCGGACGAAATTCATGCAAACACGGCAATATTTCATATAAACAATGACGGAATTCATATAAAATACCGTTTTTTCATACAAACATGACGGATTTCATTACATTCAAATCAACTAAGCGGTGCTAGTTCTGGATAGCACAGGTATATAATACCTGGCCTAACTGGTTGCCCACCGATCCATTTGTGTTCCTCATGTCCGGCAACATGATCACCGGACTGCCGGGAGCCCCGGAGGTATATGCTTCAGCGCAAAGGACGGCTCGCTTCCCCACTGCCCAATTGATATGGTTGGCTGATGCCCCAGATGATGGTGGAAGGGGGATTCTCTGCTTCCGTGGAGCCCATGCGGGGTCGACAAAGGTCCTCGCAACAAAAGGATCCGACAAAGACAACTGTTGTGTACGCCGGTGTCACCTCCGCGGTGGCCTTCATGGGACCCAAGCGGCGGCGGCCTCTCGTGTTCTACTTCTCCTCGATGATGGCGGCGGACGCGAAGGCGCTAGCCACTGACTCGTTGCTCTCCGTGCACCCGGCTTCTGTCTCTGCTTGCATGTCGCGGCCGCCGGCATGGGAGTCTCGGCCACAGAAATGGGAGACGCGGTCGCAGACATGGGAGGTGCGGTGCGAGGCGGCGGCGTGGACGGCAGCGATGACGCCCGTGCGCCGCTCCTCGTCAAGCTGGCCTGGAGCGGCGAGTTGCTCAACCGCGCGCCGTCTTAGGGCGGCAACTGGCTCCGTCAGGCGAGGGGAGGGAGGTGGATCGGCAAGCTGCATAGCTCATGTCTGGCGGGCTCGGCGGGCCACCCAGCCGGCTTGGATGCGGGATAACTACTCTTCATAAGCCATTGTAAGAGTGGACAAAATGGTGAACGAGGAGATAGGGGAGCGGCGGAGGTGTGCGATTCTTGGCCGGCGTTTGGCCTCGTTTAAATAGGAGATTAAATAGACGGCGGACGGGAGGAGCTCGGCCAGCGTTGCGTTTAATGCCGGCCCGGTCATGAACGGACGTGTGTCCAGAGTGGGTTTCTTGGCTTCCACACGGGTTTCATGGAGGCGTTTGAATGCGGCAAGGAGGCTTGTTCACCCGGGTGTGCATCCAGTGGCTTCCTTGACTCTTACGTACGACACCGCGCCATTCTTCCAGTGACGTGTAGGCTCTTTGGGTACATGGCCTGCATGTCAGTGACCCAACGCAGGTAGCGCACGGCAGAGGAACTTTTGGTGGGCCAGGGCGGTCAGAAGCGGGCATTTCATAAACCGATGATTGTTCATTGAGTGTGACGTCATCTATTTCATCTAGATAAGCCTACTATATAATGTAAGAGATTTTTAAAATTTTCATATATACGTTGATAGCCCGTTCGATACGTTGTGATTCATAAAGACTGCTGCAAACATCAATGTTCTGCTTATCATAGATAAGATTGATTAATACCCGTAACAATCCATGTCCTTAACAAAGGGTGCATGCACGTATAGGTTGAGCGTGTGTCTTGCGTCGTGTGCTGTGTGCATGCAGGCGTGCGAGTGTTGCGTGCGTGCATGTGTACGTTTCAGTGTTGCATGCATGTGTGCGTACGTGCGTGTGTTCATGAGTGCATGTGTACGTGTCAGTGTTGCACGCCTGCATGCGTGCGTGTGTTCGTTATGTGTACGTGTCATTGTTGCACGCCTGCATGCGTGCGTGTGATCCTGTGAGTGTTGCGTGCGTGCATGTGTACGTGCGGGGTGAGGCTACACGTCAGTCGACTGACTTTTTCGTCTCTGGTTAGTAGATTTTCCAGCCGTTGGATATGAAATCAAGGGCCTGCAGTTTATCTTCAACCTCCACCCCCTGATCCGCCAACCACCACCGGCCGAACCGCCGGCCGCCGCCGCCCGCGGATGGCCCGTGCAGCCGCGCCGCCCCGCCCGCCCCGAAACCTTTCCCCACCGCCGGTCCGCCGCCGCCCCGACCATTCCTCTCGGCCCCCCCACGCCGAGCTTTTTCTCCGGCGATCACCACGCCATCGCCAGATCACCGCGCCTCCCCACCGCAGGCGACTGCCAACCAGAGGTCTCACGATTTCGAGTCCCCACCGACCACTAATTTATTACCATTTGTGTCCTTCATATATGCGCTGATGGGTGGGCCCTATGGTAATGTGCACCGCTGAATGTGGACCGTTTGACTGGTCAATTGATCGTGTCATCAACAAATTACGGAGCTATATGGTGAGCCAGTGACCGTATGATCACCCTAAAATGTATTTTATTAACACAGTACAGACTCAAACTACCATTTCTTTCTTTCATATACGCGCTGATAGGTGGGCCCCGGTTATGCGCCCCGATGGTGCAACACTAGTTGCACCACGTGGAACGTTTGACTGGTCAATTGATTGTGTCATCAACAAAATACGGAGTTGTATGGGTGAGCCAGTGACCGTATAATCACGACATGTATTCTTTTAACACGGTACAAACGCAAGCGCTCATATATACGCGCAAGCACTCTCCGCTATAAGCACCCACACGCAGACCCTACCCCTATGAGCACCTTAGAGAGAGCGAGCCAGCATATGATCTTGAGATTTTACGAAGTCACCATAGGTGCCTCGTAGTCGGGTGGAACGTCTCCTCCAACTGAACGCACATCGCCGGAAAAATACTGAAATTAACCCAGGATAAATGCGAGCACCAGGACATTAACCCTGGTGGGCTCGAGAAACCACTATCCTCCTAACCATCCAACCACAGGTTGGTTAGCACCACAAAATGTATGTGCTGACCGTGATGAGCTTATTCTGAAGTCCAGTGACCATATCATGCTTTCGCTTCAAAACAATGACTGTAAGTGTCGTCAACAAAATACGGAGCACGCATCAAATACAATGTCCGTCAGTGTCATCAACAAAATACGGAGACGTGTCGTGAGTTAGATACCGTATGATCACCGTGAGAATGTATACGGTGACTGTAATGAGCATATTCTGAAGTCCAGTGACCGTATAGTGCTTTCGCTTGAAATACAGTGACCGTCACACGTGAATGTGTCATGGGCATGCATACTTTTAGAGGGCTGAGAGATAGTTTGTGTGCGTACGTGAAAGTGGTGTAGAAAGAGGGGGTGTTCGGTCGAGACAAGGAGAGATATGCCCTTCGTACCTCCAAGTGTCGTATGACTAGCTTCAGCCCACCAAGCCTTTCTCAGGAGTGACCGACGGCTCCACTACCCCGATCGGGCAGGTCCGCCTACCCGTCACTTTCGGCGAACGCAACAACTACCGCACTGAGCTCATCGACTTCGACGTCGCACACATCCGTCTGCCATACAATGCCATCCTCGGGTATCCAGCCCTGGCCAAGTTCATGGCGGTGACCCATCACGGCTACAATGTCCTCAAGATGCCAGGAAGCGGCGGAATCATCACAGTCCCGTGCAAAGAAAGAGACGCGGTGTGCTCCCTCGACCATGCCTTCCCAGCTACAGGAATCGACGACCCCGACAGCAAGGGCGAGTGCCCTCCTGAGGCCACCCCCAAGAAGAAGAAGCAGCTGCTCCGCGCAGGACCTCAGGATGGTGGCGTCGCGAGTAGAAGCTCCTCAGGACCAGCGCCACCTGGAGCGCCTCCCTCCATCGCATAGGAAAGCGCGCCCGGCGCCCTTCTCGGGCAGGGCTCGGGGGTTCTCTTCTGGAGGGCCTCAAACCTCGCCAACATCACGAGGGAAGCACTCGGGCACCACTTGGAGGCGTGCTTCACGGCACGTTTCCCTCAGGAGAACACAGGGCGAGGAGCGCCCACCGCTCAGGAGTTCATCACCAGGACCACTCAGGAACTGCAAGACGCAAGGGCCATGCGTGGCGACCGCCGCTCACCACGGGCAGCTCCCCATCCAGGCGAGGATGTCGGGCTGCGCGTCTGCATCGACGTCCCAGGACTCAACGGGGTCGCATTTCAGGAGCTCTTCTGGCCTGCGCGCGTGGGATGCTGCGAGGGTCCACCGCACAGCTATGTTCACATGCCTTTTGGCCTGCCTATCAGTGCAACTTGCGGCGCGCCTTGGACACTTAGGAGGCCAGGCACCACACCGTCCTGACGGAGATGGAGACGGTCCTCAAGGAACCGCCTGGACCCCCAGAGCCTCCCGAGGCTCAGGACCCTGGTGGCTCGTGAGGAGCGACCACTTTGCCGCGTACCTTTAGCTGCCCCAACATCCTTTCATCAATAGAACTAGGTGACATCTTCCAAGTTTATTTAGCTGGGAGCGCCCCCGGGCTGCATCATTCCCACGCCACGTGGGTCCGCCCCTGTGGCATGTATCCCTTTTCATGTCTTTAGCTTACCTTGCTGGGGGCGCCCCCCGGGCTGCATCATCCCCAAGCCGCTTGGGCCTGGCCCAGTGGCATGCATCTTCCCTGCATTTACTTAAGCCGGTATGCTTTCCATGTCTAATCTACATTTGACTATCACCTGCTTGATTGGCACCTACCCCGGGAGTTGCTCACACTGGCATGACGCTTGTGCTGGGGTCCGTCCTGCAACGTCGACAAATTTGAATGGCCGAGCTCTGGCCACGCGCGCCACCTCACCGGGCCCTCAGTGCCCCCATCCTCTGGCAAAGCAATCAGTGGCCGCCCGACGACCATAATGGCAAACCGTGTCTCTCCTTGTGCTGGCTTGCAGGAATCTCCGGAGGATGATGGCAGGCGGCACCATGAGCTCCCTCTCCTCCCGTGCAATCCGCTTGCGTGTTAAAAGGGGGGCTCCTGAGCATCGCGACTTAGGAGCTCTTACCGGCTCTCCAGCCCTCACCCCTGGCCTTGACCACGGCATGCGACCTGGCATACCAGCAGCAGCTGAGCTCACTCGAGATCCGGGACCTGAGGACGTAGAGCACCAAGGAGAGCGCGCAGAAGAGGGAGAGGCTCGTAATGGCCTGGCCTGGCTATGCAACAAACACCTATGCCCGAATCTGGTGCATCATGAGGGACCGACTACGGACCGTCAAGATAAGTCTTGTGGTCGGGTTGGCTAAATCGCTAAGGACTAGGAATCACTCTAGCTACAGCCCTACTACGGCAACGTCACCGCCCTTTCCTACCTCTCAACAGCTGCTTGAGCACTACAGGGGACCTCCTGAGCATCGCGCCTCAGGGGCTCTTACTGGACCTCGGGCTGCTCACCTCCTGGCCTTGACCACGGCACGCGACCTGGCATACCAGCGACGGCTGCAGCCTGCCTGGGGACCGGGACCTGTCAGCGTAGAGCACCAAGTCGTCGCGAGGTCGGAAAGGGGGGACCGAGCTGAAGCAGGACTCGCGCTCGCGCAAGATCATAATGAGGGCAATATTGACAAGAGACATTACAAAACCTTTACACACCCCCATGGGGTACTTCTTGATTCCTCGCAGGGAACAAAAGGAAAGAGCTTAGGGAATCCTATCTACACGCGCTCTTGTGGACGACACCATCATCAACAGTGGGCCGCCAGAGGCCGGCGCCAACCTCATCCAGATCAGTGGCGGCGGCGGCCAGACGTTGCAGCCCTGCTCCGGGATCGGCGAGAGCTTGGGGGCACGTAGCTGTCATCGCTCATCTCTGGGGTCTCGTAAAGCTCGGGAGAATCTCTGAACTCCTGGGTGTCGCTGCGGCTTCCAGAGGAGCCGCTGGCGACGCGGGCAGCAGGATGACTCCACCTGGGACAACACTCCAGACGACGGCCTTCTGCGTCGAAGACCTTGAAGAACAGCGTGGATACGCCATCATACATGAAGTGGATCGCTAGGGCGCCCTCCGCGCGACACACTCGGGCGACCTCACCCCAGGAGATCTTCCCCGAGGTGACGGCCTCAACCTCCACTCCAGCCGCCGGCATGTCGCAGTCGGCGTGCTGCAGCCAAAGCTCAAGAGGCCCCCTCGGCGGCATCTCAGCTGAGAAGAAGGAAGGGAAGCGGATCCAAGTGCTCGGGGCATCGCCGCCCACAGCACGAGCTCGCGCGAGGAGTCCGTGGCATGGACTCCAGGGGCGGCAACGCGCGCCACCGCGGCACGGCGACCATGGCCACGGCGCATGTGCCGACGCTCATCGCCTCTCCCTCCTAAGCCCCCGGCTTGGGCGTACAGGGGTAGCGGATACCCAGGAGGAGGCCGCTCGCACCAAGGCCTCGTCACCACCTGCATCGTCGTCGCGTCGCGGCGGAGGACCAGCTTCTTCTTCGGCGGGAGCGGCACCGGCCCGTCGAGGGGAGCCTTTCCTTTCTCCGCAGTGAAAAACCTTCGGATGGGCGCCATTGGTGTCGGCGGTGGAGTAGAGAAGGAGAAGCAAGCCGAATGGGAAGAGATGGGCGACGGGGGCTCCGCCCCCTCCTCATTTATAGCAAGAGAAGGCCAACCGGCGCCCCCCACGATCACAGGTAATGATGGTTTTTCCTTGCATGTCGCAGGGACTTGTCAAATCGGGCAGTTGCCGAGGCAGCATGGGGAAGCGAAGACGCCCAGGTCCAATCAACCGCGACGCGTCGACCAAGGCCGCAGGCTATTGGGGCTCGCGGCGCTCCGCACTTGACCTTTGGCTTCGCCTCAAAGCCAAGCCCGAGCGCGCCTTGGGCTCGGGGGCTACTGTTGGCGTTCTGGGAACGGGGGTCCCCAGACTTGCCTGCCTACGACCCATGTCGTGGCTCTGCGAGCGGGCCCGTACGGCTCATCTTCACAAACGAGCACTCAAGACCCTCGTGAGGGGCCAAGCCTCGCAAGGCGGATGACACAAAACCTCCTTAGGAGCGGCCTCACCAGGCTGGCTCGCGAGGGGCGAAGAGTTCAAGGCAAGGCAAACCTCGCGAGGTTCTCGTGACGTGAGCCATGACGATCGAGACCAGGCGGGCGCTAGCACGCACAGTGTCCTTG
Organism: Triticum aestivum; assembly: GCF_018294505.1. Lineage (NCBI taxonomy): Eukaryota > Viridiplantae > Streptophyta > Magnoliopsida > Poales > Poaceae > Triticum > Triticum aestivum. The sequence goes on along the minus strand of NC_057802.1, from coordinate 232,374,201 downwards.
TTTCCCCTTTGGTGCAAGGGAGACAAGTGCAGGCGCGGAGTACCGAGGTGTCAAGCAAGGGTTTCCATATCGGTGCAACGAGACCAAGACCAGCAGGACGGCAAGACGGAGGTCACCATGGAGCCCAAGGCGGCGTCACCACCAGATCCTTTTGCAGGCAAAGACTGCTTTTGTCAGGATAAGCTATACTAGCTGTCCCCTTTCAAATTGGCCGTTGTTGGCTCCCTTCCCGCTCAATATTTGGGGAGAGGACCAGGGCCTCTATAAATAGGACTAGCCACCACAGTAGGAGGCATTTGATCTTTAGCCAATCCCTAGCCACACACCGAGCACAAGAACACCTCAACCTCAGGAGGCTGTTCTTCCCCTTGTAACTGTTCATCCTCAGCCCAAGAGGCAATCCACCACCACCACAATGGAGTAGGGTATTACACCACAGTGGTGGCCCGAACCAGTATAAATCTTGTGTCCCTTGTGTTGCGAGTTCGTCGAGTTAGTCCTTGACATCTTAGCGAAGCTAGGATGTGGATCGGTAGGGGGAGATCTTCATGCCCACCCCAGTGTTCGAACCTTGAGGGTTTTGCCGGAACCCGTGATCCGACAATGGGCCCATGGCGCTCTCCTAAGCTCAGCCAGACCCCTCCTTGCGCTTTACCTGAGCGCGGCGACGAGACTACCCGCTGCCACCCTCGAAGTGGGCGTGGCAGCGTGGCGGCTGGTCGTAGCCGCCGCTGCTGGAGCTGTCGCCGGAAGAAGAGTCGCCGTAGCTGGACGAGCCATGGCCGGCACCGAGGACAAGCCCGCCTTCGCCCGCGTCACGGCCGTCGCCGAGGCTGAGCACCTCACCGCCGTCCTTGTCCTCAGGGCAACACCCGACGCGGCGACCATCTTCCCTGAACACCCTCACATAGAGGGTCGCATAGCCATCGTACTTGAATTGGAGGGTGCACCGCCAGCCCAGGCCGCGCGCGCGGGCAAACGTCTGCCAGCCACGAGCCAGCGCTGCGTTGCCCGCGACGGAGACCTTGACCGCCACCCATGAAGCCTTGCTGCAGCAGCCATCAGCCTGCAGCTAGAGCCCGCCTGGACCTGCAGCCGGTAGCTCGCCGACGAAGAAGCATGGGAGCTAAAGCCAGGTGCCGGCCGGGTTCTCCAACCACACGACGAACTCCAGCAGCACCTCCGCCGAGTGGAAGCACGGCCGGGAAGGCCACTCAACCATGGAGCGCCTCCCTTCGTTGATAGGGCTGCCAAGACCTGGGCGAATCTCACCACGCGAAGAGGCGCCGCTGCGGCCGTGAGGGGCCACGGCGGGGGTCTCTGCGTGCTTGCAGGTACGGCCGCACCCCCTCTTGGGCGGCGGTGAGCCGGGCCCCTCCTGGCGGTCCTTCCCCTTCTCTGTGGCCGAGAACCTCTTCGCAGACGCCATGGGTGTCGCTACTAGCAATGAAGCAAGGAAGAAGAAGCGAGCAGAGCAGGAAGAGATGAGCGACGGGGGCTCCACCCCCCCTCTTCATTTACAGCGGGAGAAGGCCAACCGGCGATCCCCACGATCACAGGTAATGATGATTTTTCTCTGCATGCACCAGGGACTCGTCATGTCGGGCAGTTGCCGAGTCAGCGTGGGAAAGCGGAGACGCCCACGTCCAATCAATCGCCACGCATCAAGCGGGGCCACAGGCTGTTGTGGCCCGCGGCGCTCCGCACTTGCCCCTTGGCTTCGCCTCGAAGCCAAGTCCGAGCGTGCCTTGGGCCCGGGGGCTACTGTCGGCGTCCTGGGAACGGGGGTCCCCAAACATGCCTGCCTGCGGCCCACGGCGTGGCTCCACCAGCGGCCCTGTACGGCCCATCTTCACCAGCAAACACTCAAGACCTTCGCGAGGGGCCAAGCCTCGCGAGGCGGATGACGCAAGACCTCCCTGGGGGCGGCCTCACCAGGCTGGCTCGCGAGGGGCGGAGAGATCAAGGCAAGGGGCACCTTGCGAGGTTCCTATGACGTAAGCCGTGACGACCAGGGCCAGGCGGGTGCCAAGCGGGTGCCAGCATGAGCAGTGTCCTCGTTTCCTGTTTGGTGCTAAAGAGGCAAGCGCAGGTGAGGAGTCCCGAGGCAACAGGCAAAGGTTTCCATATCGGTGCAACGAGACCAAGACTAGCAGGACGACAGGACGGAGGTCACCGTGGAGCCCAAGACGGCGTCACTGCCAGAGCCTTTGGCAGGCGAAGACCACCTTTAGTCAGGATAGCTTGTACTAGTTGTCTCCCTTCGAAATTGGCCGTTGCGGGATCCCTTCCCGCTCAATATTTGGGAGGTGGACCAAGGCCTCTATAAATAGGACTAGCCACCACCTTAGCAGGGGGACGGATCATTCAGACCACCAGCCACCTCACTAGGTCACCAAGCACAAGAACACCTCATGTCTCTTGTCCTGTGAGTTCGACGCGTTGAGCTTTGAGATCGCGGTGAGGGCGTGAGCTAGGAGGAGGAGAGATCTTCGTGCACACCCCAGTGTTCGAACCTCAAGGGTTTTGCCGGAACCTGAAATCCGACAGTAGGCATGCTACATGGACATATGTTCCGAAAGTGATTTTATTATGTTGTTGGCACTACAATAGATGCTAATGTATTACAGTAGTTCACCAAAAGAAGTTATGTATAAACGTGAAACCTACTTTGTTTATTTTTGTCTCATTAGTAACTTATCTGGTACACTAATCTACAAGTTCAAACTTTCAGCAAGCTATGGAACAAATGATTGAACAGCCACAACCACCTGAAGGTGACGGGGCTACCACAGGCACAATGTCACCTCTTACTGTAGTGCGTCAGTATCTCTCCACTAACAGTGCAAAAAAGCACCTTCTTGCGTAATTCTGGGTTGGTTGTCAAGGTAACCTCGTCCAAATCTCCTATTGAACAAAATCTTCCGGGTAGACAGAGTGATATATCTGTGCTCCAGACACAAGTCCAATCCCTAATGGACGTTGTGTCGGAAACAAGAATAGTGGTTGACAAATGTCATGAAGATATGAATGGTTTTGAAACCAGACTATCAGACATTTGCTTCGTTGTTCAAGAGCAATGGCGGAAAAAAGGGGAAGATCGTGCTGCTCCATCAGATTCTACAGCCTGAAACATTGCCACTCAGGTCAAATGATATGTACTTCTATACATCTGATGGTGCTTTTATCTGCAAGGACTGTAAACTTTATGCCAATAGGCCTTTTGTTGTATGGTTGGAATTTATTTTGTTGTGATACAGCATTTATGATGCTGCCAAAGGCTGTAGTAATTATGACACTATTTTTGTATAGTGTAGGTTTATCTTAGTAATGTATTCGGCCGAAAGCTTTGTAGGAGCCCAACATGCCAACATTCGTCGGGCCCATTCCAATTGGGCTAAAAACGATTCTGGGCCGAAATTTGCATGTAGCCCACTAAAAATATCTGGGCCTAAATCAGCATAAGCTTTCATATTTTTCTGGTAGGCCTGTGCCCATAGTGGGCCTTTAATAGGCCTAAACATAATTTGGGCCCTCAGTAATAATAGGCCGTTTACAGGTGTAAATATCTCGAGCCCATAAAAAACATGGGCCTTTAATAGGCCGAAAGTAAGATTGGGCCCTGATTGTGCCAAATAACCCACTGGTCTTAGCAGGCCGAAATGGTGGCCCATTTACAATGCGGATCGTCCACAAGCCGAAATTTAGACGGGTCGTAAATGCTCTGACCTACTACACCAGCCTTTAACAAGCCGGAAGTTCGGTCAGGCTTGATTAGTGTCATTTTTATATGGGCCGTTAGTAGACCCGATGTGGCGTTGGGCCACATATGGCCCATGGATTTCGTCCGACGTTAACAGGCCAAAAGTCACAACAGGCTGAAAGTGGCCCAAATCTATAGTGGGCCTCTAACAGGCCGAATGTGAGACATGGACGAATATGACCCATATCCTTCACCGTCGTTTGTGGGACGAAAGTTTCAATGGCCTATAAATGGGCCCAAATGAAGCAGGACCTTTAATAGGCCGGAAACACATCGGGCCGTAATTGGGCCCAAATACTTAGCGGACTGTTAAAGGGCCAGAAGTGACCATGGGCCGCGATGATGACAAGTTTAGGACGGTCCGTTGGCGGGCCGATTTGACACTAGCCGTACGGGCCTTAACTGAGAATGTTGGGCCTTTAGCTAGGCCGGCCCATTATGGTCTGCAAAATCTTGTGGGCCTTTAGCTGGGCCGGCCCATTATGGTGTGCTAAATCTTGTGGGCCTTTAGTTGGGCCAGCCCATATAATCTTTATGGGCCACTTTTAGTCCGGTCCATGTGTCAACGTACCATAAGCGCATCTCGCCCATTGGATGAGTGACACATGTACCAACGCGGAGCTGACACGTGGTTCCGTGAGCCAATGAGAATTTTACACGTGCAAAATCGGCATTGGTCGTTGCTGTTAGCAGGTTATCAGATCCCAAACCGGACCCGATAGCTTAACGGCGTCCCATTATGGTGGATGCCATGTGTCGGTAACCCTTGACGAAAGCACTTCTATGACGCGCGATTTATCGTCATGGAAGTGGACACTTCCGTGATCATAATTTTGGTAATGTCGAGGAACACTTCTACGACAACACAGGTATGACTATCTTGATTCTTTCATAAAATCGTCATGGATGAACATGCATGACAGAAAACGTGACCTACTGTGGCAAGCACGTATCATCATAGAAGTGTATTTTTTTGTAGTGATGTGCGTCGATTTTACGAGCCTCAAGAAAGCTTGTACTCAAGACCCTTTCCCTCTTCCGCGCATCGACCAGATCATCGACTCCACCGTCGAGTGCGATTTCCTGTGCTTCCTGGACGCCTTCTCAGGCTATCACCAAATCAACATGGCGGTGCAGGATGTCGAGAAGATGGCTTTCCTGACCCCGTGTGGGGTGTACCGCTACACATGCATGCCGTTTGGGCTGCGCAATGCTGGAGCGACCTTCCAGCGACTGATGCACATCGCTTTGGGCCAGAAGCTCGGGAGGAACGCCAAGGAATACATCGATGACATAGTGGTCAAATCTCGGGAGGCGAGAACTCTTGTCGAAGATCTGGAGGAGACATTTGCCAGCCTACACAAGGTAAACTTGCGGCTCAACCTTGAGAAGTGCGTGTTCGGCGTCCCGTCTGGCAAGCTGCTAGGTTTCCTGGTGCCGCACAGAGGGATCGAGGCCAACCCGGAGAAGATCAAGGCGATAGAGAGGATGAGCCCGCCGCAAACCCTCAAAGACATGCAGAAGCTGGCGGGCTGTGTAACCTCGCTACAGCGCTTCATCTCCAAGCTAGGGGAGCGCGCCCTCCCATTCTCCAAGCTGATGAAAAAGAAGGGCCCGTTCGAGTGGACCCCGAAGGCCGACACGGCCTTCCAAGACCCCAAGAGGTACCTCACTAGCCCGCCGGTGATGGTAGCGCCTCGCCCTCTTGAACCCCTGGTGATTTACCTGGCCGCCACACCTCATTCAGCCAGCGCGGCGCTCGTGGCCGTCCAGGAAGAGCATACGGTTGAGGATGCGTGGCGCAGCACCCCACGCTCGACCAAGGCACCGCAGCCTCGGGACGGCGCTCCTGAGGCCTCAGACACCCCAGCAGGCGGCGGGGCTCCCGAGGATGTCGCTCCTCAGGTCACAGCTGCCCCGCCAGATGTCACTCCTGAGGTCACGGCTGCCCCGCCAGACGACCAAGCTCCTGAAGCTGCCCCACCTCAGGAGGCACGGGACCCCGCCGATGCCTCCTCCCTCGTCGAGCATCCAGTGTACTTCGTCATAACTGTCGGCATTCTGGGAACTAGGGTACCCAAACCAGCCTGCCTGCGGCCCGCGGTGTGGCTCAATCGGCGGCCTAGTACGACCCATCTTCAGCATCCACAAGACAAGACCCTCACGAGGTGTCAAGCCTCGCGACGCGGATGACACAATGACCTCCAAGGGACCGGCCTCCTCAGGCTAGCTCCCGAGGAGCGGAGATTCCTATGCAAGCACGCACCTCCTGAGGCTCGGGTGACGCAAGCCATGATGACGAAGGCCAGGTGGGCGCCAGCAAGTACAGTATGGCAGGTTTCCTCTTTGGTGCTAAGAAGGCAAGCGTAGGCGCGGGGTCCCGAGGAATCACCCAAAGGTTTCCATTCCCGTGCTACAAGACCAAGACCGCCAGAATGGCAGGATGGATGTCATCTCCAAGCCCACCACAACATCATGACCAGGAGCTCTGCAGGCAAAGACCACCTTTCATCAGGATAAGATGTACTTCTTGTCCCCCTTCAAACTTGGCCAATGTGGGATCCCTTCCCGCCTTCGTTTTGGAGGATGAGGACCGAGGCCACTATAAATATAGGCTAGCCACTACCATGGAGGGCGCAGATAAAAAAGATGACACCCACATGAAAACATACCTCCTGAGGTTGTTCTTCCCCTGTACTAGTTCATCTTCAGCCCCCCGCGAGGCTAATCCACCCCAAAGCAGGAGTAGGGTCTTACACCGCAAGGTGGCCCGAACCTAGGTAAACTGCTGTGTCCCTCTTCCGTTCATCGAGGTAGGTTGTGAGAGAGACGAGTTGGTAGGTTGGAGAGATTGAGTCCTTCGCACACGCACTGGTACGCATCGGTGCTATACAAACGGTTTTTAACCCCTTTCCACGACGACATTTGGAACCATCGCCAATTGAGTGTGGGCAATAGGTGGTCCTTCCCATATGACCCAGAAACCATCGGGGATAGGGTGCCAAGATGCATATACATTACTCCTACTCGTTTGTGCTCGCATTGCCATCGTAGTCGGTACTCTGTGGTGCTACGTTTATGATGCGCGGCCCATCACAAACGGTTCACCATTATAGAACGTGTATGATAAGCATACAATCACACACATTCGCTTTTCCCAAACGTATGCGATAACTAATTAAGAAGATTAGCTAATCATCGTACGAGTGTCTGACAGGATTACGAAACGTCAGACCGTCATAACATTGTCATACACGACAACAACTGCACACGCTATTCTATGGTGCAAGATTTAAGATGCATACTTCATCAGAAACAGTATGTGGTTGCGAATCGTGTACGATAAGGCAACTATCACAAATGTTTAGTTTGCCCGCACCGTTTGTGATATTGTCTGACATCGCACAGGGTTTGCAAACGGCAACTGTCTGCATGCTTGCACACGTTTCCTCTCTGTGAACCGTGTCGGATTATGGTGTATATCGCAAACATTTGTGTTTTACCAACAGTGTGTGCCGTAACTACCTGGAGAGCGTAATTTTACCGTAATTTAATTGCTGCTATTTCAAATTGTACCGGATTTGAATTTGAATGTATGCTATAGCTTTATTGACATCCATCGAGTTAAAAAAACCAATGCATTCTTCGATTCATAGGTACATATGTTCAAGAATTACATAAGAGCCAAATAAAGAATGATGAACCACAGTTGTATACTTGTACTATTAAAGATGGTAAAGAAAGAGGCGAAATACATTCTGGTTGCTGAGCAAGGTGAAGCAGAATTCCCATATTGTGCCCTCCTCCATGAAGAAGGCACACACGACTCTAGTCCAACCCCTTGTGATGGCCGACCGCCCATCCTTCACAGTCTTCATGAAAACATCTAGATAATCATCGTGTTCTGGTAGAAATACATTAACCTTTGCATGTCCACCAATCATGTAGTTTGAGAGGTAATCTTGAGTAAACTACTTTGGCAACCACTGCAAAGGAAAAAGATTCAGACATTGTCATCTAACACAACTCATTATGGGCAGTAAAAAGAAGGCTGCAGAGTTCTTACTTACCATCCTGCAGTTCGTTGTTGTCTTGAATAAAGTGTAAACAAATAGTTTAATTGCCATCTTTTGACCCATTTTAATAACAATCTTTATCAGCTTCCTCCCTTGATGCTGGTTCATCGATATCTCATTACCCCATATGCAGAAAAGGTCAAAGCGCCGATCTTTACCAAAGACATATGTACCTAAAAGCATGTCGGCAAAAATAGACAGTGGTATATATTTTCCCCTCACTCATGCACGGACAGGCCAAGGCCGTGTCAGAGTACAAGAGAACAAGAACTTCGAAGGACCAACATGCAGATCAAGAGGACCAAGATCAAGCTAGAGAAGCAAGATACCACCAGGAGGAAAGCCTCCCGTGCCGGGCAGGCGAGCTCGGCGAGGGCGGGGTTACCCCCGGAAGAAGACGTCCAAGACGACCCGACAGGGCCTGCCGGGACTCGCGAAAGCAACACCACCTCACCCAACTACTCCACCACGACGCACGTCATTGATTGATGCGGTGTCAAGCCGCAAAGTGACTGAGTGGCAGCCATTCGCCACATGGCGGCCTTTCTCTACAGGAAATACCTACGAACGACACCCGTCCTACGACATGTCAAGCCAGCAGGTGTGAAGCTGGGAAAACAGCCCGGCAAGGCTTGTCGGTGAAGCGACTACGTGACGTTAAGAGCTGCATTTAATGCACCCTGTCAGCCTGCAGAGTTAGGTATGATAGCACTGTTTGCTATCTTATCAGTGCATAATGACCACTTTGCCATTGTGGTGACCCCTTAATCTATAAAAGGAGGCCCATGACAACCTTAGAAAGGGTTAGAAGGTTGGATACCACACACTCATACACGCGTAGACATTGTCGCTCCCGCCAGGCAAGTGTACTACGCTCCACCACTATTCTTCCACCATTAATCCACCAAAGTAGGAGTAGGGTTTTACGCCTTGCGGCGGCCCGAACCTTGGTAAAATTGCATGTGTGATCTCTGCCGTGCTCCCCATGCTCTTCTGCTCTTTCTGCAACGTGACATCCCCCCTGCCGAACCAGCAAGGGGCCCTTGGTCCCATAGGTGGCCGTGGTTTCCCGCGACATCTTTGGCGCGCCAGATAGGGGGGCTCGCTTGCACAAACCTGAAAGCGTGAGCAGCGCACCCTATCTGTGTTAGCTCGCTCAAAGCTTTTGGCGTCTATGGCGCCTGCGAAGATATGAAGACCAAGTGGGGCCGTCCCCGCACCCGCATTATTTCTTCATCACATCTCGTCGTAGCCACGGCTACGACGAAGATTGCTCCTAGTGGTGGTGCGCCCCACTCAACGGCCCATGCAACATGCTCGTTGTTCATGCGTCATTCCGGGAAAGGGGGCATGGCTCCCGGGCGCGAGGTCCCTCACTTCTATCCTTTTCCTTCGACAGCGGTCGAGCCACTTTGGCCTCTGTGTCACCAATGTCGATGACTACCGCGCAGCACTCGGTTCAAGTATTTGCCCTATTTCAGGAAATCTTAAGTAAAACGCTGGTACGAATCCATTGGTTGATGCCCCGGCAAGCGTATTCCAGCGAAGCCTTTTGCGTTAGCATGATCCATGCGACGGCTGCTGCCTGGCTGTCTCGAAAGGGAAGGGGGAAAAGGGGGAGGGACCAGACGAGCCTGGCACCTCACCCTACTACCCGTCAGGTGCACCTGACGTGTCTCAGCCTCTGTCGGGAACGAGAGAGATACCTGCTCGATTTCTGCTACTCCAGACATCGCGAGAACACCAAGCGCGCGTGGCCCGACGGAAAGTAAAGGAACTAGAAGCAAAAAAGCTAAGTCTACGTCATTGTTTATTCTTAATGCATTTTAGATTCTTTGCGGTTGTTTATCCCTTGGCTTTAGTAAGCGTTCATATCATGAAAACCCTCATGTGATGGAACCATGGTTAGTTTCTTTGATCGCACCATCGTCCTATCCCGATCCATGCTCGCAGGACAAGAGGCTACGTCGAGGGCTACCTACGAAAAACCTGTCGGGACGCATCCACACCAAGATGAGTATTAAGGGCCGGACCCTTACGACAATCGCAGCAATATGATACCGGCAGGCATCCGGAACAGATATAGGGATTGATTATACGAACACAATCATATAAAGCTCAAAGGGATAAACACGCGCTAAAAATTCAACAGAGAATATCAATTTCACGCAAACACCAGGGATACGGTGCCTAAACACAAAAGTATGTGTCATGTTTCATTACAGGGCGACGCATGAGCAACAGCGGCCTGTTACTTGGTCTGGTGGCCAGACGAAGCCGCTTAGACATGGAGAACCATGGCGGCCTGAGAAGCGCCTTTCTCCTTGGAAGTTGTGATGTCGACACCCGCTGGCGGCTTCTTGAACCCATCATCGAGGTCGAGATCTGGATGGCGGCAGGCAATATTGCTCAAAACCATGAAGAGGGCATCGTGGGCAAGCTTCCGGGACTCGGTCGCAGAACACTCAGCCCTCCCCTCCGTGTGCACCTTCAGCTTCTTGATCAACTCGTTAAAGAAAGACTCCTATCTTGGCGCTTGGAACCTCGTGCTTGTTGACCAAGAAGGTTGAGCCGTCCATGCCCATCACCACAGCTTGGGCAGCAAGGCGCTCGACGATGTCGATCAAGCTCTTGATCCAGAGGTTGACTTGCTCGGACTGGTTCTTCAGTTTATCCTCTGCATCTTTCTGGAGACGCTTGGCAGTGTCCAGATCCATGGAGAGCAGCTGCTGGCGGGATTTGCTGGACTCCGCCGCGCTCTCCAAGGTGTTGATCCTGGCCTTCATGTCTGTGATGGTGCCGTTGGCGGTCTCAAGGCTCTAGGTCTTGGACAAGAGCTGTGACTGCACATCAGCCAAGAGGAGCTCTGCCTTCCGTGCATCTTCTTTGAGAGCCTTCACCTCCTTGGCGTTCCCGGCAAGATCTTTCGTCAGCTTAGCCACCTGCTAGTCAAGGTCAGTCTTGGCAGTGGACATGGCAGCCAGGACATCGGTAAGCTTCTTCAGTTGGGCGGCAGAGTCAGCAGCAAGGGCATCCAGAGGGCAGTTCCATGCTTGTCTTCCAGTACCTTGGTACGCTGGTGCACCAGAGCCTCCAGATCTTCATCCTTGGCGCGGAGAGTGGCTTCTAGCTTCTCCTCACGGAGGGAGATCTCTTGCTCTCTGGCGTCCAGGGATGCCTTTGCGGTCCACAGGAGCGCCTCGCGGGCCATGACATCTTCCCTTGTCATCAGGAGGGTCTCCTGCTGCCTCATGAGCACCTTGAACTGCTAGTCGTGCCACTCACGCAACTCCAAGCATTTGTCCTTCAGCTTCTGGTCCACCCTGCTGGTGGACTTGATACGTCTCCAATGTATCTATAATTTTTTATTGTTCCATGCTATTATATTATCTATCTTGGATGTTTTATATGCATTTAAATGCTATTTTATATGATTTTTGGGGCTAACCTATTAACCTAGAGCCCAGTGCCAGTTTCTGTTTTTTCCTTCTTTTTGAGTTTTACAGAAAAGGAATATCAACCGAAGTCCAAATGAGCTGAAAATTTACGGTGATTTTTTATGGACCAGAAGAAGCCCCCGACGCAAAAGAGTTGGGCTAGAAGAGTCCCGATGTCGCTGTCAAAACCGACAGATCTCGGGTAGGGGGTCCCAAGCTGTGGATCTAGAATCGATGGGTAACAGGAGACAAGGGACACGGTGTTTACCCAGGTTCGGGCCCTCTGAATGGTGGTAATACCCTACTTCCTGCTTGATTGATCTTGATGAATATAAGGATTACAAGAGTTGATCTACCTCGAGATCATATGTTGTGGTCTCAAACCTAAGGGTATGATGAATAATGTCATAATGATCTTGCCTATCCCCATCGACTAGCCCGGCCTCGGCTTATATAATGTACCAGAGGCCTAGGATAACAACAGTCCTAGTCGAATACACCGGTGGAGAGGAGTCTTTGTCTTCATCGCCAAGTCTTGTGAAATCTTCCTCATGCCTGTCATCGGCTGTCCGAACCGGCCCATGAGTAAACGGCCATGGGGGTCCTCGGCCCGATCCAACTGATCGGGAGACGACGTGGTGAGTACCCCCTAGTCCAGGACACCTGTCAGGGGTTGGGTGCGACATATGCCAATGGATGGCTTATCATGGTGGGAGCGAGTAGAACGTCGCCGGTGCCTGGAAGCGGGATGAGGCGTAGACACGAACGCCGGCGCACTTTAACCAGGTTCGTGGCTCTCCTAGGAGATAACACCCCTAGTCCTGCTCTGCGGGGTCTCCGCGTGATCACTAAGGCACAAGTGGGTACAATGGTGCTCCTCGAGCTATATGCTAGAGGTAGAGGAAGGCAGGGCTAGCTCTCCTCTCCCCCTAGGTGCGAGTCTAATTCTATCAGGTTCGAACCCTTTGCATGGGTGCCCTGGGGGGTTTATATAGGCCTACCCCCCAGGGGTACATTGGTAATATGCCAGGTGTAGGACCCGGCTGTCAGTGTCTCTGGTCGCCGGCTTCTTCGCCGGTTACTGGGGCCCGCCGCCCGGTGGGACCCATCGACTGGTCTATTACAGAGCCGAAAGGCCGCTCCCGCCGCTCGCAGGTCTTGCCAGGTGCTCATCACTGTAGCTATGATGCCAATGACGCAGGTTTGGTCGGGGGAGTGTGGCTACAGTTCCGCCGCCTGGTGGGCGATCTCTGTAGCCACACCGTGTCTCATCTGGTTGATGGCGCACGGGGCCCGAGGGAGGGATAAGCCGCCTGCTGGAAGCCGGCCTCCTTCGGGTCCGGCTGGCCTGGCTTCCTTCATCTTTAGGGCTCTCACTGCCTGGTAGTGCCCGCCGCCTGCAAGCCGGACCGACAGGCCGTTGTGGGAACAGGGCTCCGCCTGTCAGGAGTGATGTCCAGGGGCGAGTGGCAACAGTGCCGCGTCCTGCGGAGATCTCCGCCTGTACGGGGCACTGTGGCCATGCCTGGCCCTGGATCCGGGGGGATGGGCTACGCTGTAGCCACACCCTGTCTTGTCTTCTTGATGAGGGCGCAGACTTTGAGGGCACCACGGGCCGACAGCTAGGGGCCGGCCTCTCTAGAGGCCACCCACTAGGAGTCGGCCTGTCGCGATGCCGTCTTCTGGAACTCGGCCGCCTTCTGACAGCCGGCCGTTCGGCCAACCGGCCGCCAGAAGGCGGAGATCTATCTTGACGTTTTGAGGGGCGCAGCCGGCCCCGATGTCTTGAAAGGTTCGGGGGCTCGGATTAGGCTACCCGTGGCCCATTTCTCCGGCATTAGTCCCCGAAGCTGGTGAGACGCCGCAGCTGAGGAGCCGAGGAGCCTCAGCAACTTCCTTCTCTGGGTGCATCGGGTGGTAGCTTCGTCCGGCTTCTGGAAGTCGGTCGGCAGGAGTCGGGTGCATCCAGTCGGATCTTTCTGGAATTTCGAATGCATCGGCGGGAACCAGGTGGCGTGCTTGCTAAGCCTCTCGGCCCGCCGCCCGTCGTGGGCATGCCACTTGGCGCCAGCCAGCCGGGTCGGCCTGCTAGCCCACGCGCGTGATGGGACGCGACCGCAAGCCGGGCCCGCCACCATCGGGCCTCGGCGCGCGAGCGGATCCGCTGCGGCCGAGGCTGGCGGTTGGGTTTGCCCGCGAAGTTACTGCGCGCAGTAACTCGTGCGGTAAAGGCGGGAGCGTGGGGTCGTGGGCACAGTTAATCCCACGATCCCACGCCCACCCCCTCGGCTTCGTAGCCCATAGGCTATAAGTAGAGTAAATTGCACAGAAGTACCACAATTGGGGCATTGGAAGCAGATTGGTACCAAGTTTGGTAATTTTTACATGTTAGTACCAAGTCTGGGGCTACACGTTACAAAAAGGTCTAAATCGGGTATAAACGCGTATTGACAGTGTATCTGACCGGTAGGGCCCGCCTGTCAGCTGCTGACGTGGCATTTTTTTGCAGAACCCCCCCTCCCCCACGGTGTCGCTCCACGCCCGCCTCGCCGCCCTCGCCCTCTCCCTCGGCGCCGCCTCCATCTCCACCCCCCGCGCGCTCCACCCCCGGAGTCATCGTCCTCGTCGTCCCCGCCGCCGATGATCCAGCGGAGGAAGGTGCGGTCCTGCGAGGAGGGCGGCGGGTGCGGCTCCTGCATCGCGGCGGCGTGCGGGTCGCCCCAGCCGGCCATGTCGAGGGGCGGCAGGTGGTGGACCCAGTCGTCCTTGGCGTCGTCGTCGTTTGCCCCGGGGCCCGGCGGGGGCGGCCATGCCTGCGCCGGCGGGGCCGCGGAGACGTTCTTGGCGAGGGCCGCCACGCCAGCGGGCAGGGCGAGGGGGAAGACAGCGTGGGATGCGCGGCGGGGCTGGCCCGGCGGTCGAGCACCGACGCGGGGTCCCACAGGCCTCCTCCGCCGCCGCCGCAGGCGAGCTGCTGGTCCTGGTGGTGGTGCTGGTACTGGTACTGTCGCCGGTCGCCGTGCGCGTGAGCGGGCGGGAGCAGCTGGAATGTCGTGAGCTGCTGCGTGGGCATCGATCCCCCTCCCGGGCAAGCTCTGCTCACTCACCACATCGCCGCGCCACAGCAGCAGCAGGAGGAAGAAGAAGAAGAGCTCCGAGTGATCTGCTTCTCTTGAAGTGGTAAGGTAAGACGGCTTAACGGGAGCGCGCGTCGGCTGAGGTAGGAGGCCGCCACGGGGAGAGGGCGAGGGGACGGGGGTTACGGGAGGCGAAGGAGCACGGGCTCGAGGGGCTCCTCCCCTCGATCCAGGTCGGGCGCCGTCACGCGTGAGGACGAAGGAGGTGCGGGGGGTTTCTGCAAAAAAGATGCCACGTCAGCAGCTGACAGGCGGGCCCTGCCGGTCAGATACACTGTCAATACGCGTTTATATGCGATTTAGACCTTTTTGTAACGTCTAGCTCCAGACTTGGTACTGACATGTAAAAATTACCAAACTTGGTACCAATCTGCTTCCAATGCCCCAATTGTGGTACTTCTGTGCAATTTACTCCTATAAGTAGGAAGAGGAGGGGGAGCGGCGAAAGCACGCGCGCCCCTCCACCCCATTCTCCCTCCTTCTCCTTCCTCTCGCCACAGCGCCCCAAGCCCCGCCGAAGCGCTGCCGCAGCTCATCTCCGTCGAGCCCGTACGTCAATCTCTCGCCCCCATGGCGCGCTTCGGAGCCTGGGACGGCTCCGCGGTCCATGAAGACCACATCGACTTCCTCTGCCAGACGCGGTGGCTGCCCAGCAAGGACTATGTGAAGGTTCGCCTTGCGCCGGAGGGGGAGATCTCGCCAGCGCCAGAGGACGGCGAGCGGGTCGTCTTCCGCTCGCACTGCCTGCGTGGCTTCGGCCTGCCGGCGAGCGGCTTCTACCGGGCCTTCCTCGAATTCTACAACCTCCAGCCGCACCACCTCACCCCAAACATGGTGGTGCTACTGTCCGCCTTCGTCCCTCTGTGCGAAGGCTTCCTCAGCGTCCTCCTCACTATCGAGCTTTGGGGGGAGTTTTTCTACACCAAGCTCGGCACCGTCATCGCGGGCGTTCCGGCTCAATGCGGCGCCTTCATCGCGGTGCGGAGGCCGGCAGCCGACAATCCATTTCCTCCCATCATGCTGATCCAGCCGGTGAAGATGTGGCAGCAGTCGTACTTCTACGTGAAGAGTATCTTCGTGGAGGGTGACTGGGTCAACCTGTCGGCTTACGCAGCTGGCCCGCCGGCCGATAGGCGGCCCAACTGGTCGTACCGGGCCAAGACGTTGTCGCCTTCTGGAGCCGCCGCCATCGTGCTGCTCCGGGTGCTGGTACAGTCGGAGGGCCTGACCAGGCCCGACTTGGTATCTGCCTTCGTGGCTCGCCGGGTGCTCCCGCTCCAGGGCCGCCCTCACATGATCTGTCAGATGAGCGGGCATCGGGACCCAAGCCGGCTGTGCACCAAGGAGATGCCTCACGCAGAGGTAGCTCATATGGTGAACTACCTTGCGAACTGCAAGCTCACGGAAGAGTGGCGGTTCGGCAAGGAGCCGTATTCTTGCGCCGACCCTCCGCCTATGGTAAATTACCTTTCCTTCTCATTCTCTTTCTTGTTGCCGAGTTCTGCTTGTCCAACCCGAGCAATCGGCTTTCTGAACAGAGCCCCCTCCTCTAGCCGGCAGCCGGCGCCGCGGGCCCGGAGCGTCAATTTTTCCCCGACCGGGCGTAGAGCGACGTGGATGACCCCGACATGGGGGCGGCGGCCTTAGAGGACGACGCCGAGGGAGGGGGCAGTGAAGCAGGCGGCTCAGGGCTCGGGGCCGGCCTCGAGGACTGGCCAGACGACGACGCGGGGGAAGTCATCCCGCGCCTCCAGCCGGGGTCCGACCAGCAGGGCGCGAGCTCGTCTGCCGCGCTGGTAGCCCGAGGTGGTGCGCAAAAGCGCAGGGCCGCGCCGAGCCTATTCGGCAGCCGGCCGAAGAAGCCCAAGGGCTCGGCCGCGGTGACCAAGCAGGGGGAAGCGGCCGCGAAAGCCATCCGCTTCCGCAAGGCGCTGAAGGAGCCGCAGCTGGTTTCCGCATAAGTACTGTCTTCCTCTCATACTTTCTCCTTCCTTGCTAATCTTGTCTGAGTTTTTTTGCTTTGCTTCCCTTGACCTAGGGCCCCGCTCTCTCTTGAGAAGTCGGCCGCCGCCTCCATCGTGGGGTCGGCGGAGGCTTCCACCACCACCCGGCGAATCGATCCGGCCGCCGACCTCCGGGAGGCAACAGAGCAGAACGCACGGGAGGTGCGCGAGGAGCAGGAAGCCACCCGCCTGCAGAAGGCGGAGGCGGACAGGGCGGAGGCTACCGCTTTGAAGAAGCTGGCAGAGACCGAGGCCGCCACCGCGGTGAAGAAGCAGGGCGAGGAAGCCACACGCCGTCACTCGGCGATATTTGTCACCCCCCTAAACTCTGCGCCGCCACCACCGGAGTTCGTGGCGCAGACTGGGGGAGCCGGCGGCGAGCACCCTATCATGGAGAGGGACAGCAGCGACATCGCCATGTCGGACGTGATCGTGCCCCCGCCACCACCTTCTGAGGAGGCGCGAGACAAGTAGCCGGCCGACCCGCTGGCGCCACCAGCCGGAGACGAGATGGTGACGGGCCCGACTCCTGGGGTCCGCACACCCTTACGCCGCCGGATCGCGAAGGCGACCTCGGCGCCACACCCGCTGGAGAGCGACGCTGCAAGCTCTTCGATCCCGAACGCCGAGGCGACTAGCGCCGCGCCCACTGGGTGGGTGCGTGGAGGCGGGAAGGGCCCTCTAAACAAGGCGATCCTGGACGTTCAAGACAAACACCGCGCCGAGGCCGACGCTCTCAAGCACTGCAACAAGGCGTTCCTAGAATCGCGAGAAGCCATCCGGGTATGCTTCTTGCTTCTTCGTTTTTAATTCTTGTATTGCTTCGTGGGGGCACGCTGGCGCGCCCATGTAACACCCACGATGCGGCTATATCTCCCACGTGTCGAGGCACGACTTAGAGGCATAACCGCATTGTGGTTTTGTCGCAAGAAGGGTCATCTTCACACAATCCCATGTAATGAACAAGAATGGGATAAAGAGTTGGCTTACAATCGCCACTTCACACAATACATAAATATAATTCATACATCATCCAAAATACACACATAGACCGACTGCGGTCAAGATCCAAATGAAAATAAGATAACCCCAAATGCTAGATCCCCGATCGTCCCAACTGGGCTCCACTACTGATCATCAGGAAAAGACACATAGTAACGACCACGTTCCTCATCGAACTCCCACTTGAGATCGATCCCATCATCTGCACTGGCATCGTCGGCACCTGCAACTGTTTTGGTAGAATCTGTGAGTCACGAGGACTCAGCAATCTCACACCCGCGAGATCAAGACTATTTAAGCTTATAGGAAAGGATGGTGTAATGAGGTGGAGCTGCAGCAGGCACTAAGCATATATGGTGGCTAACATACGCAAAAGAGAGCGAGAGGAGAAGCAATGGAACGGTCGTCACCTAGTAATGACCAAGAAGTGATCCTGAACTCCTACTTACGTCATTCATAACTCAAACCGCGTTCACTTCCCGGACTCCGCCGAGAAGAGACCATCACGGCTACACACACAGTTGATGTATTTTAATTGGGTCAAGTGACAAGTTCTCTACAACCGGACATTAACAAATTCCCATCTGCCTCATAACCGCGGGCACGGCTTTCGAAAGATAGTACCCTGCAGGGGTGTCCCAACTTAGCCCATCATAAGCTCTCACGGTCAACGAAGGATAAACCTTCTCCCGGAAAGACCCGATCTGTCTCGGAATCCCGGTTTACAAGACATTTCAAGAATGGCAAAACAAGACCAGCAAAGCCGCCCGAATGTGCCGACAAATCCCGATAGGAGCTGCACATATCTCGTTCTCAGGGCACACCGGATTGTCCAAGCTTCCGGTAGGCCAGACCAGAGTTGCCCCTGGTGGCCACCGGCGACTGACAGGTTGGACCAATACTCAGAGGAGCACTGGCCCGGGGGTTTAAATAAGATGACCCTCGGGCTCGCGAAAACTCGGGGGAAAAGGCTTAGGTGGCAAATTGGAAAACCATGGTTGGGCCTTGCTTGAGGAGTTTTATTCAAGGCGAACTGTCAAGGGGGTCCCATAAATCACCCAACCGCATAAGGAACGCAAACTCAAGGAACATAATACCGGTATGACAGAAACTAGGGCGGCAAGAGTGGAACAAAACACCAGGCATAAGGCCGAGCCTTCCACCCTTTACCAAATATATATAGGTGCATTAATATAAATAAGAGATATTGTGATATCCCAACATATCCATGTTCCGACATGGAACAAACTTCAACTTCACCTGCAACTAGCAACGCTATAAGAAGGGCTGAGCAAAAGCGGTAACTTAGCCAAACAACGGTTTGCTAGGAAAGGATGGTTATAGGCTGACATGGCAATATGGGGGGCATGATATAGCAAGTGATAGGTAGCGCAGCATGGCAATAGAGCGAACAACTAGCAAAGCAAAGATAGAAGTGATTTCGAGGGGTGGTCATCTTGCCTGCAAGGTTCTCAGAGTTGTCGAAAGCTTGATCCTCGTAAGCGTACTCAACAGGTTCCTCGTTCACGAACTCGTCTCCCGGCTCTACCCAAGACAAGAACACAAGCAACGGAACCACAATCAATCACGAGAAATGCACAAGCAACATGATGCAAAACATGTATGATATGCGAGATATGATATGCGGTGCGTATGCGTGCTCCTGAAGGAAAATGATGAACAAGGAAGGAACTTGGCAAACAAGCATGCCACTGGAAATATGAGATGATTTCGGTTGAAATCGATATAAAGATCACCGGAAACGGATGCACGATTTGCAAATGGCAAGCAAAACAAGAATGACACGAATCTGTGATTAACAGCACGATAGCACTTAGAATGCAACAAGTAACAATGCTAAAGCACTCCAACGTAGCAACAAAGCATATGGCAGTAATCTACAGGAGATGCTTGACAAAAGATGAACACTGAGCTACGGCTAGATCACAACCTAACAGGTTCACAGACTTGGTGAAATTACTGGACATGGCATAAACAGTATGAGGTAGCAATGTTCAGAGCAAGGAAAACACATGCTACAAGAACTTAACATAGAAAAACAAGGCATGGCATGGATCTACTAAATGCATATGACAAAAGTCCCTTACTGACCATAAGCCAAAAAGGACCAGAAGATATAATGGCAACCATGTAAACATAGCAAGTTTCGTTATCAGGTTTCAGACTTAGCAGAAAACAGAGCATGGCAGAAACAATAATATGAGGGCATCTTGGTGAGCTTGATGCACTCACTACATAGCAATGCATTACAAAACAAGCATACCCACAGCAAGATGGCAAGTTTATGAAGCTATCCATGGCAGGAACAAAAGCATAGCATGTATGGATCAACTACAACAATCTTGGCAAAAATGAATATCATGTTAAGAATCTACCAGAAATATTTTATAGCAAACGTAGAGCAAGATTGACTCATGCTATGGCACTCCATAATTGCAAAAAAGGGTAGGAATGGATCAATTACAACAATATCTACCAAACATCCTTACTGAACATCTCAAAAATATGCATGGATGTCTCTGTAGCATCAAGTTTACATGGCAACAAAATAACAGCAGACAGACTTGGAGAAAATGCTAAGTCTCTGAAATCAGAAACATTACGGGGCCTAGTTTGCATGCTTGTGCTAGTCACCACAAAGATCACAAAAATACATGGTATACACCCATGGAAAGATGGCATGGCATACAACAAAACACATGTAGAGCTCATGCCCATAAGATGCACAGATTAAATGATACAAAAATAACAAATCACCAAGTTCTGATAAGAACCAGCAGATAACAGCAACTAGCACTCTTGCACCAGATATTTGGGCATCAAGATGGCCTCTAATGAACATGGTGCAATTGAACAAAAGGTAGAGCATCACGAGACGAACATTTCGATATATTACACCCGCGAAACGGAGCTATATGCAGAGAGTTATGATGCTATGAATAAGGGCATGTAATGTGAATATGCAAAAACTTAGAAATATTCGGGGTCTCGGGAAAGTCAACGCACGGTCAAACTGGATCGAGATCTGGCGACGCTCAGGCTCGGGGACGAGCTCGCCGGCGACGATGGAGGGGAAGGCGAGGCGGGGCGGCGGCCGTAGGAGAAGAGGAGGCGCGGGACGGGGGCGCGGTGGAGGAAGGAGGCGGCGCCTCGGGCTGCGGCGCGGAGCAGTGCGCGGAGACGGGGCCGGCGATGGCCAGCAGCGACGCGGGCGAGGTGCGGCGGGGCACCGGCGCGGCGGCGGCGGCGGGGCACCGCGGGAGGAGCGCGGGGCGCGGGCGGAGACGGGCGGGCCGCGCGGGCCAGACTCGGGCCCCGCGGGCCGGCGGCGGCGGAAGGCGGCGAAGGACACGTGTCGGCACCGGATTCGTCAGTCGGCGAGGGCGGACGTGTCCGGCGCGGGCGGACTTTGTCCGGCGGCGCGAGGTGGAAGACGCTAGGGTTTGCCTGCGAACGTTTTTCGGGAGAGATGCATATATATAGGTAGAGGGCGCTAGGAGAGTCCAAATGAGGTGCGGTTTTCGCCCACACGATCATGATCGAACGACTAGAGCATGGAAGAGAGTTTCGTGGGTTTTGGGCTGTTTAGAGAGGGGGTTTTGCTGCAACACATAGATGGACTTTGCGGATGCCCGGTTAACCGTTGGAGTACCATACGACCTCCAAATGGAACGAAACTTGACTGGTGGTCTACCGGTAGTATACCAAGGCCACTTGACAAGCCTCGGTCCATTCCGAGAACGTTTGACACCCGCTCACGAAAGAAAACAAGAGGGGTGCGCCGGAGGAGATAGGAGCGCCGGATTGCAAAACGGACAACGGGGAAAATGCTCGGATGCATGAGACGAACACGTATGCAAATGCAATGCACATGATGACATGATATGAAATGCATGACATGAACAAAATACAAAACGAAAGACAAAACCCGACCACGGAGGGAATATCATAACACATAGCCGAAAATGGCAAGAGTTGGAGTTACAAATATGGAAAGTTACATCCGGGGTGTTACAACA
This sequence comes from Triticum aestivum, assembly GCF_018294505.1. Lineage (NCBI taxonomy): Eukaryota > Viridiplantae > Streptophyta > Magnoliopsida > Poales > Poaceae > Triticum > Triticum aestivum. The sequence continues at coordinate 232,352,743 of NC_057802.1, read as the reverse complement.
CTCCACCACTACGAGAGGATCTCGTCCCGAGATCTAGGACTGAAAGAACTCCGGATATTCGGAACGGAGATGGTCCTCGCGTTCCCAGGTGGCTTCCCGGTCGGAATGGTGCGACCACTTCACTTTCAGGAATTTGATTGACTTGTTGCGAGTCTTGCGCTCAGTTTCTTCAAGAATAGCAACGGGGTGCTCATGATAAGACAAATCTTCTTGGAGGTCAATCTCTTCGAAGTTGATAGTGCGCTCAGGCGTCTTGAAGCACTTGCGGAGCTGTGACACGTGGAACACATCGTGCACGTTCGCGAAGTTGGAAGGAAGCTCAAGTTGATAGGCGAGGTCGCCTCTTTTGCCAATGATCTTGAAAGGACCCACGTATCTAGGGGCAAGCTTCCCTTTGATACCGAAGCGACGAGTGCCTTTCATTGGAGAGACGCGGAGGTAGACATGGTCTCCGATCTCGAAAGCCAAATCACGGTGCTTACTATCATAGTAACTCTTCTGGCGCGATTGCGCGGCTTTGAGATTATCACGGATGACTTTACACATTTCTTCAGCTTCTGTGATTAAGTCATTGCCAAGAAGTTGGCGTTCACCAGTCTCTGACCAATTGAGAGGAGTACGGCACTTTCTGCCATAGAGAATCTCGAATGGGGCCTTGCCCGAACTCGCTTGGAAGCTGTTGTTGTAGGAGAATTCGGCATATGGAAGACAATCTTCCCATTTCATGCCAAAGGAAATGACACAAGCCCTGAGCATATCTTCAAGAATTTGATTGACTCGCTCGACTTGGCCACTAGTTTGAGGATGGAAAGCTGTGCTGAAGCGAATGTTTGTGCCCATGGCCTTCTGGAAGGAGTCCCAGAACTTAGAGGTGAAGATGCTTCCACGATCTGAAGAAATCAATTGTGGAATGCCGTGCAAGGAGACAATTCTGGAGGTGTATAGCTCTGCCAACTGAGCTGCTGTGATGGATTCTTTGATTGGAAGGAAATGAGCCACTTAAGATAGCTTGTCGATGACAACGAAGATAGCATCATTTCCGCGCTTGGACTTTGGAAAACCAGTCACGAAGTCCATTTCGATATGATCAAACTTCCATTCTGGGATAGCAAGAGGTTGGAGGAGACCAGCTGGTCGTTGGTGTTCTGCTTTCACCCTTCGACAGACATCACATTCATTCACGAATTGAGCAATTTCTCGCTTCATTCGAGTCCACCAATACGACTGCTTGAGGTCATGATACATCTTCGTACTTCCAGGATGAATGGAAAGGAGAGAATTGTGCGCCTCGTTCATTATGACTTTCCTTAGATCACCTTTAGGAACCACAATCCGGTCCTCGAAGAATAAAGTGTCTCTGTCATCAATGCGATAGCACTTGTATTTGGAAAGACCCTTGTCGATACCACGTTTCACCTTCTTCACCATGGCATCAAGGAGTTGTGCCTCACGAATTTGATCTTCCAAAGTAGGAGAGACTATGAGGTTGGCAAGAAAGCCTTGAGGAACAACTTGGAGATTCAGCTTGCGGAAAGCTTCACAAAGATCCGGTTGGAATGGCTTGAGAATTAAGCTGTTGCAATAAGCCTTCCTGCTTAAAGCATCTGCAATGACATTGGCCTTGCCTGGAGTATATTCAATACTCGGATTGTACTCTTGAATCATTTCGACCCATCGAGTCTGCCTGAGGTTGAGGTTGGGCTGAGTGAAGATGTACTTGAGACTCTTGTGATCGGTGAAAATGTCCACTTGTCTTCCCAACAAGAGATGTCTCCACGTTATTAATGCATGGACAACTGCCGCCAACTCAAGATCGTGAGTGGGGTAGTTCTTCTCGTTGGGCTTCAACTGACGAGAGGTATAGGCCACAACTTTCTTCTCTTGCATTAACACAGCACCGAGACCTTGGAGAGAAGCATCACAGAAAACTTCAAATGGCTTGGATTCATCAGGAGGAGTTAAGACAGGAGCTGTGACTAGTTTCTCTTTGAGAGTGTTGAAAGCAACGTCACACTCAGGAGACCAGACATACTTCACATGCTTCTGGAGGAGGTTGGAAAGAGGCTTTGCAATCTTGGAGAAATTCTCAACGAATCTTCGGCAATAGCTTGCAAGACCAAGAAAACTGCGGAGCTGCTTGACATTCTGAGGAGGTTCCCAATTCACAATTGCGGACACCTTCTCGGGGTTAACAGCGATGCCCTTGGCAGAGATGATGTGACCAAGGAAAAGAACTTCATCGAGCCAAAACTCACATTTGGAGAACTTCGCATAGAATTGATACTCTCTGAGCTTGTCGAGCACCAATCGCAAATGTTTGGCATGATCCTTCTTATTCTTGGAGAAGACCAAGATATCATCGAGATACACCAGGACGAATTCATTGGTATAGGGGTTGAAGATGAAATTCATCATCCGAGAGAAACTGGAGGAGCATTGACAAGGCCGAAAGACACGACAGTATATTCATAAGAACCAAAGCTTGTTCTGAATGCTGTCTTGGGAATATCTTCTTCACGAATGCGAATCTGATGATAACCCATACGAAGGTCAAGCTTGGAGAATACTTTAGCACCTTTGAGTTGCTCGAATAGCTCATTGATGTTGGGAAGTGGATACTTGTTCTTGATTGTCTTCTTGTTCAATGGACGGTAGTCGACACAAAGTCGGTCCGTGCCATCCTTCTTCTTGACAAAAAGAACACCACAACCCCATGGAGATGAACTCGGTCTGATCAAACCCAGACGCTCTTGTTCATCGAGTTGTTTCTTCAATTCCTTCAGCTCGTTGGGTCCAAGCTTGTATGGACGCTTGCAAACGGGTTCAGTGCCAGGCTCAAGTTCGATAACGAACTCAACTGGCCGGTGAGGAGGCATACCCGGAAGCTCTTCTGGAAAGACATCTTGATACTCGCAAACGACTGGAATTTGAGAGATGGCATTCAATTCGCCCTTCTCATTGAGAGAAAATAACCGAATGGTTTCATCACGAGCGGCATAAATAATCACATCCTCAGAAGAGTGTGTCAATTGAATTTCCCTGGCAGCACAATCAAGCTGAGCCTTGTGCTTAGAAAGCCAGTCCATCCCGAGAATTAGATCAATATCCGAGTCACCAAGAACAACTGGAGAAGACAGAAATTTATAGTTCGCCCATCTTGATGGAAACATCCGGAACCATGGAGCTTGCATTCATGCATTTGCCCGGAGAGACAACTGCTAACGGTCTAGGCAAACCTTGAAACAATTCATGCTTGATGCAAAAGGTCTTGATATGAAAGAAAGCGATGCACCAGTATCAAAAAGAACTTTTGCAGGAATATCATTAACAGGAAGATTACCCATTATCACATCAGTAGATTCCTCCGCTTGAGCTGCATTCATCATGTTCACCTTTGCAAACTTTGGATTATGCTTGACCACTGCATTGCTGGAAGATCTGACAGGAGGAGGAGGAGGAAGACGCCTTTGGTTGAAGCACTTGTTAGCATAGTGACCTTTCTGCTGACACTTGTTGCAAGTCACCTCTGAGAGTGGACGGTGATAAGGAGCATTGGACTTTGGAGCTTGATTCTGAGACTTGTTCTGATAGCCAGAGTTGGAAGAGTGGAAGAACCATGGCCACCTTTGTTCTTCTGCTGGTAAGGCTGACGAAACGGAGGAGGAGGAGGCAACCAGAACTTCTGTTGCTTAGCTGCCACAAGTGAGGAAGAAGAAGACTGAACTGCGTCTCTGACTCTCTTCTTAGAAGCCTCACACTTGAGCTGAGCAGCCTCTTGCTTCAGTGCCATATTATAGAATTGATCAAACTGAGTAGGCTCAACAAGAACGAGAGCTAACTGCAGATCCTCTCTAAGGCCACCTCTGAAGTGATAGATCATGCTCTTTTCATCAGGAACGTCTTGTTTAGCGAAGCGAGCAAGTTTCTGAAACTGGATGTTGTATTGATACACAGACATGTTGCCTTGCTTGAGATTGCGGAACTCCTCACGCTTGCTCTCAACAACACTTTGTGGAATGTGGTGCGCTTTGAAGTCCCGACAGAAGTCAGTCCAAGTGATCACACGACCTCCTCTGGAATCTTTGTATTGCTGAAACCAATCAGCAGCTTGGTCCTTGAGCTGAAAAGAAGCGAACTTGACATAGTCCTCAGGCCTGACATTGCTACATTCAAAATGCTTGTTGATGTCCACGAGCCAATCATCGGCATCCGTGGCCTCGGCACAGTAGCTGAAAGACTTGGGCTGATTTGCGAGAAACTGGTTGAGAGTAGCAAAGTGAGGCTGATTGTTGCCTTGACCTTGATTGCCTTGATTGCCTTGCCCTTGGGTGCGTTCTTGCAAGAGTTGCAGAATCATCTGAGCATTGGCGTTGGTGGCTGCCATGATAGCTTGCCATGCCTCCGGAGGCGGAGGTGGTGGCGGAGGGTTCGCTTGACTCCCTTCATTGCGATCCGGATTCTGACGCGTTGGCGGAGCCATCCTGAAGAGGGTGACATCCGTTAGCATCTTGATAGACAAATAGATAAGTAGAATCAACGGATAGAAATTGCAACATATAGTCTTCACAATAAACATTCGAACGAAGATGAACGAATGAATTCCGTAGTAAATCATCACACTTCCATAAGTTGAGAAGCCACTTGAAAAAGATATGGAATCAACATATGACTTCGAAGCAACTCGAATACCACAATTCAAAACAAAACAAAGTATTGGCTTGCAGAATAAGCCGGAACAAACATATGATAGAGATTTCGTCCGAAGTTTTCGTGGTGGGGCCCACACGGGCTCAATCGTACAGCACCATCATGTACAAGGCTGTGCACATGACATACGAAGCGTCCCCGAGTCGGCATAGCCAAGGACTCTTTAAGACACTACGAGACCACTGTAAAACCAACCGTGTACAGGCGGACCACTAGACGTCGAACCCCAATCTCATATCATGCGTCTGTCGGAAAGATATCCTAAGGCTACTTGAATTCCCACTTATAAACTCCCGAAACTTTCTGGTTATGCAATCTGGTGTTGGGGATACAGGGGACACAAAATATATCACCCAAACTAGCAATCCCTAGATCCAGCTGTATCCATCCGTCAACACATAACCAAGAAACCTTCGGAAATCGTTTACCTCAACCTTCGAAAAACATCCGTTATACAAGTTATGGCAATACTCCCGAACTCCCGCCCCAGTACTGGGTGGCGTCGAGGTGATCTCACCAACAACTGCATAAAAGAGATTTCGATGTCGGCGAAACTCAGGTATTCCAGAACTGCAACGATAAAATTGTGACGACAACACCTCGGAGCTCAACTCCCCGGGACACTGCCACAACCCCTAAATGTCAGGAGGCACCAAGAACAATGTTCTCGTCACAAAACCATCGGAACGATTCCAAGATACCCGCGTGATCCTAAAATTTTTTAGTGAAATTTGAGGAGAGAAGAGTCAAAACTTCTACGTCAGGAGACCTCACCAGAGCGACGAAGGGACTGAGGAGTAAAAAGAATCCTACTCTCCGATATATATAATCCTAAGACTCAAAACATTTTTGTTCTAGACTCAACAACGCCAGCGATTCGATCAAGCAGGGGGCTCCTAAGTCGGGGATGGCTCTGATTACCAACTTGTAACGCCCACGATGCGGCTATATCTCCCACGTGTCGAGGCACGACTTAGAGGCATAACCGCATTGTGGTTTTGTCGCAAGAAGGGTCATCTTCACACAATCCCATGTAATGAACAAGAATGGGATAAAGAGTTGGCTTACAATCGCCACTTCACACAATACATAAATATAATTCATACATCATCCAAAATACACACATAGACCGACTACGGTCAAGATCCAAATGAAAATAAGATAACCCCAAATGCTAGATCCCCGATCGTCCCAACTGGGCTCCACTACTGATCATCAGGAAAAGACACATAGTAACGACCACGTTCCTCATCGAACTCCCACTTGAGATCGATCCCATCATCTGCACTGGCATCGTCGGCACCTGCAACTGTTTTGGTAGAATCTGTGAGTCACGAGGACTCAGCAATCTCACACCCGCGAGATCAAGACTATTTAAGCTTATAGGAAAGGATGGTGTAATGAGGTGGAGCTGCAGCGGCAATAAGCATATATGGTGGCTAACATACGCAAAAGAGAGCGAGAAGAGAAGCAACGGAACGGTCGTCATCTAGCAATGACCAAGAAGTGATCCTGAACTCCTACTTACGTCATTCATAACTCAAACCGTGTTCACTTCCCGGACTCCGCCGAGAAGAGACCATCACGGCTACACACACAGTTGATGTATTTTAATTGGGTCAAGTGACAAGTTCTCTACAACCGGACATTAACAAATTCCCATCTGCCTCATAACCGCGGGCACGGCTTTCGAAAGATAATACCCTGCAGGGGTGTCCCAACTTAGCCCATCATAAGCTCTCACGGTCAACGAAGGATAAACCTTCTCCCGGAAAGACCCGATCAGTCTCGGAATCCCGGTTTACAAGACATTTTGACAATGGTAAAACAAGACCAGCAAAGCCGCCCGAATGTGCCGACAAATCCCGATAGGAGCTGCACATATCTCGTTCTCAGGGCACACCGGATTGTCCAAGCTTCCGAGTAAGGCCAGACCAGAGTTTGCCCCTGGTGGCCACCGGCGACTGACAGGTTGGACCAATACTCAGAGGAGCACTGGCCCGGGGGTTTAAATAAAGATGACCCTCGGGCTCGCGAAAACCCGGGGGAAAAGGCTTAGGTGGCAAATGGTAAAACCAAGGTTGGGCCTTGCTGGAGGAGTTTTATTCAAGGCGAACTGTCAAGGGGGTCCCATAAATCACCCGACCGCGTAAGGAACGCAAACTCAAGGAACATAATCCGGTATGACAGAAACTAGGGCGGCAAGAGTGGAACAAAACACCAGGCATAAGGCCGAGCCTTCCACCCTTTACCAAAATATATAGATGCATTAATTAAATAAGAGATATTGTGATATCCCAACATATCCATGTTCCGACATGGAACAAACTTCAACTTCACCTGCAACTAGCAACGCTATAAGAAGGGCTGAGCAAAAGCGGTAACTTAGCCAAACAACGGTTTGCTAGGAAAGGATGGTTAGAGGCTGACATGGCAATATGGGAGGCATGATATAGCAAGTGATAGGTAGCGCAGCATGGCAATAGAGCGAACAACTAGCAAAGCAAAGATAGAAGTGATTTCGAGGGGTGGTCATCTTGCCTGCAAGGTTCTCAGAGTTGTCGAAAGCTTGATCCTCGTAAGCGTACTCAACAGGTTCCTCGTTCACGAACTCGTCTCCCGGCTCTACCCAAGACAAGAACACAAGCAACGGAACCACAATCAATCACGAGAAATGCACAAGCAACATGATGCAAAACATGTATGATATGCAAGATATGATATGCGATGCATATGCGTGCTCCGGAAGGAAAATGATGAACAAGGCAGTAACTTGGCAAACCAAGCATGCCACTGGAAAGATGAGATGATTTCGGTCGAAATCGATATAAAGATCACCGGAAACGGATGCACGGTTTGCAAATGGCAAGCAAAACAAGAATGACACGAATCTGCGATTAACAGCATGATAGCACTTAAATGCAACAAGTAACAATGCTACAGCACTCCAACATAGCAACAAAGCATATGGCAGTAATCTACAGGAGATGCTTGACAAAAGATGAACACTGAGCTACGGCTAGATCACAACCTAACAGGTTCACAGACTTGGTGAAATTACTGGACATGGCATAAACAGTATGAGGTAGCAATGTTCAGAGCAAGGAAAACACATGCTACAAGAACTTAACATAGAAAAACAAGGCATGGCATGGATCTACTAAATGCATATGACAAAAGTCCCTTACTGACCATAAGCCAAAAAGGACCAGAAGATATGATGGCAACCATGTAAACATAGCAAGTTTCGTTATCAGGTTTCAGACTTAGCCAGAAAACAGAGCATGGCAGAAACAATAATATGAGGGCATCTTGGTGAGCTTGATGCACTCACTACATAGCAATGCATTACAAAACAAGCATACCCACAGCAAGATGGCAAGTTTATGAAGCTATCCATGGCAGGAACAAAAGCATAGCATGTATGGATCAACTACAACAATCTTGGCAAAAATGAATATCATGTTAAGAATCTACCAGAAATATTTTATAGCAAACGTAGAGCAAGATGACTCATGCTATGGCACTCCATAATTGCAAAAAAGGGTAGGAATGGATCAATTACAACAATATCTACCAAACATCCTTACTGAACATCTCAAAAATATGCATGGATGTCTCTGTAGCATCAAGTTTACATGGCAACAAAATAACAGCAGACAGACTTAGAGAAAATGCTAAGTCTCTGAAATCAGAAACATTATGGGGCCTAGTTTGCATGCTTGAGCTAGTCACCACAAAGATCACAAAAATACATGGTATACATTGGAAAGATGAGATGATTTCGGTTTAAATCTGTGGAGGATATAGACCTGGGAGTCACCCGCCAGGAGGGCCGGGTTACACTAAGGGTCATTGCGAGAATCCCGGAGCTGAGTTTCAAGATAATGGGCCAGAGATGGGCTGAGACCCGGCGATGGCTTAAAGCCCGTAGTACAATCTTTATTGTTATAGTAGACTTGTAGTGTAAGGCAAGTATGTTTAGAGTTCGAGCCGGACACTCTTATGAGCCGCCGGGACTCTAAGGGCCGCTGGGCGTCAGCCTCCCTATATAAAGGGACGACCCGGCAGCGGTTTAAGGGCGACAACAATCTGATCGAGAGCCGGGCATAGCTGTTTAGCTCCCTGGCGATCGTAACCCTAATCAATAACACCTCAAACTGGACGTAGGCTTTTACCTTCACCGTAAGGGGCCGAACCAGTATAAACCCTCGTGTTCCTTGTCCCGCATAACCCCTTCAAGCTTCCTAGTTGCGATGGCTCCACGACTAAGTCCTAGCTCGAGGACATCTGCCGTGACAATTCCACGACAGTTGGCGCCCACCGTGGGGCTGGCGCACGGTGGATTTGAGTTCTTGAAGGGCAGCTTCGAAGGGCTCAAGGGATACGCTGTGGGCCGGATGACCAAGAGTCGTCGCGGCAAGCTCTACATCGACGATGCGGACTGGGGCCCCGACGCCGGCTCAGTGGAGTACGGGTACCGGGTCCCCTTTGGCGGAATTCATGTCTTCATCGGCAAGATTGGTGAGCCGGGCCCCGAGCCGGATCTCCGCGCCGATCTCATCGAAACGGCTCAGCGCGCACGACCCGCCCGGGCCCGGCCTGCCTTAAGGCGCGCTTTTGTGGGATGCATCCATGGAGGGCCCTCTGATCCATCTGGGTCTGGGGATGAGGCGGCCGCCGGCTCTGACGGCGAGTCGGCCGCTGATGAGTCAAACTCGTTGTACCAACTTCAAGATGGCAGGCTCATGAGTTATTCCGATGGCAACAGTATTCCGGACCTTTTTGAGCCGCCAAGTCAGGTTGGAGTTTTTATGGCTGGTGCGCAGCCTGTTCAGAACCCCGCTGCTGGATCGGGAAACCCGGTGCCTTCTCCGGCTCAGGTGCTGATGGATCTCACGGACAAGATGACGGCCCTGTTAACCGCCACGGTTGACCCGGCGGATCAAGCTCAGCATGATGCGGAGGTGGCACAGTTAAAATTGGATCTGATAAAAGCTAAAGAGGATCTTGCAGCAGAAGGGATCAGGCTGGCTGCGGAGCGGGCGGCTCTCGACGCCCGGACTCAGCTGATTCAGGCGCAGTCCTTCCAACTCACGATGGATCAGAACGCGGCCAACGAGGTCATGAGAAGGAGGCATCAGAAGGCCCAGTCTCGACTCCCGCCGGTTTACGATCCGCGCAATCTCTTCAACACGCCGGGTGCAGGGTCTAGTAACCCGCCAGGGGTCATTGCGCCCGGGTCTGGACCCCTTATTCAGCCACGAGTGATGGGGCCTCCCCAGGTGCCCCCTGCCCCGCCTCAGTATGTGCCAATACCCCCGGGTCATTATGATAACCCGCTGGAGAACATGGTGGCTGCGGCAGCACGGCTGGCGGCTCTCCCCGTTGACGGCGACTCTCCGGCGGCCATCGAAACCCGCCGGGTCAGGGAACTCCTGCAGACGGCACTGGCACAGCAAGAGGCGTACTCCTACAGCCGGGACAGGATCCACTCAACCCCTCGTCCAGGCCAGAGCCCGAGTTACAGCCGGCACATGGTCTCAGCAACCGGCTCAAGTAATGTCCGACGCCATGACCCGCCCCCTGGCCATGGCCCGGCTCATAATGGAGCCTTCTACGCAGCAGACCAAGCACGGCAGGAGGCGGAGCAGGCGCCTCAATTGACGGCTTACCAGACCCCCCCGGCTTATCCGACGACGTCCGTTGATGTGGGTATCCCTACCAGGACCGGGGGTGTCCCTTGTTTGGTGCCAGCTATCCGTAATGAACGTCTACCCAAGGACTTCAAGGCCCTAGGAAGGTGCCTAACTATACAGCGGACTTACAGCCTGCAGCCTGGATTGAGAGTTATGAGATGGCTATGGAATTGCTGGAGGTCAGTGAGGCGGCCATGGCCAAATATTTCACCATGATGTTAGATGGAACTGCCCGCACGTGGTTGAAAGGGTTACCACCGAACTCCATTGGGTCTTGGGCTGAGCTGAAAGCCCGGTTCATTCAAAACTTCAAAGATACCTGTAGGCAGTCTATGTCAATTGTGGATCTGACTAACTGTAAGCAGCAGGAGGGTGAATCCACGACCCATTGGGTTCGCCGGGTCAAGGAGATCATACATTCATCGGATAAGATGGATGCCGGCTCTGCAGTCTTAATGTTGGAACAAAACTGTCGCTTTGTGCCCCTAAAGATGAAACTTGGGCGGCTTAAACGTGACTGCACTGATATGGGTACACTAATGGCGGCTCTTGTCAAGTACGCCGATTCTGATGGTACCAAGGATCCCCCTTCAGATGATGAAAGGACAGGGAAGGGAAAGAAGAACGGCAATGGCAAGGGTCCTCAGTTTAACCCGGGGAACCAAGGAGGAGGCAAGCGCAAGGCCGATGGCAGCCTAGAGTTTGTAGCCAACACCAACTCTCAAGGTAATAACCAGCGACGCAAGGGGAGGCCCCCTCCCCGAGGCGGCGGGTCAGGACCTTCTCTGGAGCAGCTGTTGAATGAACCTTGTCCGAGACACGGCTCTAGAGAGAAGCCAGCGACTCATCTGTGGAAGGATTGTGCTATCATGAAGGCCTTTAAAAACTACAATGGTCCGGGCGGCGGCTCAGGCGCCGGCGGCTTTCATGGCCCGGGCGGCGGGTCAAATTCCGGTCCTCAGAACGGTCAAGGGGGCTTTAATCAACAGTCTGGTCAGGGTCATCAACAGCAACAGGGGGGCTATCAGACCAACCCAAAGCAGCTTAGCGGTGGACAGTATCACGTGTTCACCACTAGTTTGTGCAAACGAGACGAGAAGCTTCACAAGAGGGCTGTTAATGCTGTTGAGCCGGCGGTTCCACGCTACTTACGGTGGTCGGAGCAGCCCATAGTGTGGAGTAGGGAGGATCACCCTCCCCGGGTGGATAACCCGGGCCACCTGGCCTTAGTGGTGGCTCCTCAAGTGGGAGGCTATAAGTTCACAAAGGTACTCATGGATGGAGGCAGCAGCATCAACATCCTCTATTATGAGACTTTCCGTCGTATGGGGCTAGTTGATAAGAACCTCAGCCAGTCAAATACTATCTTCCATGGTGTGGTACCCGGTAAATCGGCTTATCCAGTCGGCAAGATCGAACTGGAAGTGGCCTTCGGTGATGAGAACAACTACAGGGTGGAGAAGTTGACCTTTGAGGTGGTCAAGATAAGAAGTCCATTACCACGCTATATTTGGACGGCCGGCTTACGCCAAGTTCATGGCACGGCCGTGTTATGTGTACTTACAACTCAAGATGCCGGGTCACAACGGGACCATTACGGTTCACGGCAGCCGGAAAGTGGCTCTGGAGTGTGAGGAAGGTGACGCGGCTTATGCAGAGTCTGTTTGTGCCACAGAAGAGTTGAAATTTTATAAAGACAATGTTGACCCAACAGATATGACCTCTCTGAAAAAGCCAACCACGGAGAATGAACCAGCAATGAAGTTTAAATCAGCTGATGAGACTAAACTTGTTGATTTTGTTCCAGGTGACTCGTCTCAGCAGTTCAGCATCAGTGCAAATCTGGACCCGAAATAGGAAGGCGCGCTCATCGAGTTCATCCGTGAGAATAGGGACATCTTCGCATGGAAACCTTCTGACATGCCAGGTGTACCTAGAGAACTCGCTGAGCACACTCTCAATGTTGATCCAAAATTTAAGCCGGTCAGACAGTTCCTTCGACGGTTTAACGAAGAGAGGCGGAAAGCTATTGGTGAAGAAGTGGCCCGGCTCTTGGCGGCCGGGTTCATTGTTGAGGTTTTTCACCCAGAGTGGTTGGCTAACCCGGTGCTCGTACTCAAGAAGAACGGCACCTGGCGGATGTGTGTGGACTACACGGACTTGAACAAGGCGTGTCCGGCTGATCCTTTTGCTCTCCCCCGTATTGATCAAATCATTGATGCTACGGCAGGTTGTGCACGCTTAAGTTTCTTGGATGCCTATTCCGGGTATCATCAGATTAAGATGGCAGTTAAGGACCAGGAGAAGACGGCGTTCATCACTCCCTTTGGAGCCTTCTGCTATGTGTCTATGCCCTTTGGACTCAAGTGTGCACAGGCGACTTACCAGCGTTGTGTACAGAATTGTCTTCATAAACAGATCGGGCGCAATGTTCACGCTTACGTGGACGATATTGTGGTTAAATCCATCAAGGAGGAAACCCTGATAGATGACTTAAGGGAAACCTTCGATAATCTCCGGGTCTACAAGATGATGCTTAACCCGGCCAAGTGTGTTTTTGGTGTTCCTGCAGGCAAGTTATTGGGCTTCTTGGTTTCTGACAGAGGCATTGAAGCTAACCCGGAGAAGATCAAGGCCATCACCTCCCTAGCTAAGCCGGCATGTATAAATGACGTTCAGCGTTTGGCGGGTCGCATCGCTGCTTTAAGCCGGTTTATAAGCCGTTTGGGTGAGAAGGCTATGCCCTTATATCAGTTGATGAAGAAAACTGATAACTTTGTCTGGAATGATGCAGCTAATACCGCTTTTGAGGATTTGAAAAAGCAACTGGCAGAGCCCCCCGTCCTTGCTGCTCCGGTTGATAAGGAGCCCTTGCTACTATATGTGGCGGCAAACGCACGAGCCGTCAGCGTGGCTATTGTGGTGGAGCGCAAGGAGGCGGGTAAGGAGCATCCGGTTCAGCGGCCGGTTTATTATGTCAGTGAGGTGCTCATTGAGTCCAAGCAGCGGTATCCGCATTGGCAGAAGCTCGTATATGGGGTGTTTATGGCGAGCCGGAAGCTTAAGCATTATTTTCAGGGTCATCCCATCACTGTGGTCAGTTCCGCCCCTCTTGGTGATATTATCCAGAACAGAGAGGCTACAGGGAGAATTGCTAAGTGGGCTATAGAACTTGGACCTCATGACCTTAAATATGTGCCACGCACTGCTGTTAAGTCTCAGGCCTTGGTGGATTTCATCAATGATTGGACAGAGTCGCAAGTACCTGAGCAAAAGCCGGATAACACTTATTGGACTATTCACTTTGATGGGTCCAGGCAGCTGGAGGGCTCGGGGGCTGGTGTTGTCTTGGCTTCCCCTAAAGGTGACAAGTTCCATTATGTGCTACGGTTGATGTTTCCTTGCACTAACAATGCGGCTGAATACGAGGCTTTGCTCCACGGTCTTCGGGTGGCTAAGGAGATGAGCTTAAGCCGGGTAAGGTGCTTTGGTGACTCAGACTTGGTGGCTCAACAAGTATCAGGCACCTGGGATTCTAAGGATCCTCTAATGGCGGCTTATCGCCGCGAGGTTGATGCCATTGCTGGGCACTTCCAGGGATACCAAGTGGAGCATATTGATCGCAGGAAGAACGAGGCGGCTGATGCTTTAAGCCGGCTAGGCTCTCAGCGAAAGCCGGTGCCGCCTAACACTTTCCTGGATGTCCTGTATAACCCTTCGGTCAAGTTGCCTACAGAAGAGGACTTGGCTATCCCTGACCCGGAGGCACGACTGGTGGCGGCTCTTCATGTCATACCAGACTGGACAATGCCATATCTGGCTTATATAACCCGGGGAGAGTTGCCTGAGGATGAAACTTCTGGCCAGGCAAATAACCCGGCGGGCTAAGTCAATGATTGTTATCGATGGCGAGTTGCATCATCGCAGTGTTTCAGGGGCATTTCAGCGTTGTATCTCCCCTGAGGAAGGTCAAGAGATCTTGCGCGAGATCCATGAAGGGGATTGTGGCCATCATGCCGGTTCAAAATCTCTTGTGGCCAAGGCTTTCCGTCATGGTTTTTATTGGCTGACGGCTCACGCTGATGCAGAGGACTTGGTCAGTAAATGTGATGGCTGCCAAAGGTTCTCACGACGGGCTCATGTGCCGGCTCAGGAGTTGAGGATGATCCCAATCACTTGGCCCTTTGCGGTCTGGGGGCTTGATATGGTTGGGCCTTTTAAACGGTCCAAGGATAAGAAGACCCACCTCTTGGTGGCAGTTGACAAATTCACGAAGTGGGTGGAAGCTGAGCCAGTTAGCAAGTGCGATGCAGCCACGGCGGTTCAATTTATGAAAAAGGTGATTTTCCGCTTCGGCTTTCCGCACAGCATCATAACTGACAATGGCACCAATCTATCCAAGGGCGCTATGGAAGAGTTTTGTCAACGAGAGCATATCCGACTTGATGTTTCTTCAGTGGCTCATCCCCAATCCAATGGTCAAGCTGAGAGAGCTAACCAGGAGATTCTGAAGGGCATCAAACCCCGGCTTTTGGTCCCTTTGCAACGGACGCCGGGTTGTTGGGTGGAGGAGTTGCCCTCCGTCTTATGGAGCATCAACACTACTCCTAACAGGTCTACAGGCTTCACGCCTTTCTTCATGGTTTATGGAGCAGAAGCAGTTCTCCCCAGCGACATCCGTCACGATTCACCTCGTGTGGCGGCTTATGTTGAGACGGATAATGAACAGGCGCGCCAAGATGCTCTGGACTTGTTGGACGAACAGCGTGATGTGGCAGCAGCCCGTTCAGCGATTTACCAACAAGACCTGCGCCGTTATCATAGCCGCCGGGTCAAGTCCCGGGTCTTCCAGGAAGGCGACCTGGTGCTCCGGCTCATCCAGGATCAAACAGATGCACACAAGTTATCCCCACCTTGGGAAGGGCCTTTGTGGTCAGTAAGAACTTGCACAACGGGTCATATTACCTCATTGATATCGGGAGCATAAAGACTCGCGTAAATCTGAGGAGGAGACCCGTCGGCCGTGGAACATAGCTCAGCTTCGGCCTTACTACACTTGAGCTACCGGCTCTTGTGGTGTACATATTTATCTCAGCCATGTATATATTATGATAAGCAATAAAGCAGGACCTCTGTCCTTTTTCTCCTCCAAATATGTGTGTTTTTACATGCTGATTTGAAAGGAGGATCCGGCTTATGATCGTATTCGAGTCTAGCCGTAAGCAGTAAGTCACTTGGGGGCTTCCTGTTCAAACATGGGTCGTATTCGAACCAAAGAGAACATAGCTGTCGATACCCATTTGATTGGCAAAGTGCCGAGCTCATTGGGAGGTTGCCTTTGGTCATATTTGAATCATAGTGTAACCCCTCTGAGAACCGACGTGGATCGTATTCGAATCAGCGTCGTTAAACAATTTTCAGAATCACTTGGGGGCTTCCTGTTCAAACATGGGTCGTATTCGAACCCAAGAGAACATAGCTGTCGGTACCCTCTTGATTGGCATCGCCACACCCACTGGGGGCTATATGATCGTATCCGAATCTTAGCTTAACCCCTTTGGGCCGGGTTTCTGGTCGTATTCGAACCGGAAGCCCCTAAGTTTTCGATTTTATCACAAGTCTACTCTGATCATGTCAAAGTGTACTGCCGGGTTTCACTTGCCGGCTTAATTTTGGTTTATCTTGTTAGTTGAGCATCATGGATGTCATCAAGACAAGTAAATTCGAGTTAAGATACCAACCGTGCTACCCGGGTTATTTAAACCCGGAAGTATGCTTACAGGCTGTTGAGTGTGTTATCACGACTATGTTCAGAATATAGTTAAGGACCAGTCTTTTTGGTTCGTATTCCGGGTTATCCATCTCAAACACCTGATTCTCAGGGCGGTAAGCCGCCTTGCGACTTGTGATTTGCCTTTCTATGCAGATACTTAAAGGTACTTTTTAAGGTTGAGAAGGACAAAGGGATAATTACGACCCGGAGGAACACAAAGGATAATTTCAAGGAGTTTCCAGCATTCATTACGTGCACGATGGCACGGCAGAGATAAAATGTT
Source organism: Triticum aestivum (assembly GCF_018294505.1). NCBI lineage: Eukaryota > Viridiplantae > Streptophyta > Magnoliopsida > Poales > Poaceae > Triticum > Triticum aestivum. The sequence goes on along the minus strand of NC_057802.1, from coordinate 232,336,281 downwards.
GCACCTAGTCTATTACAAAATTCTTCAAGTCTCAAGGTTGGAGCGTTGTTCGGTGAACCGCCAGCCGCTTTACGATGCCTGCTGGGTTGAAGTCCCCGGCTCGTCTTCTGCTCCGGTTGATCCCAAGACCTCGAAGGTTGACGACTTCCAGTCGATGCCGCTGAGAGCTTCGAACTGGGCTTCTTCGTCAATTAACCCGGCCGGGTCAATCTCGGGGGCGAAGGTGTGCTGACGAGCCGGAGGAATCAGACTAAGAGCTTCATAGCGAGGGGTTGGAATCCTCTGATTCTCCGCGTTGTACCCCGGCTGATACTTGGTTAAGTCGGTGTCGTTCCCGATGATGGTGGCCACCGGGCGTACAGCCTTCACACATGCCGCGAAGTCCTTCTGGTCGAAGGTGGAGCCGTCTTCCTTCAAGCTCGGGTAACCCAGTGCGATGTCTGCCGGGTCTAGCTCCGGCAGGAATGCTTTGGCCCGGCTCAGCGCGGCAATTGCTCCGGATCTTGCGGAGGCTCGGCGTAGCTCCTGGATCCGCTGTGGCAGAACAGCAAGCCGGCGCAGGACTTCGGCCAGATGGGTTGGCACCTCGTTGGATAGGGCCACCACAGCTAAAGCGCGCTGTGACCCGGTGTAGAGTTGTTCCACCAGGGTGTACACGGCCTTTAGCTTGGTGACCACGCTCTGGTTCAAGTTGGCGCTTCTGGAACCTGTTTAACAACATCAGATGACCCGGTGACAAGGATGAATCAGGAGATGTAAACATTCTAACATGAATGAAAGCCGGTGAGGCGACTTACCGAAGATGGCAGCTACCATTTGGGACACTTGGCGCTTTAGGCTGGAGAGTTCGGCGGTTTTTTCAGAGAGTGCCTTCTCCGCCTGTTCCGCCCGGGTCATCAGTGCGGCTTTCTCCTCAGCCCAGGCCTTCCGCTCAGCGTCGAATTCAGTCTTCAATTTCTCCTGAGCGGCGATGCTGGAGACAAACTTGGCATTCGCCTTCCGGGTCTCCATCTCTTGAGTCTTTAACCGGCTCTTGAGATCCGCCAGGTCCGACTCTAATTTCTTGCCAACAGCCTGCATATATTTCCGGGTTATTAACAGTCATTCTATAAAGTCCCAAGCGCTTTCCAAGCAAAGACACTTGGCACTTGGGGGCTAATGCATATTGAACGTATCTATCTATGTACGGCCGGCTCAGTTCAGTAAGCCGGAATCTAAGTCTACAACATATTCAAGTATAAGTGCTAGACTTGGGGGCTAGGATGACAAGGATCACTATGCAGAAATAAGAAAACAGCAGAAGGTTACCTCAGATTTTGTTGGATCTGGTTGACCATGGCGATCTCGGCGTCCCGGCTCTTGTGAACTTGGCTGATGTAGCCTGAGACAAGCTCTCCAATGCTTAAATCGGTGTAGCTGGAGAGGTCCAGATTCACCCGATGGGGTTGCAGCAACTCCCCCTTCGCGGAGCATTTGGCCAGTGCGGTCGGCCTCCCCGGCTCAACATACTCCGTCCGGGTAATTACCACGTCCGGGTCGTTAGCTGGTGGGGCTGAGCCGGAGGCCTCCGGGTTAGCTGACGCTTCGGTCGTTGTCTTGGTGGTCGGGGCAGGGGCTTCAGGCGCCGTGTCCATGGGAATGGTGGCTTCGGGGGAGGCGGCTGGCGGCTCTTGAGCCGTCGTCTCCGGCTCAGGCAAGTCTGGCACTCCGGCTGACCTGGTCTTCTTTGCTCTTTTGGTGAGCTTTGCCTGGGCACTGAAAAGACAGAAGTGTTAGGCATACAAAGAGTAAGTACAGACAGATAATGTAAGGAGATTGTTATTACCCGGGTGCAGTCTTGAAGGCCGGCAGACTTGACTGCATGGAGTCACCCGAAGAGGGGGAGGTCTCCTGGTAATTGGAGTCAGAAGAGTTGAGTGGCTGACGGATGACACCCGCCAACGGATGAAAAGGGTACAGGTGAGAAAAAACCTCAGTGCGACGCTTCCTTGTTGCGTCGGGTAACCCGGCGGAGAGGTCGGTGTCCTTGCGGGCCCGGGTGTGACGCCGGCTTTCGTGAACCTGCTGCTTCAAAAGAAATTGAGGGTCTTGATGAGCTAATGGATGAGAAAAGCTTACTTTCCGGGTTACCCTTCGGACTTTCAGCTGTGGCAAAGGCTCCGAGTCGGAGGGAAGTAATGTTACCTCTTCAATCACCGGGTTACTGGCGCCGGTGTCATCCTGTCAATAAGCAAAATGATGATAAGTGGACAGCAGCAACAACAAATACGGCAAGAGTTTAAAGGTTTAAGGGTTACCTCTGACTCGGAGCTATCGCTTAATTGCAGCAGCTCCGAAGCAGTGGGTCTGCTTCCCTTTTTGCGAGGGGCGGCTTTCTTGGCGGCTTTCTTCGCCTTCCTGGCCTTCTTGGCCGCCTCATGGTCATACTTGACCCGCCAGAATTTATCATCAGCCTGAGAAATACAGTAATGAGTTCTTAAGTTAAGAGTGACAGGTAAAAGAATGGAAAGGTTAAAGTCAGCGGCTTACCGCTGGGGCTGGATTGGTCTTGCAGAACGGGGCTAGCCCGGTTCTTCCACAGTCTGCCAGGCTCTCGTTTAACAGAGCCTTGGTCTCTTCTTCTGCAACGTCTTCTGGAAGATCATTGCGACTGTGCCTCTGCGGGTCATCCTTTCGCCCGGTGTACTCACACATTAAGCCGGGGCGGCGGCTCAATGGGATCACCCGCCATGAGATCCAGACCCGGACCAGATCAATTCCGTTCAGACCATTGCCTAGCAGGGCCTTGATCTTGTTGATCGTTGGAAGCAGAGGTTGGCGTTCCGCGGCAGTAAGTTTGTCGGATAACGGGTGAGTCGGCTCCAGGCGTGTTGGGCGAAAGCCGGGCAGTGGATTCTCGTCAGCCGGGGATGTATCTTGGCAGTAGAACCAAGTCATATTCCAGTCCTTAGGGTGGCTCGGCGGCTCTGCGTAAGGGAACAGACAGTCCCTACGTCGCTGGATGGAGATGCCGCCTAACTCTAGACTTGGCCTGTTGGCACACTCATTTTGGCGGTTCAAATAAAACAGCTCTCTGAAGAGCAGTAGACTCGGCTCTTCTCCAAGATATACTTCACAAAAGACTTGGAAGTTGCAGATGTTGGATATGGAATTGGGTCCTATATCCTGAGGTCGAAGGTCAAAGAAGTTGAGCACATCCCGGAAGAATTTTGAGCCGGGCGGTGCAAAGCCCCGGCTCATATGGTCCGCAAAGATCACTACCTCCCCCTCCCTCGGCTGTGGTCTTTCTTCGGACGGGTCAGGGGCATGGTAGGACATCACTTCCTTCTTGGGCAAATATCCGGACTTAACAAAGTTGGCCAGGGTCTCATCAGTGACGTTGGATCTCATCCAGTTGCAAGTGATGGGAGCCTTGGGAGGCATGGTGACGGTTGGTGGTCTATGATAAGAGAAAAGTGTCCGGGTTAATTATAAGCCGGAGATTATCATTCAAACTACAATGGCGGCTTATGAAGGGGACTAATGATATATATCAGATACGGTGGGTTATCTAAGCCGTCGGGGCATTCAGGATAAGTTGGTCATCTACGGCTTACTGCAGTTAAGTCGGAGGATTCTACAGAGCATGGTTCTCTTTAAACCGGAAAGTTCTACGGCGCGTGTTTTCTTTAAGTCGGAAATATAAGCCGCCAAGATTCAAGGGCTGCAGTTTTTACTAAGTGTGGTAAAACAGATTTCACATATTGCAGTAACTTTTTCGGATCAAAATGGTCGGGCGAAATGAAAATTTTCTAGACCTAAAAAACAGAGGCAGGAGAAGTTCTTGAGGTGAACATGGTTCTTATGCAGTAAAAAGAGGGTTTTTTGCAGGTGAATGGATCTCAAACATCTACCGCAGTGGTTCTACGAAGGTTAAGATCAACCGAGTGCGGTGACTACAGGAGCTACTGAGTTTGCGGCAATGGTGAAGAACGCGAAGAACACAAGATGAACCCTACCACAGATTGGTTCTAGCAAGGCAGGGAAGACTCACCGGAGTTGAGGAAGAGCGGAGGTCGCCGCCGTTATCTGGTCCGGATCAGGGTGATGCAGCGGCCGGGTCGATGAAGATCAGGGGCGCGGCGACGGCGGCAGGAAGCTCGGGCAGAGGAATGACAGCGCGAGGAAGAAGAAGGAGAGTGTGAGAAGAGAGTACCGGGCCGGCCTATTTATAAGGCAAGTCATAAGTGGGCGCGGATTCAAGGAGACCACGGCGTGGTTATCTCCCCCTCACGGCGCCTCGATTTTCGGAAAGACAGTAACAGCAAAGATCCGTTGCGGATCTGGCGGAGTAAAAAACAGACTTAATGGAGGATGACGTCACGGCGGATTATCCGGAGTCCGGAGGAATGACGTCACACCGGGTTATGGCCTTCACATGAACGGTAAGTCGGAGATTTTTTCTGTCGGCAGAGTTGAAGATTGACACGAGCCGGCTCAAGTCAATCTGGGGCCTAATGTTGAGGATATAGACCTGGGAGTCACCCGCCAGGAGGGCCGGGTTACACTAAGGGTCATTGCCAGAAGCCCGGAGCTAGTTTCAAGATAATGGGCCAGAGATGGGCTGAGACCCGGCGATGGCTTAAAGCCCGTAGTACAATCTTATTGTTATAGTAGACTTGTAGTGTAAGGCAAGTATTGTTTAGAGTCCGAGCCGGACACTCTTATGAGCCGGCCGGGACTCTAAGGGCCGCTGGGCGTCAGCCTCCCTATATAAAGGGACGACCCGGCAGCGGTTTAGGGGCGACAACAATCTCATCGAGAGCCGGGCATAGCTGTTTAGCTCCCTGGCGATCGTAACCCTAATCAATAACACCTCGAACTGGACGTAGGCTTTTACCTTCACCGTAAGGGGCCGAACCAGTATAAACCCTCGTGTTCCTTGTCCCGCATAACCCCTTCAAGCTTCCTAGTTGCGATGGCTCCACGACTAAGTCCTAACTCAAGGACATCTGCCGTGACAATTCCATGACAAAATCGATATAAAGATCACCGGAAACGGATGCACGGTTTGCAAATGGCAAGCAAAACAAGAATGACATGAATCTGCGATAAACAGCACGATGGCACTTAGAATGCAACAAGTAACAATGCTAAAGCACTCCAACGTAGCAACAAAGCATATGGCAGTAATCTAACAGGAGATCTTGACAAAGATGAACACTGAGCTACGGCTAGATCACAACCTAACAAGCTCAAACAAGCATGGAAAAAGTGCAAAAGATAACAGGTTCACAGACTTGGTGAAATTACTGGACATGGCAGAAACAGCATCAGGTAGCAATGTTCAGACCATGAAATCAACATGCTACAGAAACTTAACATAGAAAAACAAGGGATGGCAGTGTTCTACTAAATGCATATCAAAAAAGTCCATTACTGACGATAAGCCAAAAAGGACCATAAGATATGATGGCAACCATGTAAACATAGCAAGTTTCGTTATCAGGTTTCAGACTTGGCAGAAAACAGAGCATGGCAGAAACAATAATATGAGGGCATCTTGGTGAGCTTGATGCACTCACTACATAGCAATTCATGACAAAACAAGAATACCCACAGCAAGATGGCAAGTTTATGAAGCTATCCATGGCAAGAACAAAATCATAGCATGTATGGATCAACTACAACAAGCTTGGCAAAAATGAATATCATGTTAAAAATCTGCCAGAAATATTCTATAGCAAAAGTAGAGCAAGATTGAGTCATGATATGGCACTCCATAATTGCAAAAAAGGGCAGGAATGGATCAATTACAACAATATCTACAAAACATCCTTACTGAACATCTCCAAAATATGCATAGATCTCTCTGTAGCATCAAGTTTACATGGCAACAAAATAATAGCAGACAAAGACTTGGAGAAAATGCCAAGTCCCTGAAATCAGAAACATTACGGGGCCTAGTTTGCATGGTTGTGCTCGTCACCACAGAGATCACAAAAATACATTGGCATAACCCTTGGAAAGATGGCCTGGCATACTAACAAAACACCATGTAGAGCTCATGCCCATAAGATGCACAGATTAAAAGATACAAAAATGACAATCCTCCAAAGTTCTGATCAGAACCCACAGATACAGCAACTAGCCTCTCAATAGAGATTTGGGCATCAAGATGACCTCTAATGAACATGGTGCATTGAACAAAATGAAGAGCATCACGAGACAACATTTTGATATATTACACGCGCGAAACGGAGCTATATGCAAGAGTTATGCATCTAGAAACAGAGCATTGTAAGAAATCAGGACTTGAAATTAGGGGGTCGGGAAAGTCAACGCCGACCGATCGGATCGCGACGTCGGGCTCGGGTCGCGTGCCGAGGAGGCGAGGAAGCCGGGAGGCGGGGAGAGGGAGGAGGGGCGGCGCCGGCGGAGGCCGGCGGGGGAGGCGCGCCTCGGGCTGCGGCGCGGAGCAGTGCGCCGAGACGGGGCCGGCGATGGCCGGCGGCGGCGGGCACCGGCGACGCGGCGAGGTGCGGCGGGGCACCGGCGTGGCGGCGGCGGGGGGGCACCGCGGGAGGAGCGCGGGGCGGGCGAGACGGCGGGCCGCGCGGGCCCGACTCGGGCCCCGCGGGCCTGCGCGGCGGAAGGCGGGCGAAGGACAGGTTCAGTGCCGGATCGTCGGTCGGCGAGGGGGACGTGTCCGGCGCGGGCGGACTTTGTCCGGCGGCGCGAGGTGAAGACGCTAGGGTTTGCCTGCGAACGTTTTTCGGGAGAGATGCATATATAGGTAGAGGGAGCTAGGAGAGTCCAAATGAGGTGCGGTTTTCGCCCACACGATCGTGATCGAACGACCTAAGAGTACGGAAAGAGAGTTTGGTGGTTTTGGGCTGTTTAGAGAGGGGGTTTTGCTGCAACACACAGATGGACTTTGCGGATGCCCGGTTAACCGTTGGAGTACCAAACGACCTCCAAATGGAACGAAACTTGACCGGTGGTCTACCGATAGTATACCAAGGCCACTTGACAAGCCTCGGTCCATTCCGAGAACGTTTGACACCCGCACACGAAAGAAAACAAGAGGGGTGCGCCGGAGGAGATGGGAGCGCCGGATTGCAACACGGACAAAGGGGAAAATGCTCGGATGCATGAGACGAACACGTATACAAATGCAATGCACATGATGACATGATATGGAATGCATGACATGAACAAAATGCAAAACGAAAGACAAAACCCGACCACGAAGGGAATATCATAGCACATAGCCAAAAATGGCAAGAGTTGGAGTTACAAATATGGAAAGTTACATCCGGGGTGTTACAGCCCACTGGGTGTAGTCCCCGAGTTTCGGGCCAGCTACTGAGCAGGCGGCTCGGAACTTTTAAATAGCAAGCTCTGAGTACTAATATCTTTGCTGCAGGACTATCATAACCTCCGTGCGGCCGCCTTCAACTCCAAAGTCCAGGAGTTGGATCAACGTGCCGTTGACTTGTCAGAGAGCCGGAGTAAGTCTTCTTCTTTCTCTACGGGGGCGCGCTGGCGCACCCGCGGGCTGTAGTCCCCGAGATTCGGGCCGACTGCTGAGCAGTCGGGCCGGATCTTCCAGGCAACTGCTCTTCTTTCTGTTGATATTTGATAGCTTCTTTCTCCGCGGGAGCGCGCTGGCGCACCCGCGGGTTGTAGTCCCCGAGATTCGGGCCGGCTGCTGAGCAATCGTGCCGGATCTTCCTGGCAAATTCATCTTTCTTTGCTGATTGTTGACGTCCCTTTCTTCTTCTTCTTTTGCAGAAGCCAACGCCACCCTGCAGCAGCAGCTTGGAGAAGCCAACACCGCTCTACGCGCCAAGGAGGCGGACTGCAACAAGCTGGTCGAGGAGCGTGACCGGCTGGTCACGCAGCTGGCGGAGTAGGCGAAGCTTCTCAAGAAGGCCCAGAAGGAGGCGGAGGACAAGGAGACCGGCCTCCTTGCTGAGTTCGCGGCCGAACGCTCCACCTGGACCGACAAGGAGGCAATGCTGACTGCCAGCTTCGGCGAGGTTGAAGACATGGTCGACGGTAGGCTGCCTTCTTTACTCTTTCTTCAAATTTCCGGCCTCTGATCAAACCGACTTCTTGTTTCTGATCTGACTCTTTGCTTTTTTGTCCGAGCAGACTTCTTCCCAGGTCACTCTGGTGCCGCCAACCAGGCTATCGAGGCCGATCGCGAAGGACGGAGGGCAGAAGGCGAGCAGATCGCTGCCAACGCCCCCCGCACTCTTGGCGAGCAACTTCTCAGCATCCAGGCTCGTCTTCGGCCGGTTCACCGGATGCTGCGCCGCCTTCAGTGTGTCGGCGCCCAGGTGATCGCCGCCCTGTGGACAGACATGCCGGCTCCGCGCACACCTAGCCGGACTGCCAACTGGCTGGAGGAGGTGGCCGTCCGCCTTGAGGCGTGGAAGGGCTCCTCGGCCTGGGCCGGAGCACACCGGGCCTTGGAGTTCGTCAAGGCGTGGTACCCTGGGCTAGATCTAGCCCAGTTGACCACGTTCGACTGGAAGCCCAGGAGGAGCTGGTGGCGGTGGAGGATGATCTTGTCAAGCGAGCGGCGGCAATTGCCGAGTACACCAACACCAGCATCTTCGTCCCAGAGCTGGCCGAGAACGGTGCCGAGGCACCACCGGAGTGGTTTGGGCTGAACCCAGAGGACGGCGAGGACTCGGCCGAGGTGATCATCTCCAGCGACAAGGGAGAAGACGAAGAGGAGGAGGAGGATGAAGAGGAGGCGCCAGAGGTCGGAGCGGACGGCCAGCCTCAACTCGACCGCGCCTCCAGCAACGAGCCGCGCCTGAGCGAGCCGGCTGCTGCTGAGGGCGACCGAGCGGAGACCGACCAGCCGGCCGCCCAACCAGCCGGCACCACCGACTCCACCATTCCGCCGACTCCGTCTGCTGCTTCCTAGGCTGCCATTTACCTTTGTTTCTTCCTGCTTATCGATCTCAACAAACTTTGTTAATTTCGCACAATTCCACCCGCGGGGTGTATTTCAAACTTCTGTTGAATGTCGGCCAAAGGCCTTTTGATGTGTAAATATCTTAGCCGAGTTCTATCTTTCCTTGCTTTCTGCTCTTTGGCTTTTTTCCTTTGTCGCCTTCCCTCGGTTGCCGTCTTACCAGCCGAACAGCCGCTCTGCGGACTGTGGCTAGGTCAAGTACTTAGCCACTTTCGGGGAGGCAAGTACTTAGCCAATTTAGAGTTTTCTAGCAAGTTAAGTAGAAACCGGCTTGGACTATGTGTATGCTTTAGGTCCTTAGCCATTTTTCATGCAGACACCCTTTCCGCCTTAGCTCCTGACGACCGAACAGTCGCTCTGCGAGCTGCGGCTTCTGGCAGGAGAAAGCTTAAGTGCCAACACATTACTTGTCCGGCTGCAGGAAGCATTTCATAGTATAAAGCGGCAAGTCCCCGTGTCGACTGGTCGAACCCGGTGCCAGATGGACTAATGGGATAACACAAATGACAGGTGTAATACTTATCATATAGATAAAGGAGGACAGTCCCAGAGCTCTTCTCAGGGGACCCGGAGTCTTTGTACTTAATACAAAAGTTGGCGTGGTACATACTGCTTTAACTGTAAAACCTTCAAAGGATATTCACATTCCAGGGTCGCTCCGTCTCCTTTCCGGATTCATCTCTTTTGTGTGCTCGAGGCTTCTGAGCGTCGATGAGGTAGTAGGAGTCGTTGCCCAACACCTTGTTGATGATGAAGGGGCCTTCCCAAGGTGCCGAGAGCTTGTGCTGGCCGGCTGTTCGCTGGATCAGCCGGAGCACGAGGTCTCCTTCTTGGAAGGATCTTGGCTTGACCTTTCGGTTGTAATATCGGCGCAGGCTTTGCTGGTAGATGGTGGACCAGCTGAGTGCCAACAGCCGGCCCTCTTCCAGCAGATCGACGTCGTCTTGTCGTGCTTCTTCGGCCTCCTCTTCGGTGTACATGGTGACTCGAGGTGAATCAAATTCTACGTCCGTCGGGATGATGGCTTCGGCACCGTAGACCAGGAAGAAAGGTGTAAAGCCAGTTGACTTGTTCGGAGTTGTGCACAGGCTCCAGAGGACGGCCGGCAGCTCGTCGAGCCAACAGCCGGCCGACCGCTCTAGAGGCTCAACCATTCGGGGCTTGATGCCGGATAAGATAAGACCGTTTGCTCGCTCCACCTGGCCTTTTGACTGCGGATTGGCAACGAACGCTAGATCCAGTCGGATGCCCTGCGTCACGCAGAAACAGGCCAAGGCGCCTTTGGCGAAGTTTGTGCCCTTGTTGGTGATGATGCTATGTGGTATGCCATACCGGATGGTGATGTCGGAGATGAAAGTCACAGTAGACGGACCATTCAACTTCTTAATTGGCTTTGCTTCTATCCACTTGGTGAACTTGTCCACCGCGACGAGCAGATGAGTCATGCCGCCTCGTGCCGTCTTGAAAGGTCCCACCATGTCCAGGCCCCAGACGGCAAAGGACCATGCAATGGGAATAGTCTTCAGTGCAGAAGCCAGCTGATGCGGCTTGGAGCGGAACTTGTGGCACCCTTTGCACTTCTGGACCAAGCCTTTAGCGTCTTCTAGAGCAGTGGGCCAGAAAAAACCGTGGCGGAAAGCTTTGGCAACAAGTGCTCTTGAAGCCGCATGGTGACCACACTCGCCTTGATGGATATCTTTGAGGATTGCTTGGCCTTGCTCCGGCTCTACGCAGCATTCATAGACACCAGTGACACTGCGCCTCACAAGTTCTCTGTTGACGATGGTGTATGCTGCTGCCCGGCATTGCACTTGTCGGGCCGAGATCTCGTCTGTCGGCAGCTCTTTGTTCACCAGAAAATTAAGGATGGGCTGAGCCCAGGAAGGTGCTGCAACTTCTTCGACTGCTAGGACTGCTACTTGCACGAGGGCGGTTGGGCCGGGAGGCGGCGGGTCGGAGTCGGCTGCCGCTTGCTTAGTCGATGAAGTCCCCGGGCGGACTGCTGTAGTCCCCGGGTCGGCTTCTGAAGTCCCGGGGCCGGGTGCGGCTGCTGCAGTCCCCGGGTCACTTGCTGAATTCCCCGTGCTGGCTGCTGGGGTCCCCAAGTCGGATCGGACTGCTTCAGGAGGAACCGGCACAAAGATGGAATCCGACTCTGGCGATGGCTTGACAGACGGCTTGAGGAGGCGTTGCAGAGCAACGCCGGCTGGTATTGCTTGTCGGGTGGATCCGATTCGTGCTAAGGTGTCTGCTTGCTCATTATCATTTCTTGGCACATGGAGGAACTCGCAACATTCGAAGTATCCACTGAGTTGCTATACGAGGAAGCGGTAGCTCGCCATGTTTGCATCCTTGGCGTCCCAGTCGCCTGACGACTGCTGGACCACCAAGTCGGAATCACCGTAGCACGGGATCCGGCGAATGCCGAGTTCCTTGGCAAGCCGGAGCCCGTGAATGAGTGCTTCGTATTCATCAACGTGGTTGGAAGCGGCGAAGTGAATTTGTAGCACATATCTGAGCTTGTCGCCTTTGGGAGAGATGAGGACGATGCCGGCTCCCAAACCGTTGTGCATCTTTGAACCATCAAAATGCATTCGCCAATGGGTGGAATCTGGCGCTGGCGGCAGGTACTGGGTCTCGGCCCAGTCGACGAGGAAGTCGGCCAGTGCTTGCGACTTGATGGAGGTGCGAGGCTGGTAGTAGATGGTGTAGGGGGCCAAATCTATGGCCCATTTTGTCACTCGGCCTGAGGCATCTCGGCTTCCAATGATCTCGGCAAGTGGAGGTGTGCAGACCACAGTGATTGGGTGCTCTTGGAAGTATGGCTTCAGCTTCTTGGCAACAAAGTGCACGCCATAGCACATCTTCTGGTAGTGGGGGTAGTTTTGCTTGGAGGCGGACAGCACTTCACTCAGGTAATACACCGGTCTCTGGACGGGTAGTGCTTTGCCTTCTTCCTTGCGTTCGACCATTATGACTGTGCTGACCACCCAGCTGGTGGCGGCGATGTAGAGGAGCATGGGCTCGTTAGGAGTCGGGGCCGCCAGGATAGTCGGAGTGGTCAACATTTTCTTGAGCTGGAGAAAAGCTTCATCCGCCTTGTCGTTCCACTCAAAAAAAGTGGTCTTCTTCATGAGCTGGTATAGGGGAAGGGCCTTCTCGCCCAGCTGACTGATGAAACGGTTGATGGATGCCAAGCAGCCGGTGAATTTTTGCACGTCCAGCAGTCGGGTGGGCACCTCCATCCTCTCGATGGCCTTGATCTTCACAGGGTTGCACTCTATGCCGTGTTCTGAAACCAGAAAGCCAAGAAGCTGGCCGGCTGGCACTCCAAAGACGCATTTCTCCGGGTTGAGCTTGATCTGAAATCGGCGCAAATTCTCAAAGGTCTCCTTGAGATCTTCTAGTAGCGTTCCACGCTTCTCCGTCTTTACCACCACAGCATCCACATATACATGGGCGTTTCTGCCGAGTTCCTTGAGGAGACACTTCTGCATGCAACGTTGAAACGTGGCGCCGACGTTTCTCAAGCCGAATGTCATGGTCAGGTAACAGAAGGCTCTGAATGGCGTGATGAAGGTGGTCTTCAGCCTATCGGCTGGGTTCAGCTTGATCTGGTGATACCCTGAGTATGCATCCAAAAAGCTCAACAGCTCGCATCCGGCTGTGGAGTCAATCACTTGGTCGATTCTTGGCAGGGCAAATGGATCTTTGGGGCATGCTTTGTTGAGGCTGGTATAATCAATACACATGCGCCACTTCTTGTTCTTCTTCAGTACTAGGACCGGGTTGGCTAACCACTCTGGAAAGAACACTTCCATGATGAAGCCGGCTACTAGAAGCCGGGCTATCTCTTCTCCAACGACTCTTCTCTTCTCCTCCGACAGGCGGCGCAAGGGCTGCCTAACTGGCTTGGCATCTGAGCGGACGTGAAGCTTGTGCTCGGCGAATTCCGTCGGAACACCCGGCATGTCCTTGGGAGACCATGCAAAGATGTCCCAATTCTCATGGAGGAAATCGACGAGCTCGCCTTCCTATTTGCTGTCAAAGTTTGCACCTATGACAGCGTACCTCTCCGGATGCTACGGGTCCAAGGGTATCTTCTTCATTTCTTTGGCCGGCTTGAACGAGCCCTCGGCTTCCGACTCCTTTGGGGTTGGGTGACATTTCCGACTGCTTGCCTGCCATTGCCACAACCTAGTCAAGGAGCCGCTTCTCAGCCGCGATTACGAGGGACTCGGCCAACCGGCTGCTCTCTGCTGCGCAGGCAGATGACTTCTTGTAGTCTCCTGCTATGGTCAGGATTCCCTTGGAGCTCGGCATCTTCATCTTCAGGTAAGCATAATGGGGGACCGCCATGAACTTGGCCAGGGCAGGCCGACCAAGTAATGCATGATAGGGGATCTCAAGGTCCACCACCTCAAACCAGACTCGCTCTCGGCGGAAGTGATTTTTGTCCCCGAAGAGGACATCTATCTGAGTCTTGCCGATTGGTGAGCAGGAAAGGCCTGGAACTATGCCATGGAAAATAGTCCGGCTGGGCTGAAGATGTCTCTGCTTGATTCCCAACTTCTCCATGGTATCTTTGTACAGAATGTTGATGCTGCTGCCACCATCTATCAGAACTCGGGAGAAGCGAGTTGCTCGCCTCTCCGTAGCAAACGTGGCATCCAACACCAGGGCATAAGAGCCGGGATTGGGCATCACCTCCGGGTGGTCAGCTCTGCTCCAACTGATGGGCTTCTCAGACCAATGCATGAACTCGGGGGTCTCTGATGCTATCGCATTTACTTCTTGTTGCTGCTGCCGTCTACTGCACCTGTCGTCGGCCATGCTGGTGAACACGACATAAGCACCATGCTCTTCAGGATAATCATCTTTTATGGCGCAGACTAGGCGAGCCGCCGGCTGCTGGGGAGGAGGAGGCGGTGGGGCGGCTGGCAGTGGAGGCTGGAGTCCGTCACCCTTGGCGATCCTGGTGAGCCAGTGGCACTTCCGAGTGGTGTGATTGGACGGCTTCGCACCGCTATGGAACTTGCAAGGCGCATCGAGGGTCTACTCATACGAGAAGGCGGGCAGCCAGTTGGGCTTGCCGCCTTTCTGGCGTTTGGGAGGAGGCTGCCCTTCTGGTTGCTGATCTTCAACCGTTGCCACCTGCCGGCTAGTGGAAGCCGGCTGCATGGCCTTGCGCTTGTTGTCGTTTGATTGCTGTCGCCAACTGGTGTCGCCAGCCGGGGTCCGTGGAGCTTGAGGGTCCACCTTGCCTGACACGTTGACTTGAATCTCCGCCTTCATGGAGGAGTCGGCCGTGGCGTACTTATTTGCTATGATTAGCAGTTCGTCGAGGGTCGCTGGCTCGTCGCAGAGAAGCTTGTGCTTGAGAAGGGTGCCCTCTCGGCACCCGGCAGTGAAGTACTCGATGGCCTGCACCTCGTGCACACCCTCGCATGAGTCACGCAACTCGGCCCAGCGCGTGAGATAGTCGCGAGTCGACTCGTTGGGGCCTTGGACGCATAAGGAGAGTGGGCGAGGCTTGGGCGGCCTCTTGTACGTGCTGGTGAAGTTGCGGATGAATGCTTCTGTGAAATCAACCCAGCTATTGATGCTGCGGGGCTTCAGGCTATTTAGCCACGTTCGGGCCGTGCCCTGAAGCATGAGCGGGACGTACTTCACGGCAACGCGCTTGTTGCCGTTGGCGATGCTCACGGCTGTGGAGTAGTCGACGAGCCAGTCCTCCGGCTTCACGGAGCCGGTGTACTTGGGTGTGTCTCTCAGGGGAGTGAGTCCTTTGGGGAAGGGCTCATCTCGGATGCGGGGGCCAAAACAAGGCGGACCCAGCTCATCTTCCTCTTCTAGTGCCAGGGATCGATTGAGGCGATCGATCGGGTGGCGGGTATCATTTTCTCCGATTCCTTCTCGGCGGCCAAGGCGGTCGCCGAGTGATGGGTGATCAATAGGCGGCGGGGAAATGCGCCTCTCCCTGCGGGGAGGAGGAGGCGGACAGTCGTCTCGCCGCCTCACTGCTCTTGGGCGACCGTCTTGGTCACGCTCGATGGTGATGTGAGTCCAGCTGCGGCTGGCAGCCGGCTCCCTGTCTCTTCTCCCGCGGACGCCACCATTCGGCGTTCGGGATGTCGCGCCTTGGTCTCGTCGAGGAGGTGGATCGTTGTTTTGCCGGTTGGGCGCTTCAGTCCGGCACCTGGTATCTTGCTGCTCAGCAGCCGCGTCGAGGAGCTGCTGAACTCGCTCCGTCATGTGGCGACGCTCGTCGCCCTCGAGCTTATCTAGCTCGTCTGCTGCCGCCTGGGCAGCTCGTATGTTCTCCGCAGGGGTGGCGTAGACGGGACGATCTGTCCCGAACATGCTGGCGATGGTCGCGCCACGCTGCCAGACCAAGCTGATGCGACTAGGCCCACCAGGAGCCGGCGTGCCGCCGACGGCACGGTCCATTTCCCGCTGGTAGGCCTCCGAAAGGCGTCTCATGCTGGCCAGCCGGTTGGCACTCTCGACGAGGTGGACGCGGCGCGCTTCCAGCGTCTCAGCGTCGGCGTCTTCCGGGATAGGCGCAGCCATGTCTTGCATTGCCGCCTGCAACGGATCCTGGCCACCTCCGCCAGAGTGCTCGCCGTGGTTGATGACGACCACCTCCGTGACGGTGCTGCCACCGCTGTCCGCGCGAGGAAGCGGCTCATCGTAGACCACCACGTTGGAGGGGAACGCGTCAAGCGACGCTGTGTCGGAGTCGACCAACATCGGGTCGGTGGAGCCAACCGACTCCAAGTCGGCAGCAGGCTCGCCGGCGACGTGGAGCGGATCAAGGGGGCTCACGAGGCGGCTCTCGGGGCCATCGGTGCCTGCATCGGACGCGGGCTCGTCGGAGAGGCGAATCTCGCCAACAAGATCAGCGAGGTAGCTGGCCGCGCAGGCGACCTCTGCGCCGCGCAGCGCGTCGGTGCAGACGCCGTCTGGCATGTCGGGCTGGCTGCGCTCGCCTGGAAGGAACAAGGTTCCCGTCCAGAGCAGGTCTCCGGGAGACGGTGCACCTTGCCCCATGGTGGGCGCCAAATGTCGGGGGTTGGGTGCGACATATGCCAATGGATAGCTTATCATGGTGGGAGCGAGTAGAACGTCGCCGGTGCCTGGAAGCGGGATGAGGCGTAGACACAAACGCCGGCGCACTTCACCCAGGTTCTGGGCTCTCCTAGGAGATAACACCCCTAGTCCTGCTCTGCGGGGTGTCCACATGATCACTAAGGCACTAGTGGGTACAATGGTGCTCCTCGAGTTGTATGCTAGAGGTAGAGGAAGGCAGGGCTAGCTCTCCTCTCCCCCTAGGTGCGAGTCTAATTCTAACAGGTTCGAACCCTTTGCATGGGTGCCCTGGGGGGTTTATATAGGCCTACCCCCCAGGGGTACATTGGTAATCTGCCGGGTGTAGGACCCGGCTGTCAGTGTCTCTGGTCGCCGGCTTCTCCGCTGGCTGCTGGGGCCCGCCGCCTGGTGGGCCCCGTCGACTGGTCTGGTACGGAGCAAACAGGCCGCTCCCGCCGCTCGCGGGTCTTGCCGGCTGCTGATCACTGTAGCCGTGATGCTAATGACGCAGGTTTGGTCGGGGGAGTGTGGCTACAGTTCCGCCACCTGGTGGGCGATCTCTGTAGCCACACCGTGTCTCATCTGGTTGATGGCGCACGGGGCCCGAGGGAGGGATAAGCTGCCTGCTGGAAGCTGGCCTCCTTCGGGTCCGGCTGGCCTGGCTTCCTCCGTCTTCAGGGCTCTCACTGCCTGATAGGGCCCGCCGCCTGCAAGCCGTACCGACAGGCCGTCATGGGAACAGGGCTCCGCCTGTCAGAAGTGACGTCCAGGGGGGAGTGGCAACAGTGCCGCGTCGTGCGGAGATCTCCGCCTGTACGGGGCACTGTGCTGACGCCCGGCCCTGGATCCGGGGGGATGGGCTACGCTGTAGCCACACCCTGTCTTCTCTTCTTGATGAGGGCACAAACTTTGAGGGCGCCACGGGCCGACTGCTAGGGGCCGGCCTCTCTGGAGGCTGCCCACTAGGAGTCAGCCTGTCGCGATGCCATCTTCTGGAACTCGGCCGCCTTCTAACAGCCGGCCGTTCGGCCAACTGGCCGCCAGAAGGCGGAGATCTATCTTGACGTTTTGAGGGCCGCAGCCGGCCCCGATGTCTTGAAAGGTTCGGGGGCTCAGGTTAGGCTACCCGTGGCCCATTACTCCGACAACACCGTCAGTAGACCCCTAAACCAGTCTTCAAGTTGGGGACGCTCCACGATTCTTCCGAACTGTTCTTCATCTTCGGCCGTCGGTCTTGAAAACTGGTTCAACAAATCTTCTCATCTTCGATCTTGAGGATCGCCGAAGTGAATCTGAAGAGTTTACACGTCGGGTATCCGAGGAGCCCTTTAAGTCTTCGGCCTTTTATCAATGCCTTGTTATTTTTATGCCACGCCTCGAGTTTGAAGTGTTTCCTGTGCGGTCGTGTCCTCTTGCTTCCGAGCTCCAACTCCGGACTGCATTCGAGGTATCTATTGCAGTCGAGCACCAACGCCGAATCGCTTCCGAGCTCCAACGCCGGAATGTATCCGAGCTCTGATGTCTACTACGCAACCTTCTTCTTGTAGACGTTGTTGGGCCTCCAAGTGCAGAGGTTTGTAGGACAGTAGCAAATTTCCCTCAAGTGGATGACCTAAGGTTTATCAATCCGTGGGAGGCGTAGGTTGAAGATGGTCTCTCTCAAGCAACCCTGCAACCAAATAACAAAGAGTCTCTTATGTCCCCAACACACCCAATACAATGGTAAATTGTATAGGTGCACTAGTTCGGTGAAGAGATGGTGGTACAAGTGCAATATGGATGATAGGTATGAGTATTTGCAATCTGAAAATATAAAAATAGCAAGGTAGCAAGCGATAAAAGTGAGCACAAACAGTATTGCAATGCTAGGAAACAAGGCCTAGGGTTCATACTTTCACTAGTGCAAGTTCTCTCAACAATAATAACATAATTGGATCATATAAATATCCCTCAACATGCAACAAAGAGTCACTCCAAATTCACTAATAGTGGTGAACAAACAAAGATATTATGGTAGGGTACGAAACCACCTCAAAGTTATTCTTTCTGATCGATCTATTCAAGAGTTCGTACTAGAATAACACCTTAAGACACAAATCAACCAAAACCCTAATGTCACCTAGATACTCCAAAGTCACCTCAAGTATCCATGGGTATGATTATAAGATATGCATCACACAATCTCAGATTCATCTATTCAAACCAACACAAAGTACTTCAAAGAGAGCCCCAAAGTTTCTACCGGAGAGTCAAGACGAAAACGTGTGCCAACCCCTATGCATAAGTTCATGAGGTCACAGAACCCGCAAGTTGATCACCAAAACATACATCAAGTAGATCACGTGATATCCCATTGTCACCACAGATAAGCACATGCAAGACATACATCAAGTGTTCTCAAATCCTTAAAGACTCAATCCGATAAGATAACTTCAAAGGGAAAACTCAATCCATTACAAGAGAGTAGAGGGGGAGAAACATCATAAGATCCAACTATAATAGCAAAGCTCGCGATACATCAAGATCGTGCCAAATCAAGAACACGAGAGAGAGAGAGAGATCAAACACATAGCTACTGGTACATACCCTCAGCCCCGAGGGTGAACTACTCCCTCCTCGTCATGGAGATCGCCGGGATGATGAAGATGGCCACCGGTGAGGGATCCCCCCTCCGGCAGGGTGCCGGAACAGGGTCCCGATTGGTTTTTGGTGGCTACAGAGGCTTGCGGCGGCGGAACTCCCGATATATTATGTTCCCCGATGTTTTTAGGGTATATGGATATATATAGGCGAAACAAGTCGGTCAGGGGAGCCACGAGGGGCCCACGAGGGTGGGGGCGCGCCCAGGGGGGTAGGGCGCGCCTCCCTGCCTCGTGGCTTCCTCGAAGCTTCCCTGACATCTACTCCAAGTCTCCTGGATTGCCTCCGTTCCAAAAATAACTCTCCCGAAGGTTTCATTCCGCTTGGACTCCATTTGATATTCCTTTTCTTCGAAACACTGAAATAGGCAAGAAAACAACAATTTGGGGTGGGCCTCCGGTTAATAGGTTAGTCCCAAAAATAATATAAAAGTGTTTAGTAAAGCCCATAAACATCCAAAACAGATAATATAATAGCATGAATACTTCATAAATTATAGATACGTTGGAGACGTATCAGCATCCCCAAGCTTAATTCCTACTCGTCCTCGAGTAGGTAAATGATAAAAGAAATAATTTATGAAGTGTGAATGCTAGCAAGTGCATAAGTTTGATCAATGATAGTTCCAATCACTTTTTCTAGCATCATTATATATCATAACAGTAGCTCATATCATAAAACTTTTCAGGATCAACTAACAAACTATTCACATGTTAAAGTATAGATCATAAACTTTCTTGAAAACTAACAAACCGTCTTATTAGTCATCAAACAATTACAATTCATCTTATTTTCAAGAAGAGTCTATGTCAGAGCTTTGATTCAGCAAACTTGACATACTCAACTATCATTTAGTCTTTCACAATTGCTAACACTCACACAATATTTATGGGTTCAAAGTTTTAATCAGACACAAAGAAAGATAGGGGCTTATAGATTCGCCTCCCAACCTTTTACCTCAAGGGTAATGTCAACAATAATAGTTCATGATGCCTTACATCCAATTGGATATATATATCAGGATCTTTTCAACACAATGTGCTTGCCAAAGGATAAAATGTAAAAAGGAAAGGTGAAGATCACCAAGACTCTTGCATAAAGAATAAGACAAGAATAAAAGATAGGCCCTTCGCAGAGGGAAGCAGAGGTTGTCATGCACTTTTATAGTTGGATGCACAAAATCTTAATGCGAAAGAACGTCACTTTATATTGCCACTTGTGATAGGGACCTTTATTATGCAGTCCATCGCTTTTATTGCTTCCACATCACAAGATCGTATAAAGCTTATTTTCTCCACACTAATAGATCATACATATTTAGAGAGCAATTTTTATTGCATGCACCGATGACAATTTACTTGAAGGATCTTACTCAATCCATAGGTAGGTATGGTGGACTCTCATGGCAATACTGATTTAAGGGATGTTTGGAAGCACAAGTAGTATCTCTACTTGGTGCAAAGAATTTGGCTAGCATGAGGGGGAAAGGCAAGCTCAGCATGTTGAATGATCCATGACAATATACTTTGTTTCAGATATAAGAAAACACAACCCATTACGTTGTCTTCCATGTCCAACATCAACCTTTTAACATGTCATATTTTAATGAGTGCTCACAATTACAAAAGATGTCCAAGATAGTATATTTATATGTGAAATCTCTCTTCCCTCAATATTCTTTCATGAATTGTTCAAGTGACCAATACAATGTTTGCTAACCTTCAATAAATTTACCACCTCTACTTCTTATATGTGAAATCATTACTCCCCATGGGATAAGCATATGAAACATATATAATTTCAGATTTATGACATTCAAATCATTCAACCATTTACTCATAGGATATAAGTGAAGCACACGAGTAAATGACAAACTACTCCAAAAAGATATAAGTGAAGATCAATGAGTAGTTAGATAATTATGTAGCTATGTGAAGACACTCTCTTATTTAAGAATTTCAGATCTTGGAATATTATTCAAACAGCAAACAAAACAAAATAAACGACATTTCAAGGATAGCAAACATCACGTGAAGAAGCAAAAACTTAGGATCAACCAAAACTAACCGATAGTTGTTGAAGAAGAAAGGTGGGATGCCAACCGGGGCATCCCCAAGCTTAGACGCTTGAGACTTCTTGAAATATTATCTTGGGGTGCCTTGGGCATCCCCAAGCTTGGGCTTTTGTGTCTCCTTAATTCGTCTCATATCACGGTTTCCTAAATCTCGAAAGCTTCATCCACACCAAACTCAACAAGAACTCGTGAGATAAGTTAGTATAAACCAATGCAAAAACCTTATCATTTTATACTGTAAAAAATCACTAAAATTATTATTCAACATTGCATACTAAATGCCTCTACATATTTAATACTCCTATCCTCAAATAGAATCATTAAACAAGCAAACATATGCAAACATAACAGCAATCTGCCAAAATAGTACAGTCTGAAAAGAATGCAAGATTCATGAAACTTCCCTAACTCAAACATTATGAAATTCTACCACACTGTAGAAAATTTATCAGAGCTTATTATGCAAAAAGTTTCAACATTTTATCATATTCTGGCTTTTCTAGGGAATTTTTGCAACAGCGATAAACTTTCTGTTTTGAAACAGCAACATGTATACTTGCAAAATAAGCATGGTAAAGGCTATCCTTGACATTTTTATTGAAAATAGAGATGAGAAACATTATTCTAAATAACAGCAAGCAAATACTAACAAAATAAA
The DNA here is from genome assembly GCF_018294505.1 of Triticum aestivum. Lineage (NCBI taxonomy): Eukaryota > Viridiplantae > Streptophyta > Magnoliopsida > Poales > Poaceae > Triticum > Triticum aestivum. The sequence goes on along the minus strand of NC_057802.1, from coordinate 232,314,840 downwards.
ATGACGCTCCAAGCAAAACACATATCATTTAGTGAATAAAAATATAGCTCCAAGTAAAGTTACCGATGAACGAAGACGAAAGAGGGGATGCCATCCGGGGCATCCCCAAGCTTAGACTCTTGGTTGTCCTTCAATATTACCTTGGGGTGACTTGGGCATCCCCAATCTTAGGCTCTTGCCACTCCTAATTCCATAGTCCATCGAATCTTTACCCAAAACTTGAAAACTTCACAACACAAAACTCAACAGAAAATCTCATGAGCTCCGTTAGCGAAAGAAAACAAACCACCACTTAAAGGTACTGTAATGAACTCATTATTTATTTATATTGGTGTTAAACCTACTGTATTCCAACTTATCTATGGTTCATACCCTCCGATACTAGCCATAGATTCCCCAAAATAAGCAAACAACACACGAAAAACAGAATCTGTCAAAAACAGAACAGTCTGTAGTAATCTGTATCAAATGTATACTTCTGGAGCTCAGAAAAATCTTCCAAAATAGGAAGACCTATATAATTTGATTATTGATATACTGCAATTGGAATAATTATTTTATCACTTTCTGGTAATTTTTAACAATTGTTTTCGTGAGCAGAAAGTTTCTGTCTTTTTCAGCAAGATCAAATAATTATCATCCAAGAAGATCCTATAGGTCTTACTTGGCACAAACACTAATTAAAACATAAAACCACATCTAACCAGAGGCTAGATAATTTATTTATTACTAAACAGGAACAAAAAGCAAAGAACAAAAATAAAATTGGGTTGCCTCCCAACAAGCGCTAACGTTTAACGCCCCTAGCTAGGCATGATGATTTCAATGATGCTCACCTAAGAATTGAAACATGAAGAGAGCATCATGAAGAATATGACTAGCACATTTAAGTCTAACCCACTTCCTATGCATAGGGATTTTGTGAGCAAACAAATTATGGGAACAAGAATCAACTAGCATAGGAAGGCAAAACAAGCATAACTTCAAGATTTCGAACACATAGAGAGGAAACTTGATATTATTGCAATATGTAGAAGCATATGATCCTCTATCATAATAATTTTCAGTAGCATCATGAATGAATTCAACCATATAACCAGCACATAAATCATTCTTTTCATGATCTACTTGCATAGAAATTTTACTACTCTCCACATAAGCAAATTTATTCTCATCAATAGTAGTGGGAGCAAACTCAACAAAATAACTATCATGTGAAGCATAATCCAATTGAAAATTAAAATCATGATGACAAGTTTCATGGTTATATTTATTCTTTATAGCACACATGTCATCACAATAATCATCATAAATAGGAGGCATGCTTTCATCATAATAAATTTGCTCATCAAAACTTGGGGGACTAAATGTATCATCTTCATCAAACATAGCATCCCCAATCTTGTGGCTTTGCATATCATTAGCATCATGGGTATTCAAAGAATCCATACTAACAACATTGCAATCATGCTCATCATTCACATATTTTATGCCAAGCATTCTATGTAATTCTTCTTCTAGTACTTGACACAATTTTCCTTCCCATCATTTTCACGAAAGACATTAAAAAGATGAAGCATATGAGGCAACCTTAATTTCATTTTTTTGTAGTTTTGTTTTATAGACTAAACTAGTGATAAAACAAGAAACTAAAAGATACGATTGCAAGATCTAAAGATAAACCTTCAAGCACTCACCTCCCCGACAACGGCGCCAGAAAAGAGCTTGATGTCTACTACGCAACCTTCTTCTTGTAGACGTTGTTGGGCCTCCAAGTGCAGAGGTTTGTAGGACAGTAGCAAATTTCCCTCAAGTAGATGACCTAAGGTTTATCAATCCGTGGGAGGCATAGGTTGAAGTTGGTCTCTCTCAAGCAACCCTGCAACCAAATAACGAAGAGTCTCTTGTGTCCCCAACACACCCAATACAATGGTAAATTGTATAGGTGCACTAGTTCGGTGAAGAGATGGTGGTACAAGTGCAATATGGATGATAGGTATGAGTATTTGCAATCTGAAAATATAAAAACAGCAATGTAGCAAGCGATAAAAGTGAGCATAAACTGTATTGCAATGCTAGGAAACAAGGCCTAGGGTTCATACTTTCACTAGTGCAAGTTCTCTCAACAATAATAACATAATTGGATCATATAAATATCCCTCAACATGCAACAAAGAGTCACTCCAAATTCACTAATAGCGGAGAACAAACAAAGAGATTATGGTAGGGTACGAAACCACCTCAAAGTTATTCTTTCTGATCGATCTATTCAAGAGTTCATACTAGAATAACACCTCAAGACACAAATCAACCAAAACCCTAATGTCACCTAGATACTCCAATGTCACCTCAAGTATCCATGGGTATGATTATAAGATATGCATCACACAATCTCAGATTCATCTATTCAAACCAACACAAAGTACTTCAAAGAGTGCCCCAAAGATTCTACCGGAGAGTCAAGACGAAAACGTGTGCCAACCCCTATGCATAAGTTCACGAGGTCACTGAACCCGCAAGTTGATCACCAAAACATACATCAAGTAGATCACGTGATATCCCATTGTCACCACAGATAAGCACATGCAAGACATACACCAAGTGTTCTCAAATCCTTAAAGACTCAATCCGATAAGATAACTTCAAAGGGAAAAACTCAATCCATTACAAGAGAGTAGAGGGGGAGAAACATCATAAGATCCAACTATAATAGCACAGCTCGCGATACATCAAGATCGTGCCAAATCAAGAACACGAGAGAGAGAGAGAGAGAGAGAGAGAGAGATCAAACACATAGCCACTGGTACATACCCTCAGCCCCGAGGGTGAACTACTCCCTCCTCGTCATGGAGATTGCCGGGATGATGAAGATGGCCACCGGTGAGGGATCCCCCTCTGGCAGGGTGCCGGAACAAGGTCCCGATTGGTTTTTGGTGGCTACAGAGGCTTGCGGCGGCGGAACTCCCAATCTATTCTGTTCCCCGATGTTTTTAGGGTATATGGATCTATATAGGCGAAAGAATTCGGTCAGGGGAGCCACGAGGGGCCCACGGGGTGGGGGCGCGCCTCCCTGCCTCGTGGCTTCCTCGAAGCTTCCCTGACGTCTACTCCAAGTCTCCTAGATTGCTTCCGTTCCAAAAATAACTCTCCCGAAGGTTTCATTCCGTTTGGACTCCGTTTGATATTCCTTTTCTTCGAAACACTGAAATAGGCAAGAATCAACAATTTGGGCTGGGCCTCCGGTTAATAGGTTAGTCCCAAAAATAATATATGAGTGTTTAGTAAAGCCCATAAACATCCAAAACAGATAATATAATAGCATGAATACTTCATAAATTATAGATATGTTGGAGACGTATCAAGCTCCAACACCGGACTATGTCCAAGCTCAAACGCCGGACTATATCCGAGGTGTCATAGATCACCTTGGTTCAAAACAGTTGAAGGAGTTTAGCCGAGCTTAATGCCAGAAATGCCCTCTATGGAGCCAGCCACTGGCATCTGAGCTATATCCCAAAATGCTTTCGAGGTGGTTCAACACCTCGGTCATGGGCTGATTGTTTGTGGATTTTATTTCTGATGCGTGTAAATTTATTTGCTGACGAGATGTATTGCCAGTAGCCCTCAAGGTGTCTGTCGGCCTAAAATCCGAGATGCACCTAAAGCAAAATATGAAACCGCTGATCCTAGTAGCTTCTGAGACTCGGGTCGTGAAATCGGCCTGAGGATCAACTCCTAGCTCGGCAGCATACATAGGAATAGAAACGTAGGGTATTATATTAGAGGTAATAGTAATTGGCGGACGGGCCCCTGAGAGAGGGTCGTGAGAAGTCGTCGTGATATATCAGCTTGATGCCGAATAAGTCCCATTTGGTACTTATTGTCGTCCGAAGCCGCGCTTGTCCATAGTTCGGTTATGCCGAACACTAAGCACTTTGAAATTTCTGCATTGAATAGGCAATGCAGTAGCCCCCGAGCCACTGGTCGGGTGGCAACACCAGATCAGGGGATCGATGTGCCCCTTTAATATTTGTAAATAATGAGCGCAAAGCCCAGTAGCCCCCGAGCTTTAATGTGGGCACGGGTGGCCGAATTAAGGATCGATATCCGTTTGACAGAAAAAATTTGTTGTGTTTAACACAAACTTCTCGGAAAGAGAATAAATATCTCTTAAAGGAGCTTAGACCTGGTCGAAATCCGAGCTCGCCAGGGTAGGCCCCAAGGGGTCAAAAAGATGGATTGTAGTAAATGGATTTTACTCGAAATTTTTATCTGTAATGATTCTTTGTATCCAAGTACTTTACATCATTAATGCTCGGATCCGCATTGTACAACACTTGTTGACCGACCATCGACTTCAACCTCCTCGGACAGTAGCCGGGGAGTGTTTGTCCTACCAAGAAAGTTCGATGCTCGATGAATACAAGACTCCAAGAAAGTTCTGGCCTGAAGCTATTGATACTGCATGCCATGTCATCAACCGTGTTTATCTTCACAAGCTTCTGAAGAAGACATCCTATGAACTCCTCACTGGAAAGAAGCCAAATGTCAGTTACTTCAGAGTATTTGGTGCTAGGTGCTGGATCAAGGATCCACATCACACTTCAAAATTTGCACCGAAAGCACATGAACGTTTTATGCTTGGTTACGGAAAGGATTCGCACTCCTACAGAGTCTTCAACCTCTTTCACTATAAAGTGGTTGAAACTGTGGATGTGCGGTTCGATGAGACTAACGGCTTGCAAAGAGAGCACCTGCAAAATGTGCTAGATGAAGTTCCACCTAGTGAATCCATCAAGCTAATGGGAACTGGAGAAATCATACCGTCTGAAGCACAGCCTGAAGAGGAACTTGTCATTTCTGCACCTAATCAACCTGAAAGACAATGCTCAGCCCGAAGACAATCCTCCTAACGATGACAATGATCGGCAAGAGCAAAATGTTCGTTCAGTTCATCCTCGTGTTGCAAATGAAGTACACATTGAGAAGATAATTGATAGCATCAATGCGCCTGGTCCACTCACTCGTTCAAGAGCAACACAGTTAGCAAATTTCTGTGGGCACTTTGCATTTGTCTCAATATCTGAACCCAAGAAAGTTGCTGAAGCCTTCATGGAACCTAAATGGATTCAAGCTATGCAAGAAGAGCTTCAACAATTCAAACTGAACAATGTCTGGGAACTTGTCAAGTGTCCTGACCCTCGCAAGCACAACATAATAGGCACAAAATGGATTTATCGCAACAAGCAAGATGAGCATGGTCAAGTTGTCAGAAACAAGGATCATCTCGTTGCTCAAGGATACACTCAAGTTGAAGGGATTGACTTCGATGAAACATTTGCTCCTGTGGCTAGGCTTGAAGCTATTCGTATATTGCTAGCCTATGCAAATCATCACAACATCCTTCTGTATCAAATGGATGTGAAGAGTGCATTTCTCAACGGCAAGATTGAAGAAGAAGTGTATGTTGCACAACCTCCTAGCTTTGAAGATCCAAAACATCTTGATATGGTGTACAAGCTTAACAAGGCATTGTATGGCCTCAAACAAGCCCCTCGCGCTTGGTATGACACACTCAAAGACTTCCTGAAGAGCAAAGGCTTCAAACCTGGTTCCCTGGATCCCACTCTCTTCACGAAGACATATGATGGTGAACTATTTGTGTGCCAAATATATGTGGATGACATTATCTTTGACTGCACCAACCAGAAATACAGTGATGAGTTTGGACACATGATGCAAGAGCAATATCAGATGTCCATGATGGGTGAGCTGAAGTTCTTCCTTGGTCTTCAAATACGTCAGCAAAGCAATGGCATCTTCATATCTCAAGAGAAATACCTCAAAGACTGCCTGAAGAAGTTTGGAATGCAAGACTGCAAAGGTTACACGACGCCAATGCCAACCAAGAGTCATCTGGGTCCCGATGCCAATGGTAAAGAGTTCGATCAAAAGGTATACCGCTCCATGATTGGTTCTTTACTTTATTTATGTGCATCTAGGCCAGATATCATGCTTAGTGTTTGCATGTGTGCTCGATTCCAAGCGGCACCAAAGGAATCGCATCACTTAGCTGTGAAGCGAATTCTTCGATATTTGGCTTACACCCCAATATTAGGATTATGGTATCCAAAGGGCTCAGAGTTTGATCTAGTTGGATTCTCGGATGCTTATTATGCTGGTGACAAGGTGGATCGCAAGTCTACATCAGGCACATGTCACTTTCTGGGACGATCACTTGTCAAGTGGTCTTCAAAGAAGCATAATTGTGTATCTCTCTCCACTACTGAATGTGAATACATTGCTGCTGGATCTTGCTGCGCTCAGCTTCTATGGATGAAGCAAACACTCAAGGACTATGGCATCCATCTGAAACAAGTACCACTCTACTGCGACAACGAAAGCGCCATCAAGATTGCCAACAATCCAGTTCAGCACTCGAAGACAAAGCACATTGAAATTCGTCATCACTTTCTCAGAGATCATGTCATGAAGGAAGATATTGATATCATACACGTCAACACTGAAGAGGAATTGGCAGATATCTTCACAAAGCCCTTGGATGAGAAAAGGTTTTGCAAGTTGCGGTGTGAGCCATATCTTGGAATCCTCGAATGTCCTGTGATCAGGCACACATCCTAACACTTATGCATGTTGATGACTTAGATGTGCAACACACGAAGTAATGTATGTCTTCAATCAATGAAGACTTACACTTTGAGTGTGAATACATTAATGCGGAATTTGACTTCGGAGCGCCACGATAATTGTGCGCCGTGTCTGGGTCTAATACTTCCTATACGGTGGGTAACGCCACCACCAAACCTTTATTTGAAGTGTTTTTCCTGGCTTTACGTTTGCTAAGACTTCGCATTTGGTTTGTCTTCAATATTAACATGACTTCATGTTTATCTTCACAAGTTGATTTGATCTTATTCTGATATATACATATATTAGTGTTCTGTCCTCTACAGCATTCACTTATAGCTATGTCTTCTCGTTCGAATCTTTTGGACTAAGTGAATGTGATCAGACCCTAACCTCTCTATGCTTCCTACCTCAAACTCTATCTATCCAAATCATATGCATTCTGTTGAAACTGTCGAATGTCTTCTCTGTGTCCTTGTCAGCAGAACATACAGAGACAAACATTAAATCTGTTTTAAATGCTCAATTTTTATTGCCTGAAACCCGGAGAAGCCAGAACGACCACCCGACAGTCCAGGCGTGCGTGGGAACATGGAACAACTTCCCATGTGTTGCATGTTCGCCACGTGTCCCTCAGATGTGAACCACCAGGGGCACCTGCGTAATTGCGTTGTGTCATCCCTCTCCTTATAAATACACATCACATCGCGGTCAAAATACTTCTTCCACCTCTCCACCTCAACGAACCCTAGCGCCACCACTAGCTCTTGACGATGTCGGCGACAAAGCGCTTAGTTGCCGCGACCTCACCGACGCCGTCTTCACGCCGGCCGCGGACATCGTCTTCTCCGCCGCCACCGTAGGTGTCCTCCGTCGCCAAGTCAGGGCACGGAAGATCGAATTGCTCGGCCTCATCTTCTACTCCGTCTAGCAGTTCATCGTGTGGTAAATTAAAACTCTCTTTTTACTGTCTTTTTGATCCGGTAGATTCATCCTTCCTACCAAAAGTGGTTTCTGTCTCCACAAATTTGGATCTATCCTGTTTTGCATCTCATATGATGCCTAGTATATTCACTTATGCTTCACACGTAGTTAGATTCCTCACTTGTACCTATTCTTGGATTCGTACAAATCTGGAACCAATTCTCAACATATAAGTGAATGTCTTCGCGCTATGAGGTCAATGTCTTCTAAACTGATTTATCTTCAAATTCTTCTAAGAATGCATATGACCTCTTGCCCTTTCCTCGCATCTCTAATGTTGTCACAGGTACATGTCCGTGGGAGAATCCCTTGGTTCTCATAGTCTGCATTCATTTGCAGAATTCTTACAGCATCATATCAACTCTCCTGAAGCCAGTTCCTGTCTGACCAGCAGACGGAAGCCTTTGACAGTGTTGAAGCTATTCAGTCTGAACTACATGGCTACAGATAAGTCAGCGAGGAAGGGAGGCAGACATCGCCGTGGGGGGACATCAAGAGATTTGCCACCTGATCTCTATGAGCTATACAAGACAGTTCCAGAGGAGGATTACAGTCAGCGCAAAACTCGAATCCAATGGATTCGAAGATATTGGGCAGAACAATGGTTCAAGTACAGGTTCGTGACCCAGGAATATGCTGAAAAGAATGCCATCAAGCGACCTTGGGGAGACATCTTGTACAAAAATCTTCCACCCAGGTCCAGAACTGAAGCTATTGCTCAGGGTTTCTACCCTTGCATGGTCCGTGGACCACAGCCTGCTGATGCCGACCCATCTTCGTTGCTCCGGTGTCATGAAGACAATCTGTTCAAGTGCAACTTTCAGTTTGCCAAGAACTCGGCCAAAGAGAACAAGAAGTCGCGGGGATTAGACTTCAACCCAGGTCCCTCTGCTCCTCGTGCCGATGGCACACGCAAAGCTGAACCCAATCTTGTTGGGCCATTCTACAATCTAGAGGGTCTCATCACTCACATCATGGTTCAAGGGGCAGCCGTGGATCACTCTGCAGATGACGCTGATTCTGACGAAGCATCTACAACACCAAAGCCTAAGAAACTGAAGAAACACAAGGCTTCGAAGCCTTCCACTTCACCAAGAGCTTCGCGAGCGAAGCCTCTGGCCACTGCTCCTCCTGCACCAAGTGTGCATTCTGAATATCTCTCACGCATCTCCAAGTCTAAGAAGAAGAAGAAGCCCATGCAATCTGCTTGTCAAGCACTGACCCCTGCTACTGTTCTCAGGAATGAGAACGACGCCATTGATCTGTCTAGTGACGACGATCTTGCCGATGATGCTCTTGAGCTGCTAATAAAGAGCAAGCAAGAGGTGGAAATCTTCAATGATCTTCCCCTCTTCGATGTGGACATTCTGAACAAGTTGATTGACGAGTGGTTTGATATCCCAAACCTCAGTTTTGACGATCTTCAACTCCCCATTGGCCTAAGCGTCTCCTTCCATGGAGCCATTGCTCCTGAGCTGGCTCTAGCTCAGAAAATTGTTGAACTAAAGCACAATATTGACTATGAAAAGGCTCAGTTCAAGAAGCATGTGGCCAAGCTCAGTGTGACAGACATCCAACACTTCAAGACCATGATGCATGAGCTCAAGGAGGCGTTTCACAAGAAACGTGATGAAGCCAAAGGTTCTCGAGAGCGCATGAAGAACCTCACTGCCAAGTGTGTTCAAGCTTACAATCAAGCTGAGAAGCGCAAGGCACTTGGGCGTCCTGGCATCGACCCCAAGATGGCTGCCAAGAAGAAGCCTGCTGCGGATCAAACTGAAGCATCCAAGCGGGAAGAACCTCGCATTATCTTCCCGGACAGTATGACAGGCGTGAAGCCTAAGGTCCCCACAGTGGCTTCAGAGCTCAAGAAAACAAGGGCAGCTGAAGCCGAAGCCAGAAAGCGCAAGACCAAGAACACCGCTGACGAGGCTCCACCTGCCAAGAAGCGAAAAACCAAGAAGAAAGATCGGGCTGCTCCCACAGAGCCCCTTGTCGTCGAGCCGATTTCTGTTGCTCGTCCTGCGTCTGCACTCCAAGAGCGTCGTATGATAGTTCATGAGCCTGCTTCCACAGAGGCTCCTAAACCTGAAGACATTCCAGCTGTTGACCCCACCGCAGCTGAAGACATTGGTCAACATGACAATGTAGAAGATGATGAAGTCCTTCCTCAGATCGAGCAAAATGTGGTACCATCACCTGTTCTCACGAACAGCAAACTCATCAGCATTGGTCGTCCTTTGACGCCAATTGATCAGGATGATTCATGGGCTGATCACCCTCAAGACTCCCCCCGTGAAGAAAAATCACCAACTACTCCCCCAGCTCCACACCGGTGCTTGAAGATGATGACTTTGAGGCCCAACCTACTCCATCACCACAAGCGTCGCCAGCGTTTCGCAGGCTTCATAGAGGACCAAGGCCACAAGTCACTCTGTCGAGTGTTCCAGAAGGAGAAGAGCACCAATCAGTATCTCGCCAAGTATTTCCTGAAGCCTCTCCAACTGTGAACAACTCCGAGTCTGAAGCCAAAGCGGCTGAAGATATTCCGGCTGCATCAGCCGATGAACAAGAAGAACCAAGAGATGAAGAAGAACATGTTGCTACACCCCCAGCCAACCTTGAAGTTGTTCTCGAGGAGAACGTGTCCGACCCTCCAGCTACTCAAGTGGAGGTTGATAACATTGAGGCGACCACCAACACCCATACTGAAGCCAATGACGTTGTCATGGCTGAAGCTACTGTGACGCCTGAAGTTAATGTGGTGCCCGAGGTGATTGCACCTGAAGCCAATGTTGCACGTGACGCAAATCTGCAGCCTGAAGTCAATACCACTGCCACTGCAAGTGCTCCTGTACCGCCTCCATGTCCACACACCATCGAGCAAGCATATGATCATGGTCAGCTGGTCACTGTCAGATGGCCCATTCTGGTTCCTCCACCTGCTGCTGGTCCGCAATTTGACTATCATATCGAGCACAGGCCTCAGGTCCAGAAGCCGAAGCCAAGGTTGCCCAAGTTTCCAGGTACTGCAACTTCACCAGGGTCATTCAATGCAAATGGCTTCATTGCGCACAACACTTTCTTTGATAGTGCCAAGAACCCCTATTCCAAGCCAAGGATTTCATCAGATCAGTTCTGGAGCTATCAGCAGCGCAGCTACTATTCATGTGTTCTCTATGACCAAGGGCGTATCTTTCCACATATGCGTCTAGACACTGAAGCCATTGCTAGACTACCCTGCCTTGAAGAAGCCCTTGACTGCTTCCGTGATGCTGGACTTCTGAACTTTGTGACTGACAAGGAGCATTGGAATGAAGAGCTTTTGCTACAATTTTATGCTACCCTCCACATTCGCGGCTACAATAGGGATCCGAAGACTTGGGTCCTTGAGTGGATGACAGGCAATGTCCATCATGAAGCCAAAGCTCTTGATCTCATTGAGCTAACTGGCCTGCCCACTCCAGGTGAACTCTTCGAGCCTGGTTGTCAGCTTCACCGCAATGCCTTGGAGAGCATCTTTCAGAAGCCAGAGCCCAACATGAGCCAAATGCTAAGCATGATGAAGCCTCTGCCACGCGGCGCTGAATACCCAAGAGAGTTCTTTGTTGAAGACCTAGAGTATCTGCCCCGAAGTATCTATCATATCATAAGGCGAACTCTATGGCCCATCAAGGGACATTCTTCTGCAGCAAAGCTTGAAGGAGCGATGAAGACATTGGTCTTTTACATCTTCAATGGCATCAGCTTCAATGCTCAAGACTTCTTTATCAGGCAATTGGCTGCACCAGGCTCTGATCTCTTTGGTCTGAAGTTCTACGCTCCATGGGTTATGCGCCTTATCAAGCTTCATTCAGCTGTCAACTATCAGCCTTCTGCTCGCAACCATCTGATCTTTTTGCCAGAGGTTGATATGCCAATTGAAGCCATATACCCAGAGCCTGCCAAGGAGCCTGTTTGTCTTCACAATGCTGATCACCAAAGCTTCGCACAGCCCATTGAAGGAGTTCAGGCTGTCACTCGTGTTTATCCTTTGGCTGGCAATACACGCTTCCCTCACCGTGCCCATACTGAAGCCACTAAAAGAACTATTGCTCAAAGTCCTCGGAAGCGATCTCATGTTCTCAATGACCGAGAGCTTCTCGTTACCCTACATCAGAAACAGGATAAGCATCACTACTGGCTGAAGCGGCAGATGCAAAGCCTCTTGGTGGACGTCAATCGTATTCGCAATCTTGCCACCAAGAATGCATTTGTCACACATGAAACATGTCGGAGGTATTGGAAGAGTTCAACTTTGCTCAGTGCTAAAGCTGATCTTCAAGACGATGGCTTCACTGAAATATTCAAGTTTGATTCCACTCCTCCAAGGAATGTTGTCTTGCGTCGGACTCCCTCTCTTGAAGAATCTGACTATTCCTCCTCAGATACAACGGTGAATGCCAGAGTCATAGATGATCAAGATGATGCTACCTCACCACCTCCAACTTCAGCGCGTGTCGACACTGCACCAAGTTCTTCTGCATCGCCAAACCCCGACGCCGACCCTACAGCTTCTCCTACTCCTTCTGGGAACGAGTAGAGGCTCTATGTCTTCAAACCTTTTTGGTCTTTACTGACAAAAGGCGGAGAAGCATATGAGTTGATAGTCTTCAAGCGGGTCCGTACGGACGGTTGCTTTATATTTTGCCTAGTGTTGAAAACTCTCGCTTTTGATACATTTGGTTCTTTGAGTTGTAACACTTAAACTTGATGGTCGTCTGCTACTTGTTTGCTATTATGTGATGCGATGATAAATTCCGCATGTGCGATGATAAATCCCGCACGTAGTCATATTGCAGACGTCCATTTTTCATTATGCATTTCATTATCTTCGTTATATCAAATCATGCATGATGAATTGTCTTCATAAGTTGAAGAGGATCTCCACAAGTACAACCTACCATGTGCATTTGCATTCCAAAAGCAAATTACTTATATGCACATCTTCAGGGGGAGCATGTTGCTACTTATGAAGACAATAACCTTTACAATTTCACATACTTTTATCCCCGTTGAAAACTTCAACCAGTTTGTCATCAATCACCAAAAAGGGGGAGATTGTAAGTGCATCTAGTGCCACCCCTAGTTGGTTTTGGAGAATTGACGACAAACCTGGTTGAGGGACTAATGTGTTTGTGAGAATTGCAGGATAACACAGGTAGTAGTCCCTCATTGATTCGGTTTACCTACCGGAGATGACCCCTAAAAATGTATGAAGACATTGAAGACAAAGGTGGTATGTGAAGATATTCACATTGAAGACTATGACATGAGAAGACATCGCATGAAGACTATGGAGCGTGAAGTCATAGTTGTTTCGTTGTTTCCTTTTCTTCTTTGTTGAGTCATAGGAACCACCGTACTGTTAAGTGGGGTCCCAGTGAACAAAGTCAGAGTGACTGAAGTGATGCTCAACCAAAATCCTATGTCTTCGAGCAAAGACAATGACAGCAAATCTTATCCAGAGCTGGATGAGTCAGCTTTACTTGTAGCCCAAGTCAAGTTGCCGCGTGTGTTTGAAATCTGACCGTTGGAACACGTGTCAGTTCCTTAGTGACCCAGGGTCATTTCAGACAAATCAGGTTGGGTTGCCTAGTGGTTATAAATAGCCCACCCCCTACACCATAAATTGGTGGCTGCTCAGAGTTAGTGCACGACTTTTGTCGTTTGAGAGCAACCCACCTCTGAAGCTCTTGAGAGAGAGAAATCCTTGCGAGGACAAAGCCCAAACACCCAGAGCCAAAGAGTGTTAGGCATCACTGAAGTCTTTCTATCCGCGTGACCTGAAGACTTGTTACACTTGAAGACTGTGAATCCTCCAGGCGGTTAGGCGTCGCGTTCTGAGCATCCAAGAGTCATTGTGGATTGCCGGTGAACGAAGTCTGTGAAGGTTTGGAAGTCTACCTTGAAGACTTACCAGAGTGATTGGGCGAGGACTGGGTGTCCTTAGCTCAAGGGGAATAAGGTGAAGACATGGTCTTCTGAGTTAAATCTCAGCCTCCCTAACCAGACGTACAGTTGTCACAGCAACTGGAACTGGTCCAACAAATCCTTGTCCTCACCAAGCGACTGGTTCTATCTTCTCTCTCTCTCTCTTTATTTTCAGTTTGTCTTCATGAATTCATTGCCTGCCTGTGTTGCCGTTTGACTTCACTGTGTGACTTCGATTGTTGTTTGGCTTCATACTATCTTCCATCCTGATCTTTACTACCTAGCTGCTATTAGTCTTCATTCTTTCACTTCATTGAATACTTGACTATGGCTTGCTTAGTGTAGTCTACCTTCCGCTGCATGTTAATAGGTTCATTTCTATCATTTGTCTTCGAAACTTCCATGTTTTGAAGACTTTCATAAAAATGGCCTATTCACCCCCCCTCTAGTCGATAACTAGCACTTTCAATTATGAAAGATAGTGCTTGTATAATGAATACAACACTGATGATATATGTTTATTTTGACTCCGTTGCGACCGTTTATCAGTTAAAGTGGCCCATCGTCGGCTTCTACCCCTTTGTAGATACTACATAGGGTGTTTTCGCAATAACAAGACAACCCTTAGCCGACGTCTCCATGCCCGAAGGCGGTTGTGTTAGCGGAAACGGGGCAATTAGATATGCGGGCTTTATAACTTTCTCTTAGTCATAGGAGCTTTAAACTGGGGAAGCTAGCTACGAGCCCCCGGTTAGTGTTCGGCGACAGCCGAGGTCAAGCCGTAAACACTTCGGCCAATGTTATGAACGGCCCGTCATTTAACACAGTCATCAGATCGCTGACCAGTTTACGCTTATTGTGACAGTCAGTTTTTGGCTTTCTCCGAGAATTTTTTGCCAAGGACTCTATGGTGTACCTTGGTTTTTGGTGGGTTCGGCTGTAGTCCAGCCCCCCGTTAATATTGCCAATGCTTTAAGGGCGTCTGGCATTGCACTTCTCAGGAACTAGTCCCGATGTGGCATGTGTTTTGCCAACGCCGAGGTGTAGTTCGGCAGGAAAGATGCAGAGTTGTGGGTCGAAAATGATCTCCCGAGCTGAATTACTATGCGGGGCACCTCGGTCATGAGGATGTCCCGCTTCCCGAAAGAAAAACATTCAAATAGCTGAAAAGTGCCATAAGCTCGAAAAGCAAAAAACTTATGTAAAAGCTTGACGCTCAAACTAAATCAAGTCATTTGGTGTCGATCCGAAAATTTGGTCTTAAAATTAGTTTGTGCTTCCGCGTCGTGCTTTAACATGACACATCCGATATCAAGACTTTGAGTGGGTCAGCCTTCGGCTTCAACCTCCTATCCCAAAGGCGGAGTGTTTCTGAGGCCAGTTTAGCGAACTAAACTCGAGCAGCTTTAGAGAGAAACTAGGCTATCCGGCTATTGACCACACACTCGAGTCAAGAAAGGAGTGATAGAAAAAGACTTTGCAATGAACAAGAAGAAATCACATTTACTATAAACTGGCTCATATAAATTTCAAGAGCCCCCAAGTGACTTGAGTAAAAGAATTTTTATGTATAATGATTGTATGTACCGAAGTACTTATATCATATCTGTGTTCACCCAAACTTTAAACGCGTCTTAACCGACCGTCAGCTTCTCCCTCTTTGGTCAAGGGCCGAAAAGTGTTATGTACTCCACTTGTCGAGAATATTGATGGTGTTTCTGATAACTAGGCAATCAGGCCATAAGGCTGTAACAGACAAAGCGCGCTCAAGGAACTTATGCTATATTACTGACGAAGTGTAAGAAGCATCTTCGAAGAAAATTGTACCCCCACCGATACCTTTCTTCGGTTGCTCATTGTTACTATGAGACTTGTGCAATAGATTTTTCGTACTCATGAGTTCTGTTGTGTGCCGACCATGATTGAAAACAATAAGAGCGCTAGCTTTCGGCTTCGCCCAGTCTGAGGTCCGAGCTCGGATGACCCGATCGTGACAATCGCAGAGGTGCTCCCTTTACTCCCTAGCCGAGCAATCGGGTATGTAGGGGTAAACACAGGAGCAAGGCAACCCAGCTTGCGAAACACTTAAGTCAACATGGTGCATATTGTGGCGTAATACACGAACAAGGAACGAAGCCATACAAGTATAATCATATGCAAGAGGAAAGGCTTCATAAAGGAAGCCCCCAAGTAAACGGGGTATTTGAATTTGTGTGTCACAAACAAAGTTTTGACAAGGAAGTTTTTCACAAACAACTTTTTGCCAAAAAAGTATAATGCTTGGTCGAACCGAACAAAATTTAAAAATTTAAAACTTTCAGCATGAAAGCGACGTAGCTGGTTATTGTGTTCGGCATTGATGACGCGGTCCGAGCTTGATGCGGGACAAGGTTCCATCCCCCAAGCCGGTCCCGAGGTGGCGGAGCGTAAAGCTTGGCACTTCAAAGTGGTGACATAGTACGGCCAATGCAGGCCGGCAGAGTGACGCCGAAGTCCCCGACGTGGGTTAATGAAGTGTTGACGAAGCCCCCCGTCCAGCCGAGGTGACGTGGTATGTCAGTACGCTGAGGTGAAAACACTACCTGACCCGACTCATTTACCTGTGCACAAAAAAGTGCAAACCGGAGATAATAGTAATAGTAATAAATTAAAAAATTGTTGCATAATAAATTATTTATGCAAAGTGAGTTATAAAAGAAATATGGCCTGTGCACCAAACGCTCGATGAGGTAGAGCTCTCTCGGAGATGCCGAAGTCACCGAGGCAACTGAACACGTCGGTATGGCAACACGACCAACAAGGTGATCACGCGAGCCGATTTGCGCCGATTGGGACGACGGCGTGGGCTTGCCGAAGAGACCACGTGACAAAGTCAAAGTCCATTAGCTGCACATGTAAAATAGTGCAGGCCAACAATAATAATATATAAAAATCCTCGCGTAATTAATTTACACAAGATAATTTACTTAAAGATATGTGGCCTGGCGCGAAAGTCAATGTCGATGCAGCGCGTCCGCGTGATGCAGTAAAGGCGTGGCAAAGCCTGAATTCACAGGTCGGTCCGAGTTCCGGATGCGGCGTTCGCCGAACTATGTACAGAAACTGACCGAACCACCATGCGACCGTCGTTAATGCGGCCGCCATTTGATAGACCTGTGTAGAGATGATGGAACAAACCAGAGTAATAATTCCTTGGGAAAATAAACCCAAACAAGCAAAAATTGCTAGGATTAATAGCACCTGGTTTATTTGTTGTTGTAGTCCAAAGAAAAGTGACTCCCAAAATTGGGACTAGATCCGCATACCCATTGCCTGATGGGCGGTGAAGCGACGGCATGGCGATGCTGGCAAAGGTTGGCTCGCCGAGGTAAAGCCCCCGGTCCACCTAACGTGACGGAGCTGGTCGGCCGGTGACGCCGAAGTCTCCGGAGTAAGTTGATGTAGAGATTGCGAAGCCCCCGGTCTAGCCGTGGTGACGGAGCAGGTCAGTAAGGAGACGTTGCAGCTGCCATGTCAGCCGACGTGTTGAAGCAGTTCGGCGTGATGGACATCGGCTTGAAGAAGCGACAATGCGGCTATGCCGACGCAGGTTGTAACTTGTGACACGGTCAATGCCGGCTTGATAAAGTGACCGTGCGGCGATGTCGGTGTGCCCGCTCCGTGTAATCCGTGGGGCGGCGATGTTGGTGATGATCTATCCTTCGCGATGCCGAACTCTTGTTCGGCTTGCCGAGATGATGATCCAAAGAAGTTGAGATCGGCTCAACAAAGCGACGACGTGTCTTGCGCAAGTCGGCAGCCGTGGAGCAACGTTGTCGGGCTGGTTTGACACCGGCGCGTTGAAGATCATATTGGAAAAGACTTTAAAATTAGTGGGATGTGTTTGGGAACAAAATGCAATATCCCATACAAAACTTCCTTCAAAAAGGATAACCGAAATACCATTCATGAAAAAGATGAACTCGGGTCGGATTTGTTCTCGCGCAGAAAACAGATCTGAAAAGTGATGCACTAATCGGAAGGTTCCCGGAGTTTGGACGGTCGGACCGAGCTGAAATTTTGAGGGGTGGTAGATATAGGAATTATGCAGCCGATCAACGGTTGGAACTTCCAAAGGACGTTCGAGCTAGGTTCTGGACACCACGCTCCAAACGCGTCCAAATTCGACGGGGCTCCGGTATATCGGAGATCGGTGGAGTTGCTCCGTCGGAACGCGACGAAATTTTACAGTGTTGTTGTAGACTCAATTCCACACAATTCAACCGAAGGAATCGTCAAAGCGATGCTCGAGGAGGTGGTGGTAGTGGATACAAGTTCGCTGCTCGGAAAAACAGCACGGTCGCCCGAGGGCAATGTTGACGTTGAGCCCCCGAGCTCCATGGATGATTCCCCCATGATCATGATAGAGATCGGAGTTGATGTTGATGAAGGCCCTCATCTGAACATGACGATTGGAGGCAGGGCACAGTCCTCGGTCAAGCCAAAGCGACCAGTCGAGCCGGCGACGAAGACGCCGATGTCGCAGTTGATCTGCAG
This sequence comes from Triticum aestivum, assembly GCF_018294505.1. Taxonomy (NCBI): domain Eukaryota; kingdom Viridiplantae; phylum Streptophyta; class Magnoliopsida; order Poales; family Poaceae; genus Triticum; species Triticum aestivum. Next base: position 232,296,699 of record NC_057802.1, on the reverse strand, counting down.
GCGAGCCATTGATCCTTTGTCGATCTCACAGCGGAACTCTCAATGAAAGCACCATTGTCGGTGTCAAAACTGGCAGATCTCGAGTAGGGGGTCCCAAGTTGTGGATCTAGGATCGATGGATAACAGGAGACAAGGGACACAGTATTTACCCAGGTTCGGGCCCTCTTAATGGAGGTACTACCCTACTTCCTGCTTGATTGATCTTGATGAATATAAGAATTACAAAAGTTGATCTACCTCGAGATCATATGTTGTGGTCTCAAGCCTAAGGGTATGATGAATAATGTCATAATGATCTAGCCTATCCCCATCGACTAGCCCGGCCTCGGCTTATATAATGTACCAGAGGCCTAGGATAACGAGAGTCCTAGTCGAATACGTCGGTGGAGAGGAGTCCTTGTCTTGATCACCAAGTCTTGTGAAATCTTCCTCATGCCTGTCATCGGCTGTCCGAACCGACCCATGAGTAAACGGCCATGGGGGTCCTCGGCCCAATCCAACTGATCGGGAGACAACGTGGTGAGTACCCCCTAGTCCAGGACACTGTCACCCGCGCCAACCACAAGGGTGGAGGGCACGCCCTACCCCCTACGGAGGGTGCTCTGTCCTTGTCGTTGACTCGTGGACCCCCCTGACATGAAACCGACGCAAAAAATTCCTATAAATTCAGAAACCCCTGAAAAGAAACCTAGATCGGGAGTTCCGCCGCGACAAGCCTCTGCAGCCACCAAAAACCAATCGGGACCCTGTTCCGGCACCCTGCCGGAGGGGAAAATCATCACCGGTGGCCATCTTCATCATCCCAGCGATCTCCATGACGAGGAGGGAGTAGTTCACCCTCGGGGCTGAGGGTATGTACCAGTAGCTATGTGTTTGATCTCTCTCTCTCTCTCTCTCTCTCTTTCGTGTTCTTGATTTGGCACGATCATGATGTACCGCGAGCTTTGCTATTATAGTGGGACCTTATGATGTTTCTCCCCCTCTACCTTCTTGTAATGGATTGAGTTTACCCTTTGAAGTTATCTTATCGGATTGAGTCTTTAAGGATTTGAGAACACTTGATGTATGTCTTGCATGTGCTTACCTGTGGTGACAATGGGATATTCACATGATCTACTTGATGTATGTTTTGGTGATCAACTTGCGGGTTTTGTGACCTTGTGAACTTATGCACAGGGGTTGGTACACGTTTTCATCTTGACTCTCCGGTAGAAACTTTGGGGCACTCTTTGAAGTTCTTTGTGTTGGTTTGAATAGATGAATCTGAGATTGTGTGATGCATATCGTATAATCAAACCCGCGGATACTTGTGGTGACATTGGAGTATCTAGGTGACATTAGGGTTTTGGTTGATGTGTGTCTTAAGGTATTATTTTTAGTACGAACTCTAGGGCTGTTTGTGACACTTATAGGAATAGCCCAATAGATCGATCAGAAAGAATAACTTTGAGGTGGTTCCGTACCCTACAATAATCTCTTCGTTTGTTCTCCGCTATTACTGACTTTGGAGTGACTCTTTGTTGCACATTGAGGGATTGTTATATGATTCAATTGTGTTATCATTGTTGAGAGAACTTGCACTAGTGAAAGTATGAACCCTAGGCCTTGTTTCGAAGCATCGCAATACCGTTTTCGCTCACTTTTGTTAGTTGCTACCTTGCTGTTTTTATATTTTCAGATTATAAAAAGACCTATATCTACCATCCATATTGCACTTGTATCACCATCTCTTCGCCAAACTAGTGCACCTATACAATTTACCATTGTATTGGGTGTGTTGGGGATACGAGAGACTCTTTGTTATTAGGTTGCAGGGTTGTTTGAGAGAGACCATCTTCATCCTACGCCTCCCACGGATTGATAAACCTTAGGTCATCCACTTGAGGGAAATTTGCTACTGTCCTTCAAAACTCTGCACTTGGAGGCCCAACAACGTCTACAAGGATAAAGTTGCGTAGTAGACATCAAGCTCTTTTCTCGCGCCGTTGCCGGGGAGGTTAGTGATTGAAGCTATATCTTTAGATCTTGCAGTCGAATCTTTTGGTTTCTTGTTTTATCACTAGTTTAGTCTTTTTAAGGTCTTTCGTGAAAATAAGGATTCCGATAATTGTGCCAAAGTGTTAGAAGAAGAATGCATTAAAATATTTGGCATAAAATCTTTGAATAATGACCATGATTGCAATGTTGTTAGTATGAATTCCTTGAATATCCATGATGCTGATGATATGCAAAGCCACAAGCTTGGGGATGCTATGTTTGATGAAGATGATATTTTTAGTCCCCCAAGTTTTGATGAGAAAATTTACTATGATGAAAGCATGCCTCCTATCTATGATGATTACTGTGATGACAACTGGAATTAGCTTATTTGCCGTCTGCCAGTTCTTTGCCGTCTGCTAGCTGATGGCAAAGAAGGTCTTTGTCGTCCGCTTACAAAAAACGGACGGCAAAGAACTGGCTGATGGCAAAGAAGGATTTTGCCATCAGCTAGTTCTTTGCCGTCCGCTAGCTGACGGCAAAGATTCTTTGCCGTCAGCTGGCTGACGACAAAGAGAGAGGTGGCCCCACTTACGAGCTGATTAGATAAAACTTAACGGCTCCCCTCTTTGTCGTCCGCTAGCGAACGGCAAAGAGAGAAAAATAGCGGACGGCAAAGCACGGCGGACGGCAAAGACCTAACTTCACTAACCTAACTAACGGCCGAGCCCCCCACCCCCTTCCTCTCTGTTTCTCTCCCTCTCTCCTCCCGACGACCAGATCGACCCCCCGCCGCACCCCCCGCCCGGTGCCGCCCCCTCCCACCCGCCACCGCCCCCGCCACCCGCCGCAGCCTGCCCCGTCGCCCCACCACCCCGCCGCCCCCCACCCGCCGACGCCCCGTCGCCCCACCATCCCGCCGCCCCGGCGCCCCCACCACCTCGCCGCCCGACCATCCCACTGCCCCGGCGCCCCACCGCCCCCACCACCCGCCCACCACCCCGGCGCCACCGCGGCCCCATCGGCCCCGCCTCCCTGCCGGCTCCCCCTGAGCTCCACCGCCCCGGAGCCCTGTCACCCCCGTCACCACCGCCACCCTGCCGCCCGTCGCCACCGCCACCCTGCCGCCCGCCGCCCCCGTCGCCACCGCCACCCCCCCGAGCTCCGGTGAGTTATTTTTTTTGTTGTTTAATTGTTTGCTTTAGATTTAGGTCTAGATATGTGTTAGTGTTAGTGTTAGATTTAGTGCTAGATATGTGTTAGTGTTAGATTTAGTGCATGGGTTTTAGATAATTAGTTATATTATTAAAAGAAGTAGAAAAAAGATGAAAAAAGAAGAAGAAGAAAAGAAGAATATGTAGAAGGGGAAGAAGAAGAGAAGGAAAGAAGAAGAAGAAGAAGAAAGGAAAGAAGAAGAAGGATAGAAGGAAACACCCGGACCTTGGAGTCTTTGTTGGCAAAACTTCCTGGGGTTTGTCACGTTGCCTGGTGAGGGTCGGCTTCCAGAGCTTGGATTGAGCTGGGAGCACTACTTGGCCGCCTCGGCCCCGCTGGGTGAGATTATCGACGGTGTCTTGTGCAAGACGAGGGCAGACGTGGTGATCAGAAAGTTCTGGGTAATTTCTCCTTTACACAATTAAATATCTTCAACTAGCTAGTTATTAATTGTACTAATCAATATTGTCTCATTTGATTACAGACATTCTACAGGTGTGAGGAGGGATACGAGGAGGACGCGGCAAATGTTATCGATAACGTCTGCAAGCGCCTACTACAGAACTTACGGCACGAGGCTCGGGTGCAGGCTGTTCGAGACTACTAGGCCTTGCGTGGTATCAAGAAGACCAAGCCGGCGTGCCGCGAGATGTTCCTGAGTAAGGAGCAGTACATGAAGGTAATTCTTAAGGCCTTGTACTTACTTCCTTTATTTAGTAATTCATAGTCGTAGCGCTCCAGTTTCTATTTGCTAACTTAGGCGCCTCCGAGATGGTGTGCGGATCGGATGGATTGTTGGGAGGTGTTGGTTAATGAGTGGTGCTCAAAAGAATGGCTAGCCCTCCACAACGAGGCCAAGGACAAATGTGCCCAAATGGAAGGTGTGCCACACCATCAAGGCAGCTCCAACTTATATCAGTTCGGGCGGAACTGGGTATGTGGTTTGCTTCATGATTCATGCAATTCATTCATCATGCTAGCTTGAGCCCTTTAATTACTAATTTACTTTGTTTCTCTCTTTCAGGCACGCTACAATAAGGCGGATAAGGTGCCAGAGGTGTACGACCTGTATGCCATGGCCCACACTGCCTCTTTCAAGAAAGTCAAGGCATTCTCTCCGTCTGACCTTGATGATGCAAACAACTTCACCAACATCTCCTCCCACGACAAGCTCGTGAAATATAGAGATGAGGGGAGGGCGAGGAAAGGGTAGGACTTTAACCCGAGCCAGGGTCCCATTGATCCAGAGCTGGTGATGATATCTAGTGGCGGGAGGTCCCA